>NC_088888.1:100686293-101003436 GCF_037157495.1 Lathamus discolor
TTCCAGTAGATGAGGTAGTCTTTTGGTAGGACAGAAGACATAAATGAAGCATGGAAGCCCTAGGTTCCTTCAAACGAGTTCAAGCTTCTGTTTATAAAGAGAAATTCAGAAGTTTGCTAGAAACTAGCACTATTCTGACTTCTTTATGATTTTTCTAAGCTGTCACAACCAGCATTGTGATTTTTGATGGTGGGTGTTAGCTTGAAACAAAATAATATTAGGACAGCTTAGGTAAACACAACAATTATTTTTTAAAATTAAGAAAACTAATTTCTTGTCCCATGCTAAAAAATGCAGGTGACTTCCTCACAGAACACTAGTACTATTCATAGGCTTTCACACATGGGAGAAGAAGTGACAACTGCAGTCAAGGATAGGTGAAGGAACATGTTTGGAATGTGGAGAAAGAGAGGGATCCCTCTTTTGTGCAAATTGACTTACACGAGCATTAAACTGTGGCAGTGACGTGGCTGGGTAGGAGCCTAAAACTGAGATCAAGATAAAAAAAAAAAAGCAAGATTGGCACACAGACATAAGTGAAACAAGTGGAAAAGGCAAGAGTGTGGAGAATTGCAAAAAACTAGTCCTACTTAGCAGGTAGAAGAGACAGAAGAATCTTTGGCCACAAGATCAAAACCTTCTCTGAAGCCCAAGCTGCACCTTAACAGTGGGACTCTCTGTGACTCCTCCCTTTTGAGACGGTTCCAGCAAGAGGAAAATGAGTTTGCAAACTGATTTCTAGAAAGGTCTTTCAGGAAAACATTTTAATCTTTGGAGTAGGCTGAAAGGTGTGATGCAAATAGAAAAAGGAGGTACATACAGCTTGGGATAATTGGAATCAGCTTCAATACTGGTCCTAAATATCAACTGGGATTCATCCCAGATGAGAGACCTATCTTACAGTCTTCAGTTCATTCCATTTTTTTGCAATTAAAGAATATGTAGCATTGACTTCATCTGACAGTTCTAAATGTCACTTTGCTTCACTTCGTAACTTCTGAGTTCAGGACACCAAAACCAAAAGCCTTTTAGCCCAGACTTTCTCTGTATATTTTTTGTGTCTGATGGGAAATAGTCTGTCCATACATTCATTACACGTTACTTACAGGCCTTTCCAGTCCAGGCTGAACACTCTCACAGCACAGTCCTGAAGAAACCTCACCCTGCACGTTGCCCTTCTGGGCAGTCAAACTGAGTGTTACCTGATGGGAAGGGATTGTGCCACAGGATTAGGATGAGAGGCAGTGACAGGGTGCTGGCAGAAAGTCCGGATAACAAAGGATTAATCAGGCAGTTCCAGAAGGATTTGTAATGATCTGATGCACAGTTCAAGGGCTGCAGCAGCTCAGCCCTCTATTTTTAATGAAAATGAAGTCTCAAGTCCACTGTGGGCAAAGGAACAACATCTGTATTAGGAAATTATATGGGCTAAAGACCATTATTTGTCCCTGAGGTCAGGGACAAATAATAAACATTCATACTGTGAGGCTTTCTTACCCCTCCAAAGCAGAAAAAGGGGTCATCCCTAGACTGCGCTACCTAAAGTGTGCCTGGGCATTATCTGGGGGGTCTTTGGTGGCAGAAACAGTACCAGAGACCAAATTTAACTCTCTGTATGATTGGGTAACAGTGACTGCCAATTAGTTTTATCTTCTCCTTGATGACTACATACTCTACCTTCCTTGATAAAATATTGACTGAATAACAACAACAACAACAACCACACCAATAGACAACAATTAATTTAATAATTAGCTGGAGAATATCAGGATGGCATTGGAACGTGCACTTAGATGAAGCAGGTAAGATGACATTGCCTGCACTATGCAGGTATTCTGATTTGGAGAATTAGCATGATTTGGAGCTGTTTACTGCCCATTAACTCATTTTGTGGAGTGCTTTTCTTGAGTGCAAGTTAGATTGCTTTTAAAGGATATTAAACTGGACCCTTGTCTCCCTGAGTGTGTCACAAACTTCTTAACTCCAGCAAATAAAGGTCTAAAAAAAATCTACATTTTTCAGTCATTTCAAACCATTGGTATTAAATGCAAACTAAAATTATAGCAACAAGTAAAAAAATAAAAAAAAAGTTTTTTTTTTTTTCTTAAAAAGCCCTCAAATTGCAAAGATGCAAACATGGGAAAATGGTGAATGCATACTGTGAGCACTACAAATTAAAAAAAAAAAAAAAAAAAAAGGAAAATGGGGCAAATATTGTGTTTCGAACTTATCAGTGACAGTGTGATGCAGACAGCTCCCACAGCCCTGAATATTACAGGATACAGCTGTTTGTGGCTGTGGGGTTTCTGCCTAATGACCCTTCAGGCATCTGAAGAGCTGAAAGCAATATTATTGAAACAATAAAGTCTTACTTGGGTTGGGGGGATCTGAGGTGGGCACTGCTGTGGTCAGTGCCTTAGGAGAAGGTCTGTGTTTTGAATCGTCGAGGACCTGTTTCTTCCAGTCTAATGATTCTCTGGAGGCCTGGGGATCCAGAGACAGAGTCACTTCAGGATGCAGAATGGTGCTGAAGAAAGGAGAGAGTGGGAGGGAAGCTTCAGAGCATCATGTTTTCCATAAGGGCTGCTTGTCTTTTCAGAATCACATTAATCTCCCTGTCCTTTCCCACCAACTCCTGGGTCATTGCAAGGTTTCTCAGTCAACTCCCTGCTCACAGAAAGGCAGTTTTTTGCCAGTTCCTGGGCTGCATTTTCACTTGTTTAGTTGTAGTTCTGAAAAGTTGTGAGCTCTCCAACCATTTCCCCACCCTCAGATTTTGCAAGACATTTTGATAAGAGAAATGTCTCTGAAAGCTGCTTTGTTAAATCCTGCTCATAGTTCAAAAAGTAACCAAGGGTTTGTTTTTCCCGTTTCTATCACAAATAAACAATTCCCTCCTTAAAATGTCATCCTTATAATCTCTTGTCAATCCCAAGAAGACGGAAGGTAGCAAGTCCTTTCCAACCTGTGTTCATGTGCCTGGAATTCCTTTTGCAATGAACAATCTTTGCATTCCAGAGGTCTTTGCAGTGAGCAGCCAACAGTTTTAAGTTGCTGGCTTTATGTTTTTCCTATTGGTTTTTGTCACAGCAGTTTGTTGGCAAGCATAGACGCCAGCTTTATCTTTATGTGCAGGAAATGTTGAGGTAGGATGAGGGCAAGACTGTTTAACCAAACAAGGAAACAGGCACAAGTTGTTCTCGGCAGATAAGTTACTAATGGCACTGACATCTCCACAGCTATAACTCAGTTATAGTATTGGAGAATTTGTCACTGATCCATGGGCTCAGGGAGCAGGGAAAATGATTGCTTAGGAGATCTAAGGGGAGCAAAGCAAGATATTTTCTGTTGTTAGTCACCTGTTTTGAGTGACTGTGAAAGTTTAGCCATTTATGCTGGAATATGTGGAAGAGATACAGTGCAGTGTTAACTAAGCTTACATGTCTATTTTCTAGATTTTTCAGGAACAAGGTTTGTGATGAAATACATGAAGTTTGGAAATTGCTGACTGCTCCATTTGCAGGAAATATGACTTGAATACACTGTTGCCTGGTACCTGTGGTAACAGGAAAACACTTGAATGGTCTTTTACGAATAGGTCCTACAGCAGACTTTGAAAGCACCTCCAAGGTAACTTAAAAGCACTGTAGTGTATGACCAATGGAATTATTTCAAATGTTTTTCATAAACTCATTTATTCATAGTCTGACATACTCAAAGAAGGACACCATGGTAAATTTGCAACTATCTGTGTTGGGTCCAGAGCTGAGGGCACTGCAGCTCAAGCAATATGAAGGGCCAAAGCACCAGTTGTTTAGCTGGGGGAGGAGAGTTGTTAAAGCCACTGGACGCAGCAGGGTAGTTATTGCACACCCCCAGCTGAGTGCACATAAGAAGGGTGACGTGGGTACAGTTGTAAGCGGGGTGACAGAGAAGGGACTGAGTTAGATGAGTGTATGGTATAACTAGTGACAAAGTTTCAGGTACTGTAGTCAAGGAATTGTAGATTTTCCCTGAGTACACACGGAGGCCATGGCTGGAGTGACTGGTCCCAGCCATACTCCTGTCCTTCTAGATCTGTAACTGTTTTGCTGGGAAGTCATGGGGTTTAATCTGGCTTTCTGGACTAATTCCAGCAGAAACATCTGTGTCTCAACCTATCTGCAGCTAATATTTAATTGTGAATTTTACAGGTATTTGAATTTATAATCAAATGTTTACAAGTCACAGACATTACGTAATACTTATTGCACAGTAGTAAGTAACGAAGATAGCAGGAACAGACTGGGATAATCTAGGCAGGCTATTTGAAAGCTGTAGTGATATAGTCTGTGAAGTTAAACTCTGCCATAATCTTGCATGATGGCGACTACCACAGAGATTCTGATAACCATCTCTGTGAGGTTGCCAGGGTGTATTCTAGCCCGAAAGCCCCTTGTTGTTTGTTAGAGAAGGACATGCCCTGGGAATCTTGGATAAAATCGGTCAATGGCATTCTTCACTGGGATTGTGGACTATGCATCTGACCCTGCACTGCTTGAGCTTCAGTTGCTAGAGGAAAGTTACACAGGGACAGGAAGTATGTATGAGCCTGTTGGCTCCAATATTACTTAGAAGAAAACCCTTCTATAATAAGGGCTTGTTTAGAATAGCAAGGAGGTGATTTTTCTTCAGTAGTGTGAGCTTTTATGAAGAATGACTTGATGCAGCAGTCCTGCCTGTCTTGACTTGATGCAGCAGTCCTGCCTATCTTGCTTCACCTAGCATGTGTTGGACGTCTTGCCTACTTTTTCCCCAAGTCAGAGTGCTGCTCTCTGGTGTACAACAGGAGCATAGCAGAAAGAAGGGGATAAGACAGAGGGAAGAACATAGGTGTACACATCCATGCACTGCTGGTTTACTTTTTTAACTTCTGGCCAGAGCACTTCACACTTTCCATAGCTGGAAAGATACAGCCTTGGAAAGAATATGAATTTTCCTATTTATCTACAGTACAAGTTGAAGACTAATGATAGAGGAAAACAAGTACCCCTGGATGAGTCTCCTCTGGAAGGCTTTTGGGAACATCCTCTGCTAAGCCAGCTCCAGGTACCAATCTCTTGGAGACTATCTCAGAAGTCTGCCTCATAAGAATTCGAAGACATAGGGCATTCCTCATGGCAATGAAGATGGCAAAGGTTCATTGCTTTATGGGGTATTCACACAATATGGTTACTAATGAAGATAATAAAGCTGTTGTGAGTGTGTGAAATAACCCCTTATTTATGTATTGTATACCATAAGACTTGAACCATCATACAATTTATCTGTTAGCATACCTCTGTGGGTGTATAAGGGTTATCATGCCAGTGTACAAATGGAAGGCAGGTGAACCAATATATGTCCTAGCTTGTCCAGCATCACAGAGGACTTGGAAATCCCCAAATAAAATCTTAAGCCAGCTATGTTCATCCTGAATTACATCTCAGTACTTATAAATGCAACCACATACTTTTTTCAGCAGCTGACTCACCTTTGTGTTAACAAAGTCCATAATCCTCAAGTCCATATTAACATCCTCAGGTACCTCAGCTTTGGTCCCCAGCTCTCAGCTGCCTCAGTTCTGGCAGCACTAAGCAACTCAGTGGTTAAATTATCTCTGTGCCCTGACAGAGGGAACAAATTAAACCTTTCTGCTCAACCTGCTCTCAGCCCACACTGTATAGAACGGGCTCCAGGCAAAATGTGGTCATTCCCTGTTTTTTATCCAACACCACCATCATTTTAGTACTCACAGACCATGTGGAAGCCTCTGAGAGAAGCACCCCAGCCACCAGGGCTTAGCTTGTTTTGTAGGTTAAGGGAAGGACCTATGTGAGAGAGAGGATGGAAGGAGCGCTAGCTGTATTCAGACAGAGTACAGGAAAAACCAGCTATATGAGCTGAAGGGGGATTCTCCTGGAAGGGTTATTTTTAGCTTCATCTGGATCATATTAAGTATGCACTGGCATCCAAGACTCCCTTTCTCCCACTCAGTGATGCTACGGGGCCATGTTTGATCCTTCCAAAAGACTTACACAGAAGAAAGACTTGAGCAGTGATAGCCTTGATCCCCCAAAATTACTGTAACTAAAGTGATGTCGGCAATGACAAATAAGGAGGAAATGGCATTTTTTCAGCTGTGAAAAAAAGGACTGCTCTAGATTCAGCATTGCACTAAGCCCAAACTTCTCAGCTCCAGAGCAGCATTTCAAAATGTGAATCCAAAACAGGAGGGATCCCTTGGTCGCAGAAGAGCAGGATTTTAGCCACATGCTTCCTGGCTCACCCATCTTCTAATTAGCTGTATCAGTCAGGTTTTCTATTAAATGGCTTGGATTTGACAAATCATTCTGATCCTGTGCATCATTGGACCTGAACTGCCTTTCCAAATAGCGCAATAGTGGTTTTCTGCAACCCCATCTTCTTTCAGTAAGGAGGAATCTTTCCTATCTCTCTACAAAGTCTTTTGCACCATGCTAGTCTGTATTAATTAAAAATTCCGGATGATCCTGGATGAAGCTTGACGGAACACAGAATGACTACAGAGTAAATCAGAGAGGAATGACCCTTTTCTAGTCAGATATTCTTTTTTTCCCCATGACAAGGTAATGTGTAACTTACTTCCAGTGATTCAGGAGAAAAAAGGAACAGAAAGAAAGCACAAAGTTGTCAAGTTGTGAAAGTTAATTTATTTTTTTAAACCAAAACCTGTTGTTCCCTGGGCACTGGAAGGTTACACAGTTTGCTACATTTCTGCTCTGATATCTGACAAAGTACAAATGGTTCAGGGCAGAGAAGGGTGCTCCACAGGATAAATATTTTCTGAGGCTGGAACTTTAGATGCTGCTGACAGACTGTGACTTGTATAACTCTCCCGCAGGTTTCTAGAAACCTAGATACTCTATACTTTTTTATAATACGCCATGTTTCCATAATACAAAGTGCTGAAAAATAACAATTATTGAAGTGATTTGTATTTACATTGTGGAGGGTATTAAGACTATGAGTGGAGCTTACAAAGAGTAGAAGATTAATTACTTTTCCAGTATCTGTAAAGCTGAGATATTTGGCACTTGCTAGGAATGCATATTCCATACTGAACATTTAAAACTTTTCCATAATTCTTACATGTATAAATTGAAATTTTGACACCTGCCCTGTAAAGTTCAAGTGTGAGGAAAGGACTCAGAGGCATAATCATCTTCCATCTACTTTTTGAACATTCATATGACTTTTCCAAATATTTGCTCTTTGAATTTTATACATTGTTATACCAGGTGGCAAACTGCAATGGAATAAACTTCATAGTACCTTGTCATGAAATGGGAAAGCATGCAACATCTAGCAATATATGCAATAATCTCTACACCTATCACCTCCTGCTTTTGAGTGCATTGTTTACTAGACTATTGGGGCTGGGTCTGTGTTTTCTGTCTGCAGTCTTCATGGGCTCTGTCTTCATTATGCACACCAATTTGCAGCATTCCCTCATGCCAAGACACTTGTGCCTGGTTTTATCATGGGTGACAGTGATTTATTCAAAGAAAAATTTCTGCCTACATCTTGTGGTTGGTTTGGCAACCGTCTCTTTTCCAAACTTGCCATATCCTCCAAGAAAGAAGAATTAGGTTTAAGAGGCTGTGCAGCTGTTTGGCATCTGATATTCAGAGCTTATTATTATTAGTGATTTGTGATCTCTAACCAGTCAGATTGCTCATTTCTCTAAACATCTTTCACTTTATTTTTTTCACAGGGAATGTAAAACTTTCCTCTTTTAAAGTCCAATGAAGGAAGGTGAAGACATTTACTTTTCAAACATTAATAAAATGAACTTTATATTATTATTTCAATGACTGATTAAAAATATTATTTATACCGTACAAGTGCTTCTATGCATATTATAGGGTGTTTCATTTGTGATCCAGCCGATATAGAACAGCTCACTTTCACTTAACAGTCCTACGGAATGAACCCAAATTATTCATAGAACCCTATGTAATATAAACAGAAGTACCTCAGAGTAACATATACATTTATGTCTTTTCATTCTATGGCAAAAGAGAGATTTGTGTTTTCAAAGGTTCAAGGAAGTCCTATGATTCTATGTGGTTGGGCAATTGAAGAGAGGTCATCAGGCTCGGTTTTCTAAGTAAACATTTGTGAAGATCTCCAGCACCGAAAGTCAGTGTCATCAACTGTGTTATTTGAAATCACACCTCCTTCAAACTTTCTTTCTCAGCGTGGATCTGAAGTAATGTTTCCTTTGCCATGTGCTTTCCTGGAACATGCTTATGCTGGAGCCTCGAGCTGGTACTGGGGTCATGCACTTAGGCCAACACTTTACTTGTATCTGGATGATATATCATAGAATCATAGAATAGTTAGGGTTGGAAAGGACCTCAAGACCATCTAGTTCCAACCCCCCTGCCATGGGCAGGGACACCTCACACTAAACCATCCCACACAAGGCTTCATCCAACCTGGCCTTGAACACCACCAGGGATGGAGCACTCACAACCTGCCTGGGCAACCCATTCCAGTGCCTCACCACCCTAACAGGAAAGAATTTCCTCCTTATATCCAATCTAAACTTCCCCTGTTTAAGTTTGAACCTGTTACCCCTTGTCCTGTCACTACAGTCCCTGACAAAGAGTCCCTCCCCAGCATCCCTATAGGCCCCCTTCCTGAAGGAGTCAGGACAAAGGAGGAGTTTGCTTTGGTAGATGAGGATTGGGTTAGGGATCAGCTATGCAAACTGGACATCTGTAAATCGATGGGTCCGGATGGAATGCACCCACGGGTGCTGAGGGAGCTGGCGGAGGTCATTGCTAGGCCACTTTCCATCATCTTTGGTAAGTCGTGGGAAATGGGCGAGGTGCCTGAGGATTGGCGGATGGCAAAGGTCACACCAATCTATAAGAAGGGCAAGAAGGAGGACCCGGGTAATTATAGACCGGTCAGCCTTACCTCCATCCCTGGAAAGATGATGGAACAACTTATTCTTGACTCCATCACTAGGCATATCAAGGATGAGGGGGTCATTAAGAACAGCCAACATGGTTTTATGAGGGGGAAGTCATGTATGACCAACCTTATAGCCTTCTATGAGGAAGTGACTAGGTGGAGGGATGATGGTAGAGCGGTAGATGTAGTTTTTCTTGATTTCAGTAAGGCATTTGATACTGTCTCCCACAGCATCCTCATAGATAAGCTAAGGAAGTGTGGGCTTGACGATCAAGTAGTGAGGTGGATCGAGAACTGGTTGAAAGGAAGAAGGCAGAGAGTTGTGGTCAATGGCGCAGAATCTAGCTGGAGGTCTGTGACTAGTGGAGTTCCTCAGGGGTCGGTGCTGGGACCGGTGCTGTTTAATATTTTCATCAATGACCTGGATGAGGGAACTGAGTGCACCCTCAGCAAGTTTGCTGATGACACAAAACTGGGAGGAGTGGCTGACACACCAGAGGACTGTGCTGCCATTCAGCGAGACCTGGACAGGCTGGAGAGTTGGGCGGGGAGAAACTTGATGAAATTTAACAAGGGCAAGTGTAGAGTCTTGCATCTGGGGAAGAACAACCCCATGTACCAGTACAGGTTGGGGGTTGACCTGCTGGAAAGTAGTGAAGGGGAAAGGGACCTGGGGGTCTTGGTGGATAGGAGGATGACCATGAGCCAGCAATGTGCTCTTGTGGCCAAGAAGGCAAATGGCATCTTAGGGTGCATTAGAAAGGGAGTGGTTAGTAGGTCAAGAGAGGTTCTCCTCCCCCTCTACTCAGCCTTGGTGAGGCCGCATCTGGAATATTGCATCCAGTTCTGGGCCCCTCTGTTCAAGAAGGACAGGGAATTGCTTGAAGGAGTCCAGCGCAGAGCCACAAAGATGATTAAGGGAGTGGAACATCTCCCTTATGAGGAGAGGCTGAGGGAGCTGGGTCTCTTTAGCTTGCAAAAGAGGAGACTGAGGGGTGACCTCATCAATGTTTACAAATATGTGAAGGGTAGGTGTCAGGATGATGGAGCTAGGCTTTTTTCAGTGATATCCAGTGATAGGACAAGGGGCAATGGGTGTAAACTGGAACATAGGAAGTTCCACGTTAACATCAGGAAGAACTTCTTTACTGTAAGAGTGACAGAGCACTGGAACAGGTTGCCCAGGGGGGTTGTGGAGTCTCCTACACTGGAGATATTCAAGGCCCGCCTGGACAAGTTCCTATGTGATGTACTGTAGGTTACCCTGCTCTTGCAGGGGGGTTGGACTAGATGATCTTTTTAGGTCCCTTCCAACCCTTGGGATTCTGTGATTCTGTGATTCTGCAGGTAATTGCAGTATTTTGCTCTTCAATACGTCTTTCATCTGGAAACCCTTCAGAAGCTATAAAAATGTTACTGAAGTATGAAAAGGCTCTTGAGAAGTTGGGGAGCATTAATTTAAGTACCCTGCAGGTGAATAAATATGGCAAAACTTAGGCTTATGAAGCAGTCTCAACTCCCAGACTTTTGCCATAGCACTGCAGAAAAAACACCAGGTTAAACTAAAAAGTCTTATTAAAAAGTCATATAATTTGCAGTTACATCATTGTGACATTGCTCAAGTCAGTAATCTTTCACTGGAGACTTTCGGTTGGTTCTATTGGCATGCCCAAAACAATGATCATTGTGTTAAAAATCTTCATGGAAAGCTGTGCTAAAAATGAGATATTTTTCTATATGGTTCTTTGGCTTTTTCACATCTTTTCCAGAACTCTCTGTTCTGTACAATGAGAGGTGATTCCAAGATGAGTCTCACACTCAAAGATACTAGCAGTTCTCCCAGTTTGTCGCCAGTAGGCTTTTGGCCAGTTGTCCTAGCACACAGAACTGGCAGAGTATACGCAGAGCTATTGGCCAGGAACACAGAATCATTCCTAAAGTAGAAAATAGCCCTTAAAAAAGTAGTGACCTGGCCTTTACAGCTAAGGAACAGTTTCAGTACCATGCTTGTAAGCAGTAAGCCTCGTTTTCATCAAAAAGTTTTCTGGCTAAAATCAATTATGTTATGGCTGGAATAGGGTTTGTATCAATTGCTCAAACACAGCCTAGTGTGACTTATTAGATATGGTCTGGGAATCCAGCAAACTCATTTCTTCTACTGGCATATGAGCATTCCTCAGAAAAAGCAATCTGAGTTTTTGTTTTTTTCAATTCCTGTGTCTGTCCAAAGTGAGTGATCACATTTATAAAGCACCTTGAGATGTGCAGAGTACTAGTCTAATAGCTGGGTGTTATTATTAGTCTGTTCAGTTGATGTTTTATGCTATATCCATGGCAATGGTATATCTGAATGACTTCCAAAGGTAAAAATAAACAATGTGGTTATTTAAACATTATTTCTCCCATAAAGGGAGATGTGTATTTATTTTTAGTCCAGTGTTAACAAATACTAGCAAAATCTAGATTGGAAGGATATGCAGAAAGGAAGGTGCAGAGAAAAAGGTTGGATTTGGACTTGAAAGTGATTGTCAGAATTGCATAGTTCCCAATGGAATTAATTTTATGATTCTGATTTTTAAATCTTACTTTATGTAAATAAGTTTCACTGATAGAAAGGTTTTCAAAGAAAGGAACTCTTAACAATGGTTAATATCTTGACAGGGGGAGAGTCCCTCACATACGTTAATCTCTTTAGGAAAAAATAAAACCAGGGGTTTATCTTTTATGCATCATTAATAACTGCTTAATATTGTGGGAAAGGCATCAGACTTGAAGAACTAAAAGTAGTTTTACTTGAAGGAAGGCTTGACATCTGACCAAGGACAGCTGTAAACTCTTTTCCTCCAGTATTACGAAAAAGTAGTTAGAAAGATTGACCTTAGACTGCAGACCAGTGCTTTGGCAGGTTTTTAACACCACTTCAGAGTAAGTTATGTTTATATGTATATTCTCCTGTTGTACTATATTGTCTCAGCATCGGTTTTAAAGATTCCAAGAAATACTCCTTGAAAAGTCACCTCTACTTGTAGGTCCATCAGGCTTAAAGAAACAAGTTATGAAGTACATGATGTCCCTAGTGACATATCCAGTTTCTCTAGCTGTTGTACTTTCATAGCTCCCTTGTCCACCATATCCCATGAAAATTCATGATGTTACAGGCATAGCTCTGCAAAAACCATTTGACGGATGGATGAGGAACTAAGCCACAGAGGCTGTTTCCATTGCTATTCTATACAGTAAAAGCTTTTGCCCCAGGGAGTGATTCAAGTCTGAGTGGTGCAGTATGGTCACATCAACAGACTGCCCAGAGCAGACTGACAATACCCACACAGGATAGCACTTGGTCATGGGTCTCCTCTGTCCCTGTGTCGTATCTCTGTGGCCATGAGATTTGGTTATTTTATAACTTTTTTCAGTTTATTGTGTTAAAAATAATTTCTGGGCTGTCCTGCAGCCCGCTGCAGTAGTACTTACATGGCATGAGACAGACATTATGTATTGTATACCTTGGTGCATGGCATACCAGCACATGGGAGGGCTTGAAGTCTCCAAGCAGTCTGCTTACAAAGGGCTAGAGGATACGGTAGAGCAAAGAAATACAAGCCCAGTGCACCTATCCATTCTGCTTATTGGGAACTGCATAGGAGCAAAATTTCCCTATCCCACTCCAGAATCAAGCCCAGAAGTGAACTGCATCATATTTACAAAGGGTAGACTGCCAGGGAACCACAATGGATGAAGGAAATGGGGACATAATAATTTGAAAGTGCAGACATATCCAGATGACAAAAGATAGGTACTCATGAGCTCAGCTAAGTCACAAATGTAATTGACAGACTGGGTCCTTCAGAAGAGTCCACAGAGACAGGACAAAGACAGCTCCCTAAAACAGCCAACAGGACTATCCCAAAGAGCCTGTGGAAACACAAGAACTTCAGCTAAAAGACAGAATGAGAATGATGCCAAAGCACCCATTTTGGTTTTTTTTCTACACAAACGTGACTGCTTTTTTCCTCTAACTGTTAATGTCTCAAGTGTCAAACACAAAGAACTGAGTCTCCATAAACAGTTATTTTGGAAGATGAAATACATGTGGTCAGTTTTGTGTATGAAAAGTTCTTTTGATGTGCAGCTACAGCAGGGAGCAGGAATCTACGGCTGGATCTACAGGAGATCAGAAAGGGAAGATACAGACTTTATAGATTTATTTATTGAAATCAAATTGTCTGCTTCAGAATTACAGTCATCTCTGTCATATGTACAATTCACACTACATCAGTGAAGGATGAAGTACTGATTCTTACTTAGTTATTCTAATATTAGAATTCTATTGTTACTTCTACCACTTCAGCACACTAGCTTCTACCAGCTGTCATACTCTAGCAATGAGGTAAATACAACCAGATGAATCCAGTCCAGGATGAAAATTACAGGGATGTCCCTTTTGGAAGATTCAGTTACTGCTCGTCTTTAACTATAGTACACAGAATACAATACAAAGATTTAATAACAAAGATTGTGGAAGCTTCATCTCAGAATGCCACATAACAAAATGAATACTAATTATTTAGTTTAAACACTAAAGTAGTTGGAGATCTGTTTGTAAATCTCATCTCCGTAATAGACACAACCTCAGGCTGAAGAGTCTAACCATCTAGGTATCATAAGTGATTAACCTTTGCAGGTTTTTATACCCAAGGTTGTCCTGGTTTAGACACCTAACTCCAGTAAATAGTTAATAGTCATTAAAATGGCAAATGTGATGAATCCAGTTCCATGCAGCGCAGCTGAGAGTCAGCTCAGCCTCTTCAGCATTTCCTCCTGACTATTGCTGGTGGCTTTCCACACCAGTTGTTGAGCTCTGGGATCTCATTCTTTGGTGCTCAAGTCTTATCAATTGTGCAGGGAGACTGGACAGATCATAGAATCATAGAATATTTAGGTCTGGAAAGGACCTTAAAATCATCTATTTCCAACTCGCCTGTCATGGTCAGACAGTCAGTTACAGATCAAAAGTAATTTAAAGGACCACCAGCTCCAAGTTAGGCAGGTGGCTGGCTGAAGCAGAAACCTTGGCATTAACACACAGCATCACACTGAACTTGGCAAGACAGAAATGATAGCCTGAATGATCAAGTGCTCAGACATGTACATACTTTAACTTGTTAACCTGCAGGCTCGGTGCCCAAATACCTCATGAGATATAGTCGTGATGACTTCTTTGTTGGGTTGTATTAATTTAAGCGCTGTGCCCAACATGCAGACCATAAGATGTGTGTAGCTATCAGGACATATCACTCACCCAGTGACCTTATCTTGATCACCTTTCCTTGACACTAAATAAATCTGAAATAGGCAACATTCCTCATTATACATATATTATATTCCTGGTGCTTCAAAGAAACATTAGAATACTGCATACACAGTGCTAAATTTACTTTATTCTAACAATAAGTAAAACTATATTCCACAATGTGGCCTATTTAGCAGGAAGGTCTATGCTCAGCCAATGTATCTGAACTATATTTGACTAGTAGAAGTGTAAAGCATTAAACTAAACAGTAGTTTCCTCTAAATAGTTACACCACCATTAACAGAAGTATTTCTCCACTCCTCTACAATATAGCTGCTTGTGAAGTCCACTTATAATAATGACGTCTGATGACTTGCAGGCCAAACACAAAGTAGTTATTCCTCTTTTTTTTTTTTTTTTTTTTAAGTAAGGGATAATTATTTCTGGAATTTTTATTAACAGACCAAGAAGCTGCAGTAGTTTATGCTTCTACTGACTCAAATATATTCAAGGCATCAAAAATGGTGGATAAAGGAACAGTTTGGTTTACATTTTCTTTCCATTCTGCTACTGCAGAGCTGGAGAGAGCTGAGTCCCACTGTTCCTACAAAGTGATGTTATCCTTACAGCTACTTGTGTCAGCCAAGCCATATGGACCGTGCATTTGAAGACTGACCTCTTTTAGGGTTATATTTTCACAAAATTTTAAAAACAACAGGATCTTTTCCTTTTGTTTATCTATTCCCTTGTTCAAATAAAAGAAGTTGAAATAATATGAAACATGTTGAGTTTTGCTATCAGTTGAACTAACTTACATAGGCGTAGAACTATTCTAAGTATTTAGAGCCTTTAATTAGTATGTTTTCATAAATGGACATTTCTAATCTCTTTGGACTTTCAAGCAGATGCTTTTGACTTAAAATCATTCTATTTCAAAAGACATCACTGGGCTTATTATAATATTTAAGTAATACATTCCTTTTGATCATGGTATTATGACATACCTCAGACAACTTCATTGTTTGTGCTATTTCTTCAGAGCACCAGTGAAAGATGATATTGTGTTGAATCAACTGGTTAAGCTGGGCACTGCTCTATGTTATGCAGTGTTTATTAAAATCAATCTTATAAACAATTTAAAGCTATTATTATTACACAGGAGGCCTTTAAATTAATTTGTGCTGACAGAAAAACTGCAAACTGACCTACTTCAGCAGTTTGCCTAAGAAAGCAAGAGCAGTTTTTCAAATACACATTAAAAAAGATCTGTATTTTCTATTACATGTTCTAGAAATTACAATTGACTGAAGAAAATATTCAACCAGAATAGCAAGTATGACCAGAAAGAAAGTACCAGGTACATTCATTGGACAGTTCACTTTGGTTTTACTTTGATTCATATTTACGCTATACGCGACACATTACACACAATTATAGATGTGACATTCCTCATCAATGAAGCAATACAACATTTAATAAAATTATTGGCACAACTGAGCTAAAAGGGAAGTGCCATTCCTGAGCTACCATTTAGAAGTCTCCATTTTCCAGGGGAAGCAAATCTATTTTCTGAGGAAGAGAAGCAAACCTTTTTAAAAGAAAAATGGGTTATGTTTATTAGCTACTGTCTCTTGATCTGAGTCAAAATTCTTATGTGATAACAAAAACATGAAAGGGTAATTTTCATCTGAAATAAGTTTGATTCTGTCCCAAGTAGCCTGAGACTTAATTCCATGAACAATTATGTGTTTGGTCAGCTCCACAGGAATTTATGTATGTGTGTCATTACCTTGCTGAAAAAGGTTGCTGTCCTGAATCTCTGGATTATTATTATTGCCAAAGCTGTAGATTTCAGATCTCAAGGTTACAATGGGCGGAACGTGCTCAAGGTGAATTTAGTTACAGGGTATTTCACTGCAATTGGCCAGGCACCAGCTTGCAAATAGAGCAATGTCTTCTAATATGTGACACCAGTGGCATCCAGCCCCTGTCATATGCATTTCCGTGGGCCAATGTATTTTATACAAAATGTATAATTAACCCTTCAAGGCATACAGAACACTCAATTTCTCCCTGCCTTTTTAAAATGTCAGAAAAACTTTTTTTCCTCTGCACTTTCAAAACATTATAATCATGAGAAACAGGGTGTTTTATTGGAAAATAAGTTATTTGTTTAACAGAAGTTAAAAAAAGAAAAAGTCCTTTACTTGAAATGTTCATTTGTTCAGTCTCAGATAACACATTTAAAGCAGTCCGATTAACATCCCATATTTTGAAAACCTCCCATCCTCCAGTTATTTCTCAAGCCCTCATTTCCCCACCTCTCCATTATTTTATCAGATTTTTTAGGCAACAGAAGACCTGAATTTCTTAAGTGAAAAGGGTGCATAAAAAATAAAAGCATATTTTGTGCAACACATTTGAGAAAAGGAAACTCACAGATAACTATACAGTGAGGGCTTTTTTCTGGTTACCTTCAGAGGCTGATTATCGTTATCAAAGATTTTAGCAGTCATTGTGAATAGATAGGGAATTATTCCATTTCTTCCTTGAAATCTCAATGGATCCTGAAGTAATGTCAAACTTGGGATGAATTCATAGGAAATTCATCCATAATGAAAAGCAATTTTGTAATTTATGAACAGAGAGCAGATCCATCCTTGAAGCATATGTACAAACACATGGCCATGCCCCAGTGCAAATTTCAGGCAAACAGCATGTTTCATAAAAAACAGTCAGTTTGCTCATTTCTAGAGAACTGGCAGCCAGTTTGACTTGCTGAAAGATCCCAAAAACATAATTTAAGTACTGTGTTTAAAGTTAATCTAGCTAACAAAAAGCAGGGATAAACTTTCCTAGACTAGAATTGTAAATTAGATGCAAATTGACAATAGGAGTGGAACTTTAACGAAGTACAGTATTTCCCACTGCTGAGGAAGCTAATTTGATGGTTAATGCCATTCATTTACACATGGGTTCGTTTGACGACTTCCTCCAGTGCAATGGCACTAGCTACTCTGTTGGTAGTTAGCAATCAGGAAGGAGGGTTTTTAAAAAAACTTATCTAATAGAATTAGGAACAAGCAAACAGAAAAAGGAAAATCAATGGGACTGACACTTCTGAATCTCCCCCAGTGAGCAGTGGAAAGTTTCAAGCAGGAAGACTGAAACCTGAGAAAGTATTTCTCTAAGGCAGAGGGAAATGAGTGAACGATGCCCTAAGGGTACACAGTGGCCTACTAGTGGGCATATGGGGTTTGTCAGTGAAGTACACTGGGGTTAAGTACATTGGAGTAAGCCTGTCACAATTTGAAGGAGATGAGAGGACGAAGAGGAGTCTGACTTTTACAGTCAGAAATTCCCAGGCTTTTTCCAAGCCAGTTCAACTATGACCTGCCCATCACCTTTTTCTTCTAGTCATTCTATACAAGCCCTTACAGCACATTCAGCAAAGCTGTGACCAAACGTACCTCTCTCTTGGCAGAGGTCAAATCAATAGCACAGCAAATAAATTACTGAGTCAACAATGTAAATAGATTTCTCACTATATTAACTCCCTGACTATTGACTGTGCCCTACTTTATGCTATTTCAATCATCTTCAGGCAATGAAGCTCCAACTTGCCTAGATGCTCAGTTTCCCTACCAAAAAAGAGCAAGCACAGAATTTATTAGTATCTCTGAATTACATGGGATTTTGGACCATTTTCCATGTTATATTAATTATTGTGCATATGGTAAAGAGGAACCTAGCGGAAAGGAATGGAGTTTCAGCATTTTAACAGCATTTTAATGCAGCTGAGAAGAATTTAGGGGGTTTACAGATGGTAAAATACATGTTTTCTATTTTTTTTTATTTGAACAAAACAAAGGGAAGATTGAGAGAAAGGAAAAACTAAAAATGAGAAAAAGAAAGCCTTTTATTAGAATATTATGAAAACAGTTTGCCATGCATATTTTGTTTCAAAATATATTAACTTTAGTCTACCAAGATCAGATCAAATTACAGCATTAAAAGAGTGCATTTGTTTTTTCTGTACTCGGCAGGATTATTCATATTTGTTGTTTCATCAGACATTGTTAGCATAATAAATTGCACATGTTATGCTAACTGGCCTTTGCCAACATTCCTAAATTAGTCTTCAAAGAAACATCTAAGTGATTTCCCACTATAAAGGGAAGAAAATGCTGAATGTACACTGCATTAAAAATAACAGAGCAGCATCATAAATGTCTGCATGCACATTCATTTTTGCTAGCCCAGTCTTCCCAGAGGCCTTTCATTGCCAGGGTTCTGTAGAGCCAAAATAGACAAACCGTGTTATATTTGCCCAGGAAGCCCTTGTTTTAAGTAAAGCTCACCACTTTGCTCAGCTGCAAAAGTGGCAATCTAAAATCAACGGTGGCAGAACAAACTTTAGACAATAAAGGCTTGCCAGATGGGCAGATGATGAGAAATATTAGTCCGCTGTTGTAATGTTTAACCCCCTTACACAGTGATGAAAGAAACACTGTATGTGTCACTGAAGGCGATGATAACGAAACCTAACAAACGTAATAATGAATCCTCACTGTATGTCTGCAGCAGGCTTTGCTCTCGCTAGATCAGCTACCATTTCAAATTTTTCCTGAACAGAAAGGTGCATTTTGAGGTAAGAATATCAATTAACGCTTTTTGTATGTTCACCAAGTTAATATTAAATCTGGTTTATAACTGAGAAAAAACTCTTCATGTTTGCTGGTAGACTTACCTTAGATGGCTGAAACAGTCATTACACTTCCCAACTGTTCTATTCTTCCTGAAGTTACTGTCCTCCAGCAAGGCAGCTGAACAGAGCAGGAATTAGGTCCAAAACTACCATAATTTAGAGCCCAGTCTACAGCCAACACTGATGACAGTGTCTGAATATGAAAGTCCCTAATTCACAACTCTAATATTCTGTGCTCAGCACTGCTCACTTCACAAGCACCTGTCTGTTTGTGAAAATCAATTGCAAGAATGACCCACAATTCTTACCCAACCAGAAGCAAGCACGAATTAAAGGCCTTTATGTTTTTTTCAGCCTCCACTTGACTAGACATTAATGAAAGCCTTATTTCAAAAGGCATGTCTAAAGTGTTGAATAAAAAGGTCAGCCTTGGTCTCAAGACCAAATAGTGAAGACTAATGTGCATCTACACTGGTTATGCCTAGCTTTCTCTAGACTGGTTGTAGACACTGTGATTTTACAGCATTAAATATAGCTATAAACTCTACGACATGGAATGGGAGCATACAGAAACATTTAAGAATGCACAACTTGTTAGATTAATGTTGGAAGCCTGCATCAGTCAGCCTCCAAGTCTTGTCCACCCATCCTGTCTGGAAAAAGCTAACCCCACCTCATGGCATAGAGAAAGAAGATAGATTCAAAACAGTCAAGGTACAAGCTAAAAATAAGCCTTGGTGGACAATAAGTGAGACAAAGTTATGATTTTGCTCATCACTTAGTCCTGCTGCTCTAGTGTTTGCACCATTTTAAGTACACTCCTTTTAGCACAATACCTCTAAGTCAGTATAAATGAATGCAAACAAAACTGGCAAATTAAAGGCCCAAGATATACCTTTGATGCAAATACCTCTACAAAGCAAACTACCAATGCACAAGCATATAGACAAGGAGTTTACTAATGAAAATGGACTTAAGAGTACACTGAAAACATTTTGCTGCATCTCATTTCAACCACCTGTAAATAAGGATACAGATGCAGCAAGTTTTTCCATTCCATCCACCAGAGCAACTGGATATTTCCGGGCTATTCCGGGGGCTCTGAGGTTGGGAACTCACACCACTAAAGTGGTGAAATCGTTCAGCTGATTTCAAGTGTTTTTATAGTTTTTAGATTGGAAGATAATAATTAACACACCCATCCTCTCTGAGCTTTAAGGACATGGGCACAGACTATCCTATGCACTCAGTGCTCATTGTATCCTTTTCTGGGAGGAAAGAGGTGAGAGCAGAGTCTCAGTCACCAAAATGTCTACATCATGAAGACACAGGCTAGTCTTGGGATCAGCAAATGTGGGATCTGTTGATTATATATTGATGCTGATTAGTGTTGCCGTATCATGGGAAGCACATTAAAAGGAGAGTGTAAACAAGTGTTTGCATTTCGAAAACTCATATGATAGGAGGTTTTATTTCATGTTCAATTCCTATAGTAAAAGTCAGAAAAAATTAATTAACAGCCTGTGTATCATATCCATGCAAATGTATTATACCTATGTGCAATATTTTTACAGAAAACCCCTCTGCTATTTAAGTGCTAAGTGCCAAAGATAGGAGTTATCCCCACAGGAGTAGGAGTTACTGCACAAAAGTAAAGTTGAGTAGGAGTCATTTCATCTAAGTAAGTCATTTTGTGAAAAGTTATTCTTGGGCTCTTGATCATCCAAGAACCCTTTATCATCAGTGGTGAGGTGGGGAGAGGCAAATCTTACCAGACAGAGAATCTGTCCAAATATAGGCATCTAGAGAAATGGGGTGAATGAAAATCAGGAGATGATTGTCTCTAACTTGACAATGTCTACACCTACCAGAGATGGCCAGTTGAGCCCACACATCTCAGTCCTAGGTTCCTAAATCAAATAGAAGAAACGTGTTTTTTAATACTTTCACTGAATCTAAAAATGTCAGTGAGGCTTTGAATATAACTGGGAATTCTTGAGACTACACTACTGAATAAGGAAATGCTAGGAAATGTTCCTAGGCATTAATCCTTGAACATCTGTACCACAGGATGGTTATCTTCATCACGGGCCTGATTTTGGCCTCTGCCAGCATTTTCCCAGCTATTTCCCAAACACAGCTTAAGTGTCAGGAATTGGCATGAAGCATTCCTAATAAGTTTTTGGATATAGACTCCCCATCATGGAAGATAAAGAATGTCCAAGAGTACAGATGCAGACTGTGATATTCCAGCTGGCCTCAGTGTCAGAGAGCAGCCTCAGGCACATTTAAATTAGTGATTGCCTTAGAGCAGCAGAGGGAAGTACTCTTCCCTCTCAGTACACTGAGAAGTACTAGGATTGCCTATAAAGGAAAACATGCATGGAGTATTACATCCAGGTTTTGTTTCCTCATTTCACAGAAGAGGTAAGAAATTGGATAGAATGTGGAGGAGAGCCACAGAAATTATCAGAAATCTTGGAAAGGGCTTTGCAGTATGAGATTAAAGAGGTTCAGACTGTTGAGTTTAATAAAAACATGTAGCAATGATTTCAGTGATTACAATGTGCAAGTATCACCACAGGGAGAAAATACTAAGCAGCAACAGCAGAGCTCTCGTCTCACAAAAGAAAGGCATAATGAGAGGTGATAGCTGGAAGGGAAAGCCAGACAAATTCAGGCAAGAATCAAAACACATTTTTAAGGGTGAGGGTGATAACCATTGTACTGTACTGCCAAAGGAAGTGATGGATTCTCCAACTACCGATGGATTCAGATCTAGACTGGACATCTTTCTAGAAGATAAGCCTTAGCCAAACACAAGTTGCTGGACTTGACACAAGGCTAACTGGGTTAAATTAAATGGCTTGTGTCATTTGGGAAGTCAGACTAAATAACCAAAGGGCCTTTGCTGGCTTTAAAAAATCCATGGATCTATAAAGTGCAACTGCGTAACTGAGAATTCTAGTCCAAGAATAACAAGTTTTGATAAAATAAGATTTCCATAGTGGAGTGCTCCATCAGCAGACACAATTCCAAGAGATCAGACTGTAGTTATAAAATTGAAAATGAATAAAGCATGATGACATGGTGATGTTAATAACAATACTGATTCTCCAAGTGTTTACAGGGTTGGTCAGTAGAAATTGCAGCATAATCAGTGGAATTTTAGTGCTATAAAATTAGTAAGAGAAAATATGCTTCACTTTTCCAAATGGTTACTGAATGTCATGGAAGTAAATTGAAAGATCACATTTATTCTGTTAACACTTGAGGGAGGAAGGGGGCATTTTTTGCCTACACTTATTCCACTCAATTAAGAAGTGACAGGGCACCAGCCCAGGCACTGAAATTCGAGCATCTGCACTGTTTAATAGCTAGGACAGTTCTTGGCACAGTTTCAGCTCCGGCCAACTGATGCTTTTTGAAACAATTCTTTGCCTCATCCAAGTGAGCATGGGCCAAGGATGTTCTTAGTAAGCAATTTAGATGTACCCATGCCTCTTCTGGGGCTGAGTAGAATATGGTAAAATTAACATTTAGCCTGCTTATCCCATTCAGCCTATTGTTTTGGAAACAGATCCTGGCATTAAATGCTTAGTAATACAGATTTAGCCAGTGAGTTCAAAGTGTCAGCTGCTCTGCAGGAAAAGAGCTGAGTTCTCCGTTTCGTCCCTCTCTCTGCTACAAAATTATCTCCACTTTATATATTTTAATTTCATGTATAAATTATACTGATCTATCTCTGAAGAAAATCAGCACTTTTGAAACTCTTCAACTGACCTTAACATAAAAAAAGCCAGCTTACAGAAAGCACAATTGCATATTGAGCCATAGCATTGAATTTTTGAAGTGAGCAGATCCAATTAAAAATCAGAAGTGACTACATATTAGGCAAAGTCAAGACTTAAATTTTAGCTCTTTAGACTTCAGAGTGGAATTTGAAGTCAAAGTGAAAGACCTATAGGCACACAGTTAGAAACTGTGGAAAAATCACTAAAAACCTCTATACATCGAGAAGGGAATTACAACATTTGTCTTTGAACATAGAAGAGCATCAGAATACCCATTCCTCCCTAGAATTTAAAAACAAGACTGTAAGTGAATGCCTCCATAAGTTGGGATCTTCTCCTCAAGACATAAACCTTTATTTTGTTAACCCAAAACAAGGCTCTTTCTTTCATATTACAGCAAGAGGAGGCAACCTAACATTAATATAATAACTAAGCAGCTAGATCTTTTGCCTGATAAATGGGAATACCCTGATCTGGAGAAAATTTTGGCTCAGGTTGGGCACTAGGATAGATCCTTAACCACAAAGCTACTGGTTACAGCATGCAACTGTCCTGCAGAAGCAGCCTTACTTCCCAGCAGGAATGCAAGTTTCATGAGGTCAGGAAGGGACCTTACAGGAGCAAACACAGTGATAATCAGGGCAAGGCTCCCGGTCTAGGGATGGATGCCCAGTGCTCTGGTCCCATCTGAGCTTGGAGGCTACATGTAAGTGTTGACTTCAACGGGCTAAAGCCTGAGTAGAAATGGAGTGAATAAAACCGTGAAGCAAATAAAAAAGAAAGCATCAAGCTCAGTCCAGGTAAGGAAAGTGCTTAATAAAATATAGGCATGATGAATTTGGCATATCTATCTCTTCCCTTAATCCTATTCTAATTTTAAACAATCTATTGTACTGTGCTGTTGATAGCCTTGTGTGAGCCATCTAAGGTTCAGCCAACTCAGCTGCATGATCAGTAAAGAGACAATGCTACCACACACAGGGTTATTTGGATTAGTGAATACCATATGCAAATAAATCATCTGCCAGATGGCATCGGAAGAAAGCTGCAACTCTCTCACTTTCATTTCCACAGCAGCAAACAATGTTCTGTGTTTAAAATAAACTCTTCCAGATGAGTAAAAGATAAACTTTGTGGTGCTTTTTCTTGGTCTTCTCTTTGACTTCAACATTTTTCTTAAAAAACCCAACACAAAACCAGAAAGAAAACCCCACCTACTCTGATTGGTAACATTAATGAAAAATCCCAATTTAGACCACCACAGCACAAAGCTGTCCCTCTAGGCAGCATGAAAATTCCCTGCTATTTACTTAACAAAAGGCAAAAATGAAATACAATATTTTCACTCATCAACTTCTGTCAACAGAACCCTTAAAAATGAACACCTACCACATTAAGCCATTTCCTGTCATTTTATGGGTTTTCCACAATGAGGAACTGTGCTGCTTTGTTGAAACATGGCTGTTTTCACATCTTCTGCAGTTTTAACCCTTTAAAAAAAAATACCAAGTATCTAGACTTGAACAACAACAACAAAAACCTCAGAAATAGAAACAAAATAATTCTTACCAAAGCTTTTTTCAGTTTTCCTGTCTTGCATCTGCAGATGACAGTTCATTATCTCTTATTCTGCCTACCCCAGACCCCGGTCTTAGCTGTGCTGATATAATCAGTGCATAATATCATCTGGCTATGAAATGATAAATTATGATTTTTTTAAATTTTCCACTTACAGCAAAATTTTATGGACAAATACCTCCACAAAGCAGGCTCACTTTTTTTCCCCCCAACATTTGTGAATATGCATCTGAGAGAAATTTAGACCTCTGAAGATCTGCAGGAGGGCAGACTGAATATAAGGAAAAGGATGCTCTGGTCTTTTCCTCCTCCCAAGCATTTTCAAAACAACTAAAACTACAAGTGACTTCAACTGGGCCTGTAGGATCTTGGTCCTTCAGAATAGCAAATGTGTGGTACTGAACCACCTTTCAATCTGCTATGTTTAATACAGGCCCTTGGGGCACACTGAACTCTAAAATACCTATCCATATACACTGCAGAGGGTGTTCCTGTCTGTGAATGAGTATAGAAAATTATACCAAAATTACCTGTTGCACTGCATGTAGATTCTGGGCCTCCAGGCATGCCACTTGTCTTTCTGCAGATGCTGTTCACAACCTCTTTCTTGAAGCATTTAGAAAGACCCCTAACATTGCTTGTCTCCAGGGCAAATGGGATCTGGAGAGCAGATGGTCATGCAGTGACTTAGGAGGACCAATGAGACTGACCTACTGTTGGCGAAAGCTGCAACAGTTTCAGACTGCTTGCTCTGGCCATGAAGCAGATGGAGAGAAACACTCAGTACCTTGCTAAAGTGATTATTATAGCTTTCAAGCATGTGACACCCTCCTGAATCTTTCATGGGAAGTAAGCTATTGATTACTTCCCTATGTAAGTTCAGTTTCTTTCACATTACCTGAAGTGATCATTCTTAAACGTAGAAAGGGCTATCAACCTTGTTAGGTGATCATTGTGAAAGCCTCCTCCACCCCCCCTCACCCCCCCCCCCCCCAGAGCAATTAGGAAAGCAATCCTTTCTCCATATTACATAGAACATTCAGAAATAATTAAATATTCAAATTAATTTCTCTGATCTGAATCCAGTTAGGACAGGTGTGAGCCTGCTAGTGGTAGCTAAAGCGGTAAGTAAAAAGTCTAGAGGGAGGTCGCCATTTTCTGTTATGAGAAATAGCAGCACCATTCTGGGAGAGATCAAAAATAATAATTCAGCTGTGTGGAGGCCTCCTGGATCGTTTTGCAAGTCAATTACTCTCTAAGTGATTAGTTTGGAAAAAGTTATGTGAAAAAGGGAACAGGCCTCCCATTTTAAAATTATTTGTATGACTCTTGCAAGTTGTTTATTTTCTTTATAGCCTTAGGTGGAAAGAAATTAAGTGTGCTTGAAATGGGAATTATCCACATTTTTCAGCAAAAGCATAATCACACCGCACATTCACAGGGCTGAGGCTTTGAAGCCTGTGAAGCATTCACTTCGTAGGAAGCTTAGGCAAACCAAGCAGCTGCTGAAGAAAGAGAGTTTAAATACTTCTGGTTTTATTGCATCACGGAAAAAATGATCATTTATCTCATTAAGATGGAGAATTTTTACTGGAGAACCCCTGCTGGGTTTATAAGCTTGCCTGCTGTGCTGACTAGTAACTGAAAGAGCAGTGTTGTCCCTTTGCCTGGGGATAGATGTTGGGCTTTGTGGCAAGGTAAGGAAGGTAAATTGGTGACAGATTCGAGTTGTTTGGGTTTTTTAAAATGTGCAGTCTCCCCTGATTTAAACAGATGGGGCACATAAAATAAATACATGCAACTGCAATTTATTTCACTTGCAAAAATCTCAGCTCTAATAGTTACATGTGTGCAGGGAGGCCTGGCTTATAGCTATAGGGTCTGGGACTGAGAATCAAAAGAAAGAAATTTTTAAAAAAGGAAATGATTTCTTTCTTAATCTCTTGGTCTGTCCATGAGGGAAGTTCATTACAAGGGCACTTTCAAAAGCATCACAGCCAAAGATGAATAAATCATACTGCAGCACTTGAGGTCCATTTCGATCATGACATGGAGATGTTTCCTCTGCTGGGCTGTGCCTGTGTGCTTTCTGGCTGCAGAAGCAGACAAATGGGTATGTCTGCCTGGATGCAACTTTAAGCAACTGAGCCCAACACTGAGCTCAAGCCCAACAGATCTGCCCCCAAGCCTGATGTCTCACCCTTCACATACCAAAGCAGTGCAGGCAGCAGGCAACATGCCATGCGAACTACCCACTTGGTGCCTCAGCTCTTTGGTGAACCACTGACAGTTCTACTGTCTGTCTTATAAAATGAAGAATTAAATTGCACCTGCACACGTCAGCACACACACACACTCACACACTGATTTAAAAATGAACTTTTTAGAGTACAGTTAGTCTGCAATGTTGTTGTCGTACAAAATGGGACCACTTGGAAGCATTTCCACGTGCTGCTGAGACTGGCTGAAGAGTCCAGCGGGGAAAACATGCAAATAATCAAGGTTAATCACTGCTGTGGCCCTCCACCCCTCAGCTATGGCACAGCAGGCATTTTCCCTGTGAAAAGCAAAACGTCAAGGGCTACATTCTTGGGAGTCACTGCACCCTGTACACATCCCAGTTTTTAAATCCCAAAGCCACAGGTACGGAGAGCTGACCCAACACTGCTGGTGGACCCAAAATCAAATGCTCAAATTCTACCAATATATGTAAGACAACTGAAGGTACATTTGGGCTTTGGAAGGAGTTCACTTGTAACATTTATGTTCATCACAGACCCCAACAAGATCTATGTCCTTGCATATCCTTAATGTACTTGCCAGCTATGTGATCAGTTTGTGTACCTGTCGATGAAAGTTGCATTTCAATAGGCTTTGCATTCTATCCCCTGTCACTGCCTTTCACTCTAAAGTTTAATTCTTCATGGGAAGTGCCTCTTACCCTAGTTTAATAGTTTAATTTTTCATGGGAAGTAAGTTTGAGGGCAGTGGTGTTCATATGATGGTCTTCTTATGGTGGTGATGGCAGAAAGTTATCTGGAAGGCATCCTAGTTTTGGCTGCATGCTCTTCATACAAATTGTTTATATAATAGTCATATATAGAGCTTGCTACATCTTTCTGGAGGCACTGCTGTACTAGGGTGAAGTATGAAGTTGCTGATCTCCTCTTACAGCATCCTCTACCAGCTCCAAGAGGGAATATTCAACATAGTCCTCAACCCATAAACATGTCTGAGTTTACTAAGATCCTGTAGAGCAGAGCAGAGCAGAGCAAAGGTACTTCTTTTAACAAAATGCTTGGTTCTATCCTAGAGGGAGTCAGCATTACTGGTTGTTGAAATAAGGGTTCTCCTTTGGTTTTGCTCTTACATTTTGCAAGACCTGTTAACCTCCAAGGTCTCCAGTTCCTGGATGCTTCTATACTAACAAAGGCATCACATGAACAAATATTAATAGCAGTCTCAAGAGATTAATCAAAGTCTTCTTGTCTGCAGAGGCTAAATTACATTCAGCCTTGGAAGTGACAAAATTTACTGATTTCAGATGTTGAAAAAAGCTTACCTTTTTGTAAGTTCCTAATAATCCACCCTTCTAATTGTTTTCAGGCACTATTAATTCACTAATATTCCATTACAGGTATCATGTGATCACTCTCCTACTCTGGAAGGAGGGCTTTAATTTAGTTATGATTGTAGGAATGTAATCTCAGAAGAAAATGAAAACGAGTACTTAGCAGATGTATGAAGTATTACATGTTATGCAAGCCTGTGACATGACTGGGGACTTCTTATTACACACCTCTTATTTCAGTACAAACCCACCTTTGCTGTTTTGAAGGCAAGTGCACATCTTATGTTGGTCATTCAGTCTGAAAAACTATGTATCTCTCTGCTCTTCAGCCAGTTCTGGGGCGGTTCTTTATTACAGTATTTTAGGACTAGCTATCTTCTCCATCTTCCACTTTTGCATCCAAGGCTTTCCTTGCAAGAGGTGTAACGTTTCAGCAGTAAAACAATAGCGTTCCTTTAGATTTGCCATGGTAGTATTGAAAACACAAACTTGGCTTGACTTCTCTGTATTCTTACAGAGAACTTAATGCACTTTTAATTCTTTAGCCAGCTGTTTAAAGGTGCTCCATGCAGCTATTTACAAGAATTTAGAATGAAAATGTGAAATGCTACACTGAAGTTCAAAGCAGAACTTCTCTAAGCATATTACACACCTTCCTCCGGCGTTACTCAGAGGACTTTCCTCAACACACAAGAGTATGTTTTGACAGGACACCCATCTCTACATTGTGCCTTACAGTAAGCAGTGCAAAGCTCCTTTTTACGAGATCTTAAAAGTCTGCTCCACTTCACAGCTTGCCTTCCATCCCCACCCATGTCACTCATGCAGAGCAGTCTTGCTGTGAAGCGTAAGGGTACACAAGATCCAGTCCACTGTGCAAAAGTTATGCTGAGAGTCCAAGTAAACAATCATTCTAAATCATAGAATCATAGACTCATAGAATAGTTAGGGTTGGAAAGGACCTTAAGATCATCTAGTTCCAACCCCCCTGCCATGGGAAGGGACACCTCACACCAAACCATGCCACCCAAGGCTTTGTCCAATCTGGCCTTGAACACCGCCAGGGATGGAGCACTCACAACCTCCCTGGGCAACCCATTCGAGTGCCTCACCACCCTCACAGGAAAGAACTTCTTCCTTATATCCAATCTAAACTTCCCTTGTTAAAGTTTTAATCCATTACCCCTTGTCCTATCACTACCGTCCCCAATGAGGAGTCCCTCCCCAGCATCCCTATAGCCCCCTTCAGACAGTGGAAGGCTGCTATGAGGTCTCCTCCACGCAGCCTTCTCTTCTCCAGGCTGAACAGCCCCAACTTTCCCAGCCTGTCTTCATGGAGGAGGTGCTCCAGTCCCCTGATCATCCTCGTGGCCCTCCTCTGGATTTGTTCCAACAGTTCCACGTCCTTTTCATGTTGAGGACACCAGAACTGCACGCAGTACTCCAAGTGAGGTTTCACGAGAGCAGAGTAGAGGTACAGGATCACCTCCTTCGACCTGCTGTTCACTCTCCTTTCGATGCAGCCCAGGATACGGCTGGCCTTCTGGGCTGTGAGCACATACTACCGGCTCATGTTCATTTTCTCATCAACCAACACCAAGTCCTTCTCCACAGGGCTGCTCTGAATCTCCTCTCTGCCCAACCTGTAGCTGTTCTTCCATACTTATTCTATATACCTTAAAGCAGCCTTCCAATACCTAAAGGGGTCTACAAGAAGTGTGGAGGGACTTTTTACAAGGACAGATAGGGACCGATCAAGGAGGAATGGCTTTAAGCTGAAAGAGGAGCATGTTGCTCTTGGACACTGAGAAGATTCCTTCACTGTCAGCTTCAAGCTGACAGAGGGTAGATAGGAAGAAACTGTTTACTGTGAGAGTGGTGAGGCACTGGCACAGGTTGCCCAGAGAAGTTGTAGATGCTCCATACCTGGCAGTGTTCAAGGCCAGGTTAGATGGGCCATTGAGCAATCTGATCTTGTGGAAGCTGTCCTTGCCATGGCAGGGGGGTTGGAACCAGACGATCTTTAAGGTCCTTTCCAACCCAAAACATTCTATGATTTTATTAACTGCTAGAAAATCTTATAAATGTAGAGCAAAGTAAGAAGTCATAAATATCAATATGAATCCTCAAGTTGTATGAATTAAAAAAGTCACCACAGCTTTACATAATGCCCATGTATTTATTTGGAGCCCATTTTATTTCTCCCAACCCTTCACAACAGGTTTACTAGTACAGAAGAATCTTCTGCTTTATAACAAAGCTACCATGTCACAACTGTTGGTTGCTGATCTTTCACAGTGAAAGAATGAATGCTAAATCTTTTTTTTTAATATTTTTTATTTAAAAGAATATTCAGTAATATTCAGTAAGCTGCATCATACAGACTTATCTAATCTCATTACTGAGTTAAAGTGCCATCACCCAAGCCAAACACACACTGAAAAGCGTATTCTCTTCAGTCTGGGTGAAGTCTTATGAACTTTGAATGCAGAGGGTTCATTACATGCAAAGCCTTATAAAGACCATAATGAGACTGTCAAGTACATTTTTTAATGAAACCAGCGTGTCTGCAAATCAAGAAATAGCAAGTTCAGCACACATGAAAATAAAAACACAGTTTACACAACCAAGTGTATATACTCACTGAATAACAGTGACATCACTAAAAAAAGCCTTTGTGCTTCACAGCTAAACTGTATGCAGCTCAACAGTTTTGTTTGCTGCACAATCAGGCTGCCAACAGCACTGAGGCCTGAACAATTCCAGTGTAAGGTAACAGTAGAACTCTTCACTCCATTCTTCATGGTGATGGCTCAAAAAAAGACTACAACATATTATTATTAGGACCTATTTTCAAAACCTTTTTACAGAAGTGTTTCACCATCAGTACCCTGCATTGTCCAGCCCAACTGCAAGTAGTGCAACATGATAAATATACATATGTATTGCAAAACAGTTTTGCTTAATTTTTATTTCTAAAACATGAGTTTCCAAGCAGATTAATCAGAAATTATATTCACACCCTAAAACTATTTATTTCAGACATTTTTTGAATGCCTGTGTCTATTAAATAAAGATTATCCTTTATTTCAAAACAGAGTTCCAGCATAAATCACTCCCTTAATACTTACTGAGCAAAGTAATCTGCATTCCCACAGCATTTAAACTGAGAATTAGACTGTTGCAAATATGCATTGCATAGTTATCCGCATTCTTTTTTGCAGATTCCCCTGGCACTTATTTCAATAAGCCAACCATCACTTCACTGATATCCCACAACTTTCTCGCAATCAAGTCATCCATGGCTTTGGGCAGGAGTTCTTCCTCTTTGCAGTCCCCGAAGTATTTTCCTGACACACCTTCGACATCAGGAGAAGAGGCTAAATAAATAGTAGTCTGGGCTCCTTCCAAAGGTGTTTTGAAGAAAGCCCATGACACCAAGTTGAATAGGGGTTTAGCCAGCAAAGGAATATTGACATATCTGCCTAGATTTGTTCTGACAATTCCAGGATGAAGTGAATTGACGGTGACTCCTGTTCCTTCTAACCGACGGGCTAGCTCCCTTGCAAATAATATGTTAGCCAGTTTACTCCGACTGTAACAAAAGCTTTTATTGTAACTTATTTCACTGTTCAGGTCTTCAAAGTTGATCTCTCCGTATTTGTAAAGCTTTGAGGATACTACAATAACCCTGCTTGGAGCAGAATTTTTGAGGAGGCCCAGAAGAAGGTTGGTAAGCAAGAAATGACCCAAGTGGTTTACACCAAACTGCATCTCAAAACCATCCTCTGTCTTCATGTACGGACACTGGAATATTCCTGCATTATTTATCAGAACATCCAGCCTTGGCTCTTCCTTTAGACAGGAAAGAAAAAAATTATTCAGTTTTAGAATTGTCATGCAAAACATACCACTATGCTTACTATTTATCACTGGCCGTTGTTAGGAATGATTTCATTCCTAGTTTTCTGAATTGTAACTTCCTGATATTCTCTTAGAGCACTTCTGAAAAAAACACAAACCCTAAGTTGAACTAGCATTAAAGAGAGCACTTGACCCCACCAGTATACAGGTACATGAGGCTAGGTCTGTATCTACTTTCAATGCAGGCCAAGAAAACAATCATCTGCATCTCTAAGAGCAGCTTTTTCTATAGCAATTCAGTGATAATTTATCTTTGTAATGGATTTTGTTTTCCTCTAAAAAGTATGTGTTTATTGCACTGCAAAAGCACACACATTAATTTATGGCAAACCTCAGCCACAGGCAAGGGGTCTAATGTGCAAAAGACACGGATGTGGAACAGAAAGCAGTAGCCAAAAAACTAATCTCAGGATTGAAGAGAAACTATTACATTGCAGACCCAGCGTCTTACTGGGAGCATGTCATGAAGAACTTTGCAAAACAGCGTTTTCAAGATTTTAAACACTGTCTTATTTTAAAATCACATCATTGTACTGCTTGGTGAGAACTATGGAGCAGAACTCATACAAAAGTAACATTCATGTTCATACAACTTGAGACTTAGCAGGTCTACTCAATAACTAAGACAGGCTTGAAGTATTTATGACATGCTCAGCACATGCTATTTGACGGATCAGTATTCTGGTTCAGGTTGGTAGAAAACAGACTCAAGGACGTATGTTACACTCTACAGAATCAGGAAACGTAACCAACAGAGGGTGGTACAGATAATTTAAATATATCATGCACTTCATGCTCCAACATCCACTCAAAAATTAAGAGCTCTCCAATCTACCCAAACCAGTAACTTCTAAATAAACCCCAATCAAACAAGCAACAAATAACCCAGATTAAAGCAAGCTGCCTAAAGAAGCTGCAAATTCAACACTTTCACCCACCTCTGACAAAAGACTGTGAAAGTATCACAGGAAATTTATGCATGCACAAATCATAAGTGAATTTGTATTCCCTTTATAGAAAAAGCAGCATGAATTTTCTTTACTGTTCATTCTTTAAACCCAATGCAGGCACTGGAAAGCATTTTATCTGATGATAAAAATAGAGAACCTCAAAATGAATTTTGTACCATTTGCCTTTTATTTGACTGCCATTAGCAGCAATACTACATAGAGTGCAAAATCAAAATCTGCACTTAGCATTCAGTTAACAATGCTGGCATCTGATCACACAGAGCATCAAGTACTTCAACCTCAAGACTGACTTCTGTGGGACCTGAGGTTGCATAGTGTTTCATATAATTGGGTCCCTGAGGCGTGATCCAAAGACCATCACTCACTTCTCTCTACCCAAAGGGACATAATGGTTACCATCACTAAATTGGGGCAAGACTGAAGAAGTACTGACTGCAGATCTGCTCATTGAAGTGACCTTTCTTCTTTAGAGAAAAACACTGCTTTAGAAACTTTCTGCAGCATCTGACTGAAGGATTTATTTTGCAAGACTTTCACACTTCAAGAAGCAAGAGTTCCACATGTGGTATTTGCTGAGACTCCTACATTTTGTAACCATAGAATGGTTTGGGTTTGAAGGGGCCTTTCAGATCATCCTGTTCCAACCCTCCTGCCACTGGCAGGGATATGATCCACTAGACCAGACTGCTCAAAGCCCTGTCCAGCCCGGCCTTGAACACTGCCAGGTATGGGGCATCTACAACTTCTGTGGGAAACCTGTGCCAGGGCTTCACCACCCTCACAGTGAAAAATTTATTTCTAGTATCTAATCTAAATCTCCCCTTTGTCAGTTTAAAGCCATTAACCCTTGTCCTATCACTACGTACTGTTACAAAAAGGCTTATAGATAATCTAGAGTAGTATGATCAATGTGAAGCAAGTAGTGACTATGCCCAAGTGCAACAGACTGCACAAAACACTGCTCTGATAGCCAATCTTATCTCTTGTAGCTCCTGAGCTCACTTCCATTTTCTCCAGTTTTCCATAAACCCCACCAACATCTCAAAGTCTTTTATTTTTCTGCAGTGAGATAAAGGAGTGCAAGATGTGATCAACTGCAGCTGTGCAGAGGAAAGATCCCACAAATTAAGTGAGGTGGTGGGAGTGCACAGTTTCCCCATTCTGACTATATTTAAATATTCTTCATCTCAACACAAAAACCCACAAAACCCCCCAAAGAAACCAACCCAACAATCCCCCAAATAATGAGCTCCAAAAACAAGCCCCAAAAAGGTTAAAAAACATGAACTTGGGTGGCACAGCTCTTGAAATTATTTCTTGAACTCACACCCCTTGCAATTCAGATGATTCTGGGATTATTCTGAAAAGCTCAACTTAAAATGCAGGTGTCAGCAGCACCCTGTAGGTACACGCACTCTCTTTTCCTTCACTCCTTGCTTAAAAGTCACTTATACCAGCTTTACTAACAAGGAGATGCTAACAAATTCATGTCTGGATATTTTGTACTAAAAAAAAGGCAATTCTTAGAAGTCAGACGGGTTTATTTTTTTTTTTGGCATTTATGATGGGTGGGTTATATCCTTTCATTTATGTGTATTTTCCCAGAACACTGAAGGAAAGCTAGACTTTATTGCTGGATTTGAATGCATATGACCTCAAAGTACACCACTAATGAAGTTAAAACTTTGAATTTTCCCAGATATCTAAATTTTAGAAAAGCTATTTGAAAATTAATGCCCCGGGATGTCTGAACAGATGCTGACAAGTACGTAAGGACTGCTCTGAGCAGCAGCAGAAATACTAAGCCTGGCTTCCCATGACTTTGTGTCTCATGGCTTGAGTAGCTAGATGTGGTGAGATGAGAGTCCCAAACAACACTTTTCATGGAACTGAAATACTTCAATGGAAATGGAGGAATACTGCCTCCAACAGTGCCTCCATTTGCTTACCAGTGTCTAATAACACTGTTTAACTCACCTAGCGGCATTTCTGTCAGGTGAATCAACTGGATGCACCTGTTCTCCTTAAACTCAGGTTTTCGGGAACTCTGCAGAAACATTATATATTCAAAAATGTGTATCTACTAAACTCTGCTAGCACCGGTGAAGAGATTAGAAAATGTGCATGGGGGGACAGAGTCTGAGGAGGTGGCAGAAGGAAGGCTGGAGCTGTGAACAGCGCATTTGTGAACTTTTATTTCTCTGGAGACGAAGCTGAGCTGTAACACCAACCTGAAGCAAAAAAGGCAGGTTAAAGCAGAGTAACTGAAGATCGTAGGGCTGAACCACCTCTCCTGTGAAGACAGGCTGAGAGAGTCGGGCTTGTTCTGCCTGGATAAGAGGAAGCTCCAGAGGAGACCTTAGAGCAGCCTTCCAGTACCTAAAGTGGGCGTACAAGAAAGCTGGAGATGGACTTCTTACAAGGACATGTAGGGATAGGACAAGTGGGCATGGCTTTAAACTGAATGAGGCTAGATTTCGATGAGATATTAGGAAGAAATTCTTTCCTGGGAGGGTGCTGAGGCACTGGCACAGGTTGCCCAGAGAAGCTGTGGCTGACTCATCCCTGGCAGTGTTCAAAGTCAGGTAGGATGGGGCTTTGAGCAACCTGCTCTATTGGAAGGTGTCTCTGCCCATGGCAGGGGGTTTGGAACTGGGTGATCTTTAAGGTCCCTTTCAAACCAAATCATTCTGTGATTCTATGAATTAAGAGAAAAGACAAATCATTTATCGCAAGCAGAAGCACTTCCTTTTCAGAACAGGAAAGAGCTAGAATAGCTTGGACTATAACAGACCAAACTAGTACGAACTTTATGCTTCCAGGTACTAATCCACGGCCAATTTACTTATACCCTCCTTGCGAACCCTGCGGCGAACCCTGTAACACCCCATACCCCGACCCGGACCGCCTGACGAGCAGAGCTCGGAGGACGCCGCCGCGCTGTCAGCACCCAGCTCAAGCACCCCGTGGCCTCCTCGGCAGGCGAACGGCTCCACCGCACCTCGGCGTGCCCGCTCTCCCCGCAGGCCGGGCCCGCGCCCCGCCGCCGCCCGGCCGTACCTGGAGGACGCGGTGGCAGAAGGCGCGGACAGAGCGGAGCGAGGCCAGGTCCAGCTCGCGCACCACCAGCTCGCCGCCGCCGCCCTCATCCTCCGCCCGCTCGCCCACCTCGGCCCGGATCTCGCGGGCTGCCCGCTCGGCCCGCGCCCGGTCGCGGCAGCCCATGATGACGCGCGCCCGCATCCGCAGCAGCTCGGCCGCCGCCGCCCGGCCCAGACCGCTGTTGGCCCCCGTGATGATGACCGTCTTGCCCCGCATGGAGGCCCCACACACGGCGGCGGCCCGAGCCGCGCCGCGCAGCCAGCGCCAGGCGGCCAGCAAGATTCCCCCGCCCAGCGTCAGCCCCAGCGCCGCCGCGGCCATCCCGCCGAGCCGAGCGGCGCTCCGCCCGCAGAGCCCGCAGCGGGCCCGCTGGGGGCGCCTTCGCATTGGCCAACGTGCCGTTGTGCATTGTGGGGGATGTAGTTCTCTGCCGCGAGGCGGAGGGCTTGATGAACTCGTTCTTTTTTACCGAATGTATATCAAATTATACGTGCTCCTTTTCCGGGTTAAGTAGAGGAGGCCCGCACACCTAACCAACCTAACGTCACTGTGGTTTTGGCAGAATAGGTAACATGCCGTGATTCCGAGACTGGTTTTTTCCCTACATGCTGGCTTTGCCAATCATGACAAATGGCTATGGGAGGGGCTGGAGGGGGCTCTCGATAGATAGAGTCAGCTAATTTACAATTCATCCATTCATACAATTCACAGTACAAATTAAGCTCTTAAAATCGACTGTGCTTGATTAACAAATATATGTAACAACAACATCACATAATAACAGAATCATAGAATTGTTTGGGTTGGAAGGGACCTTAAAACTTGTCTACTTCCAGCCCCCTACCATGAGCAGGGACACATTTCACTAGACCACGTTGCTCAGAGCCGCGTCCAACCTGCCCTTGAACACTGCTAGGGATGGGGCAACCACAGCTTCTCTGGGCAACCTGTGCCAGGGCCTCAACACCCTCACAGTGAAGAACTTCTTTCTAATATCTAATCTAAATCTACCTGCCTTCGGTTTAAAGCAATTTCCCCTTGTCCTATCCCTACGCGCCTTCTAGAACTTCCCTCTCCAGATTACTTTCCCTTTAGGTACTGGGAGCTGCAATAAGGTTTCCCTGGAGCCTTCTCTTCCCCAGGCTGAACAAGCCCAGCTCTCTCAGCCTGTCTTCACAGGAGAGGTACTCCAGCCCACAGAGCATCTCTGTGGCCTCCTCTGGACTCACTCCAACAGGTCCTTGTCCTTCTTATGTTGGGGCCCCAGAAAATCACACTGTTTGATAAACTGTGAGTGACCTTTTCCTTTCAGGAACTGGAGAGTCTGAGTCAATTAATAAATCATAATTGTGTTGATGCCATTTCAATATGCTCCTGTAGGAAATCCCATAAATTTAACAGCAATGTAGTTTGCCAGTTCCCAACAACCTTTTAAGAGTTGATATTTGTTTACTTTTTTTTGCCACTGCATTTGCCAAATGTATTGATTTACTCTCATAACTAACTGTGATGTTGACTACTAAGGCCTGGTCCTCCTTAACAGCTACCAGGTCTGCTCTGTATTAGTTTTGTTCGTCCTTCAGCAACAGCTCCTGGATTCCCACCTGTTCTTTCTTCTTGGTTTCATTTGCTAATGTATCACATATCATCATTATGCCTCTTAATTCCAGCAATTTGGTGGCCATTGCAGGCCAAGCATAGCCCCAGAGGGCACTTACAGTATTTCACTATCAGTCTTTGAGTCTCATGGCAGACTAAATGCTTCTGCAATAGCCATTCTGTCTACCTTGAGTCTTCAGCCTGAGACACAGAGGCTGTGTCCATAGATGCGGTGGAGCTGAGAAGGCTCCCAGTATAGAAATACAACATTTCTGCTGATATACTGCAACAGCAGCCTGGGGCAGAATTCTGGCCCAAGGCTGTGGGCTAATCAGGGCTCTCCTGCAGCTTGTGAGCTCCTGCTAGGCAGTTTGGAAGCAGCCATCATGTTCTCAACAATTAGCATGTGTGTGGACTTTTCCATGCCATATGGCCTTTGTGCCAATAGAATGCTCTTGGAAAGTTTAGGGTAGAAGTAGAAAGAGAATATATCAGAAAGATATGCTGAGACCTACCCCCATGCTGCCTCCAAGACCAGATTTCTTTCTTAGATATTTCAGCACATTCTGAGGCTCTGGATCAAGTTGGATCATGTGTTTGAGAATAGCAGAGATGTTAGTACATGGCCAAGCATGTCTTGGTACCTGCACGTTGCAAGCAAAAATTATAGGATCGGGAAGTGTTACGAGGTTGTTATGGTGGTATCTGCTCTGATAGCTACTCTAGAATCTAAAAGAAGAAAATGAACTCTACCCAGAGGAAATCAGGACAGCATACCAGTGAGGTGACAGTCAGACCTGCTGAACACATAGTTCTAGGACCAGCCTTAGCTTAGAGGCAGCCTATTTGAGGTAACCAAATTTAGTGGTCTTCAGGACCAAGAGGGTCTGTTCCATCCCAGCGTGGAAGAAGTGAGACTGTTTGCAGAACATACGTGTATGTCCACTCACTCACCTCACAAGCACGCTCACATTCACTGGTCCCTTAAATATTAGCATGGACCCTAAATCCATCCAATATCTATATCCAGAGACATTGGCACCGGCTCTGCTGGTGTTTTTTCTCAGATGCTGGTTTATCCTGTTGCCCAGTTTGACATGTGGTGATGGTACACATATGCGCATAATGTGGGTCCCTCAAATAGCTGGTTTGCTAGCTCATGCCTCAAATGGACCTCTCCACCTCTTGTCACCAAGACCCCTGGGCTCCTCAGACCTGCAAACTTAATTTTGAATCCTTAACCCAAAACCTGTTTTCAGCCATCAACTTCATGTCATGTCTCCAGATCCTGCTTTTACTCATCCTAGACCTTGATGAACTCATCCAAGGCAACATGAACCCATCCAGGGAGTCAGGAGTGGCCACTGAGGGTTCATCATCAAAATCTCTTCCACCCTAGCCCTGAGAGAGATGCTAATAGAAAGGTACAGAGACAATTAAAAGTAACTGAATTTTTATCAACAGCAACATAAGTTAAAAAAAAAGGTGTTTGACAAAAAAAAAAAAAAAACCAACCAGACAACAAACCCCTCCCCCCCAGAAAACAAACAACAGTAGTAGAGTTCAGTGCAGATTTAGGAATAAGGCAGGAACAATGAGGATAGAACACGAATTAGGAGAAGTTCAGGATCAGGACTTGGTACCAGCATGCAGGTGAGTTGAGTCCCAGGAGACAACCGTCTATGGGGGAGACCAGAAACAAGCTTGGCTGATAATAAGCATGTCTGTCTTGAGTCAAGACCTAGAACATTTGGGTAAATGCGTAAGAAACACAAGAGGAAACCCATCAATGTTTTGTCAGGTTTCTGGTGGCTGGTCTGAATGCAAACGTTTGCAGTAGTAACCACCCCTTAACTGTCATATATTGATGCTACCCACAGTCACACTGCTGCAGTCTGTTCTGAGGCTGACTTCAGGTTACAGCTGAAGAAACATATCAGATTTTTCAGGAAGAAACCTCACCATGTCCTCTCTGGCTGTCTCTCATACTTCTCAGGCAGTTCAAGGGCTGTGCAGGTACCACACTTAAACACAGTGAATTCGCTGAGAGACCTGTCTTTGTATTGTCCTGGTTTTACCACTAGTCGTTTTTCTCCTTAGTAGCTGGTGCAAGCTCTGTGTTTTGACTTCCAGCCTGGGAAGAGAGCTGATAACACCAATTATTTTTAATTGTTGCTAAATAATGTTTGTTCTGGCTAAGGACGTTGTGAGTCTCATGCACTGCCGGGGATGAGGGGAGGCCGGGAGGAAGCAGAGACAGGACACCTGACCCAAACTGACCAAAGAAGTATTCCATACCACAGCACGTCATGCCTGGGATATAACTGGGGGTTATCCAGAAGGGAGGGGACTGCAGGGTTGGAGGAGGCATCGGTCTGTGCTCGGCTGGGGGGAGTGGGGCGAGTTATCAGTCGGCTGGTGTTGAGGTGTTGTATTCTTTCCCCTTGTTATTTCCCTTATCGTTGTTGTTATTAGTGGTAGCAGTAGTGATTTGTGTTATACCTTAGTTACTGAACTGTTCCTATCTCAACCCGTGGGAGCTGCATTCTTTTCGATTCTCCTCTCCGTCCCTCCGGGAGTAGGGGGAGGGCAAGAAGTGGGGGAGTGAGAGAGCGACTGTATGATTTATGGGTGACTTTGTTTAAACCACGACAGTATTCACCACAGAAAAATCTTTCTCCGTTCTTGGCTCTTCACTCTATTGGGAGACTCATGTCTACACCAAAGGGTATTTTAACCAGGCCACACCATTGTGCCTGCTTCTGATACAGGTGGCTTTTGGCATCCTTAACATGACATAAGAGCCATAATCAGTCTGAGGTGTTCTCCTATATGGTCTGTCATAGTAAATCATATCACTGGGAGGTGTCAGAGACATGCCTACCTCTGCTGCCCAATGACCTTGCACTGCTTTCTCAACCTATCTGTTGCACTCGAGATGGGTGTGTGCTCTTTAGTAATACTGCACACCCACACAGGTTACAACATCCAGCAAAGGAGTCCAAGGGACAGTGGGTACCTGATTACTGCGTCCTCAGGACAGATCACAGTCCAGGAATACAGAAGGATGCACGCTGGAACACATGTGATGATGACCATTTCCAAATTTTCACCTGAAATAGTTTCCTCCAGATGTTTGTTTCACTATGCTACCCTGGACACTCTAAGGATGCCTTGGAGGTGCAAAGTAAAAGAGGAACATGGGTTTATTAAGTCTTGGTAGCTGGTGTGAGGTATCCAACACACATGGAGAATATGTTCTCTTGTAACAAAAAAAATAAAAAAGTCAGCCTTCAAGAACTGATTTCCAACATTTCTGTCCACAGCAATTGGTAGCAGTAGGAGACATCATTACCTTTTGTCTTACCTGGACTCATCGCTGTGATGTGGTGCACAAACCTGGAAGCTAAGGGAACAAGGACTGGCTTTGCCTGACAAAAGTTATATTTCCACACAGAATTCGATCTGTGTTATCATTAATCCTCTTCCAGATTTTGGCTGGGATGACAGTTTCTTTTTCACAGGTCTGTCTTCTGGTGTTATAAACAAGCTGATAGACAGGACGGAATTTTGGCTGGGATGACAGTTTCTTTTTCACAGGTCTGTCTTCTGGTGTTATAAACAAGATGATAGACAGGACAGACCAGAACCATAGGACTCGTCTCTATCCCCCTATTGAAAAACATTATCAGTTGTTGTAACTGTGACTGAAGTTCCAGGACATAAACTCGTGGTACCTTCATGACCATGAGAAGCAAGATGGTTTTTGTTGGGTTTTGTTGCTATTTGCTTGCTTGTTTTGTTTTGTGGACTGGAATGCTACTAAGAGACAATTGTGGTCTAGGTGTACAAAAAATAGAAAGTCCTTTTCCTCAACTCTCACCCCATTTCAGAGAATTGTCTTGAAAATTATTTGGACACACTAGCCAAGTTGTGTCTTGGAGCAGCAAAGAATAATTGCAATGGGCAGAGATTAATTGGCAACCCTGAGTCTCCCCAAACATCCCGATTAGCCTGGAAGGCACTTGCATGAATGAATGAGGCTCCACTTACCCAATGTGCTGCCAGCTGGATATGCAGAGAAGCAGCTGTCAAGCTTGGGACAGTTGCATTATAATTAAAATGCAGTGCATAATCTGAACAAACATCTAAAGGCACTTTACTCAACTAGTTTAGGAGAAGTGATTGCAGGAGAAGTGATGCGGACCTTAACTTCATCTTCTGGATGTTAATCTCAATTTGAATTCTAGCACAAGGAATGTAAATTCTACTATGTAATTTTAATATGCGAACCCTTTCTCTTCACACATGCCTTGGTGCTGTCAGAAATGACACTGGAAGAGGTAGCTCTCAAGTACTACTGGAGCTGAAAGCTCCTCCTAGCCTGTAGGTTTAATTTTTTCTGTAGGAGGATGGTTGATTAGAAATAAAGACAAATAGACCAGATGATTCAGTTTCCAATTTATTCACTGATTTACATGCTTACTTAGTCAGGTATGAGACACTCAACTTCTGGAGTCCCACAGGGACCAAGGATTCCATCAGCCTTTTTCAGTATCGAGCCTGAATTGCTATGTTCAATGAGAGTCAAGGGCCAGCAGTCTCTACCCAGTGTATAGCCTTTGTTTTCCGGCACCCAACCTCTGTAGCTCTGACAACACACATATGAAGAATGGCTGATCCATGTTCTGCTTCAGTAAGGCAGGACTGGTGTTCCTGAAATCTGCAGCCATGCCTTTGTGGTGAAGGTACACACACAATTTATATTCCACAGCTAAGGAATATTTTTTTTTTCCTTGCTGATTCTGAGCTCTCACATAAAAACATCTGCTAATAACATTTTTTATCATCTCCATTTGGCGAGGTAATTCTATCCAATTCTGGCAGACAATGACCAGGCCTCAGTTATTCATGTCTTCCTTACCTCCTCGCTGGGCTGGGAAACGTGATACATTTTGGGCACAAAGCCTTTAGCACTTACTCAATTCCAAGTACACCAGAAATCTGCAGTGCATCCCATCAACACCACGTGCTGGTGTGAACATGTACAAACCTTTCTAATGGTCTCTATTCAAGTCCCATGTAGGATCATGGCTTTTGCCTTTGTTTTCAAAGATCTTTGTGGCTTGGATGCAGAACATTTAAAAGATTACCTATGTTTCCGGGGAGGAAACCATCATTAATGCAATGAAGCTTTCTGCACTAACAGGACATTTCATCCGGACAGAGGAGACTAAACTTTCTCAGAGGTTAACATGAGATTCTGGAGTGAATTCCTCCAGGAAGCACAGATCATCACAAGCCTTCACTATCATCTTCTACTCCCACTGCAAAGCACATTCTTTTGGTTTTGTCTCTTCTGGTATAAATACAAAGCAACAATAAAAATAAAACAGGACACTTGTTCCATCCACTTGGGAGAGAAAGAGAACAAACACCACCTGACAGATGTTAGTTGCGTCATTTGGATATCACATAGCTACATGGATGACACTGTGATACAGGAACATAGCATAAAAGAGGTAGCATAGACCAGTGGTGTAAATTTCAATTCATGTTGCAACAGGCACCTGTCCCCTGGAAACCCATCCGAGAGTGCCAAAGTGAGTTCATGCACATCACAGAACAGCTGTAAATCCTAAGTGAATCTAATTAAGAAACAAGTAGTTCCATCAACAGCATTATTTCAGGGTAGATTCTCTGCTGTTACAAAGGTATGCTTGAAAGCTTCAGCCTTTGACCCAGCCAAGATACAGCATCTCAGACTTCCACCCAACTCTGTGAAATCTACTGGGACGAAGTCTTTGAGACGCCTAGCTCGCTCTCAAATTTGGCTTAAAGTTGTCACTTCTGGTTCTAAATATCTGGAGGAGTTAAGGGACTGATTGCACTCTGAGACAATGATTACACAAACTGCATAGAAAATTGAGGTAAAACCTCTAGACAGAAAAATGACGACGTTCTGTAATTGTAAAGCCAGATTTATTAGAATAGGAAAACAATATAGAAAAATAAAGGGTTCCTGTAAACACAAGATAAAAGAAGCTAACATTGCACTGGAAGCTGAAACCTTGCGATAACAGATCTACTGGACACATATTTAACGAGCAAACCACAAAGAGGTATACATATGTAAACTGTGCTTTTGGTAACTTTGGAAATAACCATCAAGGACTAGGATCACAGCATGTTTTTTGTTATAAATAACCTGCCAGCAGATTTTTAGAGAAAATATAACTGTTTTCTATGTCTCTCAAAATGTCTCAAGCTATAAAACAATACAAATCTTTTCCTAACATCAAAACCACAGTCTTAGATCCAAACAGGTAAAAAAATCTAAATGGCTTAAGAATGCTATTGAAATAACTCTATTAAAAATGTACCTACATTAAAAATACTTCCTCTAAAGGCTGTTCTAGCCAGAAGTTAAATCTTTAAACAGTGCTTACAATATACAAATGTAGAGGTTTTCAGACATAACTATTGCTATACTAGAGGCTGGCTGACTTAAGAACCTTATTGTTAATTGTGCCACCCAGTCATGCAGCTTTGTGGTATTTCTGAGCAACGCCGTAGGGAACATGAGCAGCAATGGTGCCCAATTTCTGAGCTCCTTCGATGTGAAACATCTGGTCATCAAAGAAAATGTGAGGGCGGATTTTCACAAGGATCGGGCCTTTAGGAGCTCCTGCTAGGAAAAGCGCCTCGTCAATCTCCAGACCCCAGCTACGAAGAGTCTTCAGCACTCTGGCTCCAGAGCTCGCTGCACTTCTGGCTGTGACCAGGAAGGTCCTTATGGGACAATTTAATCGTTCGTTTTTGGCATAGAACTTCTTCTGGAGTTTCCCTAAGTCTTCCAGAAAACCTTTCAAAGGTCCCTAAGTAGGAAATACCAGAAGCATATTTAGTATTTGTCCACAGCTCCCTAAATCATTCTTTTGCTTTCTTCCATGTTGCCACTGACATACAGGGTTCCTTTCCTAATGATGCACTACTCAGCAAATTCTCTACATGGAAAAAAAGTTAAAACCATAATCCTACATTCTGTGATCAGTAGGAAACTGATTCTCAGTAAAGCTTACAAGATCTTCTACAATTCAAAGTCTTTAACTGTAATAAAATGTTCTTTAAAAACACCTAACTCTTTTTACTATGAACCATGAGCTGCACCTTTTTTTTCTGTGCAAAAACCAGCAAAAGACCTTATTACATAGACATCACTAAACTCTTTCCAGATTAATGACACTATTAGAATTATATGATGATTAATAGGTGATAGTTTGCATCAAATTGCAGTACATTGCACTGTCCAGTACTTCCATAAATCAACCTTTTATTCTGAATTTATATAATTTTTAACAATAGCAGAATTGTTGTTTTTTTTTTTTTGTTGTTGTTCTTTCAGTTTAAGCTAATGTTTAAATATTTGTAGTTTTTTAGGCAAATGGCATAGTTCTGCTTGGGAATAAGCACAGATATTACGCTGTTTCAATAACTGTATAGAATCACTGAATCATAGAATAGTTAGGATTGGAAAGGACCTCAAGATCATCTAGTTCCAACCCCCCTGCCATGGGAAGGGACACCTCACACTAAACCATCCCACCCAAGGCTTCATCCAACCTGGCCTTGAACACTGCCAGGGATGGAGCACTCACAACCTCCCTGGGCAACTGATTCCAGTGTCTCACCACCCTAACAGGAAAGAATTTCCTCCTTATATCCAATCTAAACTTCCCCTGTTTAAGTTTTAACCCATTACCCCTTGTCCTGTTACTATCCCTGTGCTTAACATTACCTACACAATCCGATAAGAAAAATAATCAAGGAAATCAGTAATAGGCTTTCCTTTTTGCTAATAATACAATTAAAATACAACTCTAAGTCACTGTCTCCTATATGCAGTTTGCTCAGTGAAGTGGGAGACGTGGTAAAAGGACTACAGTGGTGGGCTCTTTTATGTCAGACATGCATTTTAAAGATTATCCTTGAAAAAGGAAATAAATAGGGCAATCAGCTTCCACAAAGAAGAATACACACTGGGGAATATGGAGAAATACAGCAGCAATGAATATTAACAGATGTTTTGAAAACTCACATATTCAGGAAGTACCAACCTGTGCAAGAGGCTTATTTTCATTCAGCTGTTCATGCTCAAAAAATCTATCTAATCCTTGCTCTTTGACAATCTGTTCTGATTCATCAGAAAAGAGAACCGCATCCCCATCAAACGCCACCCTCAACTGTGTATCCGAGTAAGCAACATCTCTGTTGGCAGTGAACATCGTAGCTGATGCAATGCCTGAAAATACGTGAGAGAACCTCAGAAAGCATGTCTCAAAAAGTCATTCATTAAACTGTCAGCAGTTTGGTTCCAATAACTTATTTGTGGTGACCTTTATAAATGGTGAGCAGAAACAAGCACTAAAGCCAGTGAGTAATGGCTGTTCTGTAACACCAATGCATGGAAACTATCCCATTGGAGTAAATTTTTAGACATGCTTCCTTCCAATTCCATATAATAATATACAGGAACAGTCCCCAAGGTGTGCTGCAAATGAGACATTGCAAGGAGACCACCAAATCAAACTATTTGCTATTTTTTAACTTCTTACAAAACACGTAAGTTGTTTTTTGTAAGAGATGACCCCATTCAAAATTTAATAGAGGTGAGTAGGTATGTATGGGAGCTCATTTCCTGTAGTATGGGAGAAGACAGAAAGGTGTGACAAAGGTAGAGGCTGATTAAGTTCGCAGAATCATAGAACAGTTTGGGTTTGAAGGGACCTTCAATAGCCATTTAGTCTAATCCCAGTGCAGTGAGCAGAGGCATCTTGCAACTAGATCAGATTGCTCAGAATCAACCATAAGTTGTCATTATCAGTAGGCTGAAGGGTCAGAGAGGAACAGTACAGAGAAATAACCTGATTTTATTTGATTAGACAAAAATAAGTGATAAACTTGCAAGATACAAAGTTGTGACTTTCTGCCTTTGATGAAGCAGGACTAATTTCTGTAAAAGACACGTTAATATATTCATTTTTTAAACAAGCACAATAGAGAGATGAGATAGGAAAAGAAACTCAATTCAAACCTGCTTCTATAGCTTCTTGCACTTTTTCAGAGTCTGCTGAGAGGTACAAGTTCGTAAGGTATGCAGTCAGGTAACCAATAGGACTTTTTCCTCCCGTCATACAGAAACGTTCAATTGTTAAACCTAAAGTAAGAACAGCACAAGAAGGTGTGACTATGCCTTTACACTACAAATCTGTAAAAAGAATCTGTGGAAAAGTACAGTAGCCTACAACTGACAGTAAACTTGAAAAAAAAAAAGTTCACTGTCATTTCAGCAAGTTAGGCTAAAACTGACTACAATGTTTGATCAGCCCTTGCTTCTTGATGATTTAAAAAAATACCTCTTAATACGGCCAAATAACTGCTGTGAAGGTGTATATATGATGTTTGGTATTTGGTGGATTAAATACCAAACAACAAAAAGCTTAAGGACTTCTTCTCAGAAATGAAGATTCACACCTGACAGGCTAAATCTAGAGCTTTAGTCCAAATCCTGTTCAACACTATCTTATGCTGACACCCCAAAGTAAGTATCAGCCTCTCAGCAATGGGTGCCAGTATCAAACAAGCTTCTTTCACGAAGGTCAGAACCGGAAAAATGAAATTAATCCATTTTATTATGTAACAGCAGGCAGTTCAACAAAGTAGTATTCATTTTACTTACCATAGTGATTGATGCTGTTTATGAGTCTCACTCCCACCTGCGCATGGTTATTAGTCATCAGGACAATATCAAACCGTTCTTCATCATCAGGGTACAGCTCAATAAGTCGGGCATTGACATGCTCCAGCGCCTGCAGGTTCAGAATGCGGAAGTCAATAGACAAGTGGAATGTGCCTTGCTTCTAATCACTGTGGTTTCAGTGATAGGACAGTCTTGAAGGAGAATGTGAAATACTTGAAAATTTAGTTTGATGAACTTGTTTTATCCCTTTCTGCTCTGCTGCTCTCAACAACCATTTGACTGGGTTCACATGAAAGGAAGGAAGTAAGTTTCTTATGATGAGCTATAGAATTTAATTTTATCATGGAAGTCTTTTTTCTGGGACACACCATAACCATCCAGAATAAATCAATGCATTGCTGAACATTATGACAATCAGTCAATATTTTTTCTTGCCCACTTCAAACTTGGACTTCCTTGTTCATCTGAAAATTGTTCTTGTGAAATGAAGGAGAAAATATAAAGGTATTTATATGTGCAACTACTTGTTTTGCATGCACAAATGTGAATTTGGGCCACATATTTACGCAAGATTTACTGCCACAGTTCAGGAGGTCAGCTGTCAAAGACTGTCTGTCCTTAAGTAACGAGTACAAAACCATACCCTGTCAATCATGATTACCTTGGTGATTTCTAACTGCAGTACTGAATAAGGAAGATTTTGATTCAAGATCTCTTTAAGGATAATGGGCCAACATATCATAACCACAGTCTGGCATTCTTATTTTCTTGACCTTGCATGTGCTCATCTCTGTATTCATCTGTTCTTTCTTCTTATTTAGAATCTTGCGCCTTTGAAGTAAGACTTGCTTTTTCTCTAGGTTTATACCTCTGCTTTGGGATCTTGACACTTGAATGGAATTTTTCGGGATTATGACAATAAAGTCAACATCATCAAATGGGTTAATTTTCATTAAGGTACTTTAAAAGTCAAGCCAGTCATTAAGGATTAAACACATAGATTTGATAATTCTTGGAATCTCACTATAAAAAGCATGGTTATGTTATGGGGGACTGTGCTGATGAAAACTGTGACTTGGTGTAAGGCCTAGGAAAAATCTCAGTGATCATAACCCATTGCTACTGCTAATACTCTACTACACTGTCGGTTTCTTAAAGTATCAGAGAACAGGCGGAGTAGAGATGAGGATGACATTTTTTGCCCAATGCATGTACACTTTGCTGCCCAAGGAGGTCCTGGGCTGTGATTAAAATTCTTAAGTGTTACAAGCATGAGATAAAATACTTTTAAGTCAGTATCATTAAGATTTCAATAAAGGAATCAAAACAAAAATATATTACTTTTTTTTGCCTTTGTCTTCAACTAGAAAGTGTCACCCAACAAACCCACGGTTCTCTAGCCTACTGATTCCTGCGACTAAGCAATTTATGAACCTTTTAAAAAATAAAAAGAATCCAAATACAAACAGCATACTGGAAGGGAACAGAAGTCAGGGGGCATTTAGCTACGTAGAGCTAACATCTCTGATTTTCAAAGTGCGAGGGGTTAAACAGTCAAATCTTGCTTATATTCAAAGTGAATTTGACATTGATATCTAAAAAATCACTTGAAAACAGTCTGTGCTAGCAGAGCTGCTACAGATAGGAAAAGATGCAGTAAATTCACTAGTCAGTCTAGCCTCACTGGTGTACAGTGAAATACTTCATGATCACACTTTTATGTTAAAACCACATTTGCAATGCTTGTGCTATTAATGCTCTTCACAGTTACCTGTTATACTTACAACAGCATGGGTATTGATATAAGTAAATTTTTTCACTCTGTATTACAAAAAAGTGATCAATGTGGAAAACGCTTTAAATTCCTGAGACTAAACCTGAAGTAACAAAAATATACTTTTAAAACCTGAATCTCTAGGCTTTCTTTGGCCATTTTTCTTATAGAATCATAGAGTGGTTTGGGTTGGAAGGGACCTTAAAGATCATCTGGTTCCAACCCCACTGCCATGGGCAGGGACACCTTCCACTAGACCAGGTTGCTCCAAGCCCCATCCAACCTGGCCTTGAACACTGCCAGGGCTGGGGCAGCCACAGCTTCTCTGGGCAACCTGTTTGTCCTGGGTTTACCAGGAGCCGTTTTGCTCCTTCTTAGTAACTGGTGCAAGCTCTGTGTTTTGACACTGGAATCGGTTGTCCAGGGAGGTTGTGAGTGCTCCATCCCTGGCAGTGTTCAAGGCCAGGTTGGATGAAGCCTTGTGTGGGATGGTTTAGTGTGAGGTGTCCCATGTCCATGGCAGGGGGGTTGGAACTAGATGATCTTGAGGTCCTTTCCAACCTAACTATTCTATGATTCTATGATTCTATGACTTCCAGCCTGGGCAGAGAGCTGATAACACCGAGTGTGGGAGTGGGGAGGGGGGGGGGGGGGGGTGTGTGAGTGGACGACCTGTGTGGATTGGTTTAAACCACGACACTGTTCCACTGACTCACCACCCTCACAGTAAACGATTTCTTCCTAATATCGAATCTAAATCTCTTCTTTCATTATAAAGCCATTCTCCCTTGTTCTATCTCTACATGCCCTTGTAAAAAGTCCCTCTCCAGCTTTCTTGAAGGCCCCTTTTGCATTTACCTTGTGCACTGAAAGCCAAGTATTCCATTCCACCTCTGCTTAAACCCTGTCTCCCAGCTACGGGGTCTATTTCTTTTGCTGCTCCTCAAGAACAATTTCCAATGAAAGAAAGGAAAAAATAATAATAAGAAAATAATAAAGTAATTTGCATAATACAGAATCATAGAATCATAAAATGAACATCATAGTCATAGTAGCCCTATTATAAGTAAGACATAAAAATGGAATGAGGCACCAAGATAATTTGTCTTCCTGATTTTGTTTCTTGTGCACCGTGCCCAGCAGAACACGCAGGCTGCCCCATACCGACCCGCAGTGCTCCCCCCGGGGAGCGCCGCCGGGTACAACCGCGATGCTGAGGGTGAAACTCTGGTCCCGGCGACGGGAGCAGTTACGTGACCGCCGGCAGGCGTTCGGCATTAGTGCCGGCGGGCGGGAGCGGTCCGGAGGGGAGCGCAGAGTGGGGCAGCCGCAAGGCCGTGTCCCGGCGGGGACGCGCGGAGATGCTGGCTGGCGCTGCGGCCGAAGCGCCATCCCTGCCGCAGGAACGCGTCCCCAGAACGTCTCCTGGGGCACGACTATCTCCGCCCAAAGAGGCTCCTCCTCTTCCCGAAATTTGTCCTCGCAGCACCGTCCGCGCCCCGCCGCACTCCCCCGCCCGGTCCGGGTACCTTGACGAAGTAGAAAGCCGGTCCGGGTTTGAGGGTGACGTTCTCGTTGTCCTGCTGGTACTCCACGTACTTCTCCACCCCTTGCTCTTCGTAGATCCGCCGCTCCTCCACCATGTCGAAGAGCGCTCGGGAGGAGACAGCTACTGTGATGGCATGCTGGGGCTTGGGCTGCGGAGCGAGAGTGGGTTAGCGCCGGGCAGCGGCCCCCGAACCTCCAACCCCCGCCCTTCCGCACTCACCGGCCGGGGTCTCTTGGACACCAGGTTGTCGTAGAAAGCCTTCGCCGCCGCCCAGTCCTGCTCGGCCTCCTGCAGCCCGTCCCCCCCGGCCTCGTTGGGCCGGACCCCTTCCGGGCCGGAGCCGCTCATGGTGCCTGGCTCGGCGAGGGACGCGGCCGCCGTGCCTGACAGGCGGACGGGAAACGGGCGCGGCCGCAGCCGGCGACCAGGAAGGGGTGGCAAGGGCCGGCCGGCCGCCCGCCCGGCGCGCCCCACCCCCTGGCGCTGCCGTTCCCTATCGCTCTGCCGCGCCCTGGGCCACCTGGAACGGCCCGGCCCTCCTCTGGCACGGGGAGGCCCTGCGGGGCAGCGGGGCCGCGCTCTCCCCCCTCTCACACGCGAAGGGTCATCGCGGCCGCAGCATCTCTCCTCATCGGGCGGTTCGTGGGGGCCGGAGCCGCCGCCCTTCCTCGTGGGGCAGCTTCCCCTTCCCAGCCCACGCCGTGACGCCGGCTGCTCCCTTTCCGCAGTGCTTGAAGCAGTGCAGCACACAGCTACCTAATGATAGGCAACAGCCTCCAGCGATCATTTTGTCTACACCATTAGAGATTTATTATTTCGCTGAAGTGGCTTAGTTGATTTAATTGTGATGTTATTTCCAGGAGAGTTCTTGCATAATATAGTAATGATTTTAGCAATCAAAATGGGCTGGATGCCACTGACCTGGGGTCCTTTGTGTCACACAGGAACACCGAAAATACCTAGAAGAAACATTAATTTGGGTAGTGGGGTCAGGGGTGCATGCAGCACACACAGTGAAGTGTTGTTCTGAGGTGTGGTTTTGGTGGTCCTAAAATAAGATTCCCCCCCCAGAGCTGCAGGCAGCATCTAATGTGCACCCTTCTGAAATGCTCCCAGCTGCCTCTGCAGATGTTCTTATCTGAACCACAGCAAAGGTCCTCAAACTGATGAGCTTCAGGAGGGAATGGAAAGTGAGGAAGGAAACATATTTTCTCCGGAGTTAGTATGGGGTCTGGCACAAAGAATGCACAGTGTTGGCTGTTGGCAGCAAGTGACTCAGTGGTATCTGTAAGTTGGAGCACATGAAAGCACTGTCCAAAGGACTCTTCAACTTTTTGAAGGGATACTCTAAACATTGCTTCTGACCCTGGTCACTGCGTAATCTTCATCAGATTGTCTGGTCTTTCTGCCTCAACCCAGTCTCCAAAAAGGAGCATAATTATTTTTGCTACTTTTGCCTGTTTTGTTCTGTGTTGTTTTTATTGTTTTGGTTTGGGTTGTTGTTCCCCCCGCCCCCCCCCCCCCCCCCCCCAACGAAAGGCTTATGTAATTACACCATCTGTCCGTCATTCCCCGGTGATGTTCAGTTGCAAACAAATTTGACAGAAGGATAAAGACCTCAAAGAGATTTAAATTCTTAAAACGCTTAATGCGAATCAACAGCAACATGCAGTTTGTTGCCCTACTTTGTTTGCTTTTCTGCCATGTAGCAGCAAACCAATGCTCCCTGGCTGATCTGCCATTTCCAAATCTGCCACATTATTGCCCTGCTAATCAAGGAGGGATCCAGAAACAGAGAAGTGGTGGAAACTGGAAGGTTAGAGTAAATTGGAAATGGGTGTTGACCATACTGGGGAATGGGAACTGGAAATACAAGGCAGAAGGAGAGGTACTGAGAGTAGCGTATTGGGAAGACAGATGTGAAAAGACAAGGTAGGATCATTTTAGATGGCTGTTGTCATGGGAAGATGTAAAAGGCATAACGTAAATCTAACAAACCTGATTTTGGTAGCTCTGCTACTGATAGGCATGCTTGTTTTCCTTGGATTTGATCCTGAATAGTCCACTGGAGTATCTCTACTCAGAGCTGTAGCTTGTCATATGGCACTGACAACACCTGCTCCCTTTCCCACAGTCAGGTCAGACACATCTCCACTTTCCAACCCTCTTCCTGTGCAGCTGCAAGCCTGTTGGCCAGGCTGGGCACCCAGGCTGAGCCTGGAAAAAGGGCTTAAGCCACAGAACAGCTGCTCCTGGTCCCACAGCCACCATGGTCCTGCTCAGAGACTTCAGCATCAGTCTAAGAAGGTGATCTCAAAGAAGAGGCTACTCCTGGTTAAATGCTGCAGGTCAATCCTTTGCCCATGGAGAAGACGGCTAAAAAAGCCAGGAAGAATTGGGAACCAGTTCTCTGGTGGCTACAAAACAGAACTGTCATCTCTGTGTGAACTTGTGGCTATACATTTCCCAGAGCCATGTGCAGGTTGAATGCTTGTTGTGCTGTGTCCCCTACCACCCTGCATCTACTCGGGAGCAAAATCAAAGGTCCTTAAGCATGTTCTTTGTTTTTATTTTTGTTCCCCACTCCCTGTCTGCCCAAGAAAAGACACATCACTCAAGTGATGAAGACTCTTTTTAACCTTTGCAAGACACCTGAAAACTCAAAAGATGGTAACTTGGTACTGGGCCCAGGCAGTGCTGTTGAAGTGCTGCTGCTGAAAGCAGTGCTATGCTAACATAAATATTTTCCTCGCCAGACCCACATGGTATATCTACATAGCACTCAGCTGTGTGAACATATGCACTGAACTGAGATGTCTCTGTTCTGTGCTCACTTGCTTGCTGCTGACATACCCTCCATTTCCTCTTTTGCTGGAGATTGTGAACTGAGGGCCTAACATAAAAGCCTTCCAGCTTCAGCACCTTATAAATGAAATCTTGACTTTCCACATGCAGAGTGTAGCAGCCTTATCTACATGTAAAATATGTAGTAATGCCCATGGGGTTCCAAGAAAGAGCAATGTCTTGCTTTTACTAAATCTCCTGGGGAGTCTGAGAAATAGGAATGGATCCAAAATTAAATGACTTCATGGTTTCTGAGCTAAGCTAGAAAGGAAAGGAATTTTCTGCTATTGACCATTAATTTGGAGGGCACTTGCATTTAAACAAACAAAAAAAGAATGTGTGTTACTATCTTTGTATGTACTTTTTTTTTTATTTTTTATAGTAAGTGTGCAGAAAAGTAAGTCATGCACATAATCTGAAGTCTTGTATAAGTACTCAAATGAGAAAGTTCTCATGCCTGAGCTGCCAGTAATTTTCCTATGTTAAGAACAAGCCATATTTTGATATGCTTTTGTTCAAGAAGGATTTCATAGTGCATTACTAATAAAAAAAAAAAAAAGAAGAAAAGTTCTGGTTGTGGTTTGTTTGTTTTTTTTTTTTTCTCCTTCCTTTGATGCCTACATCTATCTGCTGCTGTGGCAAAATGTGTGATGACACTGCCACATCTGTCCTGCTAGATAAATAATTTGGAAAACCCTCCTGTTTGTAGATAATAGAAGTACTTTTAATTCAACCCTGAAATTCAAGACCTGATTCATTAAAAACAGTTACCAAGTGGTTTTCAACATAGAATCATAGAATCAACTAGGTTGGAAAAGACCTTTACCAAGACTATCAAGTACAACCATTACCCCAGGATTGCCAAGACCACTGTTAATCAATATCACTGAAGGCCTCATCTAGAGTTTTTGAACACTCCAGGGATGGTGATTCCACCACATCCTTGGGAAGTCTGTTTCAATACCTGATCACCTTCTCTGTGAAGAAATTTTTCCTAATATCCAATCTAAATGTGTTTCCTACAAATCCTCAGTGTGGATCTCAGGCAGTCTGTATTCCTTTGGTTGCCTGCCTCATGTTGACTGAATTTAGTTTTAATGTGAGCACAAATGACAAAAGAGAATTTGGATGTGTGCCAAAGATGTGCATGATGAAGCTGCGCCATGCCTTGAAGGCATATGTATTTCAGCTGAAGAAATCTTCCTATTGCATTATTCACTTCCCTTTTCCATCTTACATCTCATGACGCTTTCTAGTTTATCTAACAGTTGTTCAGATTGTTTTGGTCCTTCCTCAGCAGTGTTTTCCATTGTCTCTCTTTTCCTCCCTCCCCTTTCTTCACAATGTGTTTGTGCAGGAAAACAAGAATGCAAAAACCTGTGGCATCACATTGTCATCTATGGCAACTGCCTTGTGTCTTTTCCTGGCTTTGCTTTGCTGCTGGTCTTTGCAACAGCCACATAAATTACTTAGTGTTCTTTTAAGGTGATCTGTTTCATCTCTGTCACTTAAAGCGTGTCACTGCAGTGTTCAAGACAGGTTAGGTGGCAAGGAAAGCTGAATCCAGCACAAGTACAGGGGATTGCTACAGAAGAAGCATAAAGTTCACTGACCTGTCATCTCTTTTTCCTAAGGAATCCTGTTTAATTATTGCAATATAAATTTAATTTCTTTTATTAATGAAGTTTTCTATTCCTTATCCATGTCAGGATAAAATCTGCCAAGTTGTGTCTTCATTTTTTTGGAGATTTCTTCTCTCTAGAGGGCTTCATTTATTTATATATATATATATGAAAATATAATCTGCAGCATCATCTTTTTAGATCTGAACTGTCCCAACTTTTCTGAGCTGAGCAACAAATTAGCTTTCTTTACCCCAAGAAAGGCTTATCACATGATTGCAATGTTTCAAAATATATCAGGAATTCTGAAATTCAGATAAAATACTATTTTTACCTAGATATTAACTGAAAAGGTTGAAAAACAGTGCCTTAGCTCCAATGCTGAACATGCCTGCCCCATCTAGTAGTTTGCCACAGGGAGAATTAAGAAATATTCAGTGACTTCTCTTACAGTAGAGCAGGAGTCCAGCTTCAAGCAAACTTGGCCATCTCCTCAGGAATGTTGAGTAAGATAAATAAGACAAGATTACAATCTTTTTGCAAGTATATGATCAGAAAAGGCTCAATAAAAGGGCACATATGCTATCACAAAATATTTGTATTGGTGTTTCTGAGTTGGAAAATAACCAGTAATAAAGTCATAACTTCACTTGTGGTTTTTTTTAAGTAAACCAACAGCAATAGCAGGAGCAATGATAGGTTTAGCTGGACAGGATTTGGTTATTGCAGTGCTGGAATTACTCTGTGGGCACTTCCAGAACAAAGCAAAAAAAGAAAAGAAAAGGTACACTGCAGGAAGGTTTGTCCTTGTTCCAAGCTTAACCAGAAGAATATTTGCATTACAGAACAACCACACATAAGATGGAAGGTGGATAAATTATACACAAATCCCTATGGGCTTCCTAGGTCCTACTGAATAAAAAGTACAATATAATGAAAAAAGTTAAATTCAGCTCTGTATATTAGAGACAGTTAAGTATTTTTCATTATGCACCAATTATCTCTTTAATAACAGAAATAAATGGAGGCTACAGTCACACAAACAGCTCCACACAGGGACATGTCTGTGCAAGACTGAGACCTAATGTTGAAATCCTATTGATTCATTTTAGCATAACAAAAGAAGTTAAACTATTCTAAAATTCACTCTGGTAATTGCATGTTCTATTCTGCATTAAATACCCACGATTTAGCTATTAGGTTGTGCTAGCTTCCAGAAGGGTTCAAGTTAAGTATTAAATTAGGTTAAAATCTTTAATAAGAAAATCATATTGAAAAAGATTCTTAGGTCATGTTTTTGTGTGCTTGTACAGAATACCATTGATAAATCACTTAATCCCTGCTGCGCTGTGCTAGTTATGGTTTTTAAAATATGAAAGAACAAGCAACACTGTTTGATATGTTTCTCCTCCCCCCTCTCTGAGGCATATGTAGAAAATTCATTCAAGCAAAGTGTGATTTCCCACCCATTTCCTAAATGGAAGAAGGCATCAAGTGATGTGTGTGCTTGAGTGACACCATAGCCCCTGATGCGACAGCTGATCAGTCCCATGGGCTTTGGTCAGCCAGAGCAACAGCAAAGCAGAACCATCAGAGGAAAAACATCCACTGGATTGTGTTGCAGCAGTGACAGCCTGTCACACATATGTAGAGAAAGACAGATCTTCTGTTTTGCTAAAACAGAGTATCTGCCTTTCCTCTCTACATGCAAAAGAAATCTCATTCTAGCCTTACCCTATAGTTTAACCCACACATAATGGAATCTACATAGCAGACTGGGAAACATGATTTTTGTTTAGATAGCCAGCCATCCTGCTACTGTCCTTGAGGACAAAGCCTATTTGTTTCTGATGAGCATGTGAAAAGAACACATTTTCTACACACTCCTAGGCAATGAGGGCTAGGGGTAGAGTCAGAAAACGCACAAATAGCTCCAAGCAAGGGGTGTGGAACAGTGTGATTATACCTGTTAGTAAAGGAGACAAGCTTTAATTGCATTGAGAGTGCTTTAGACTGCACAGTTACCATGCAGTTCCAAGAAAAGGATTGTAAGTGATTAGTGAAGTGCTCTTGAGGGGGAAAGAGAAGCCAGAAGTGTAAATACAAGAGGAGATTTAAGGCTTCTCTAAGCTATGGCTTCAACCCTGTCAGCAACCTGCACACAACATCTCTGTTATTTAAGTTACGATGTGATTCTGTTTTGCAGGGAATGTATATCCCATTTCTGGTTCAAGTCCCCTCCTTTTGGCAAGTTAAGCATTTGGGAGAAAATGAGTAAGGACCAAAAGTGATGATAATGTATTACTGTTTATGTTATGCTAGTTTCCAAGGGCCTTAAAAAGCCTTGGGGAGCTGTTGTGTTTGATGCTGTGAGAACACACAGGATGGTGGTCCCCATGCAACATCCCTCCTCCCTTCTTGAGTCCTCTCAGTAGAAGGAAGATTATTCTTGCAGACCTCTCCAAGCCCGAACATTAAGTGTGAGGCTTGCACAGATGCCCCTCTCGGCATGCTTTCCCACAGTCAGACTGCTGTCTTGTGCATTTGCAAAGCACTGTGTCAGTCCCCCTCCTGCATTTGGCCCCTACATGGCCCCCAACACTCCTTGTGCTATGGCTTCTCCTTTTGTCCTGTTAACTTAAGTGTTCCTTGGACATGTTCACCAATTCACAATGTGCATACATCGGGGTAGAAAATACTCCAGCTGTCTGCTTTTAGTTCCTTTGAAAGAGATTTTCAAGTCGTATTATTTACATCAAAGCAGTATTTACATGTCTCTGTTTTGAATATTTTTCATGAGGACATGGAAAGATAACGATATGAGCAGCAATGACAAGACTAACGACAGTAATAAGATAAAAGCAATGTTTCCAGTAGGAGGCTTTTATGATGTATATTTCCATAAATGTCTGCATCACAAAACCCAACCCTCATTTTACGTGGTGCTATAAAATCACAAAACTAAAAGATAAATACAATGGGATTTCAGTAGGCCATGGACCAGATAACTGCGTCATCAGCTTCAGCTCCTGACTTTGAACAAAACACGCAAACTGTCCTGCTTTTATCCTGTTTTCTCTCCTGTACAGAAATCTCAGGGTTAGATGCAGTCATGTTCTTTCTCTGTGGAGAAAAAGGTATGTGTAGAAGGCAGTTCATTCCACTGCAGGTTTAATTTGCACCCTGTAAGCTCTTCTCTTTCATATAGAGAGCCTAAGCTGACTGAGGTCAATGCCTATGGTAAATGTGTGTGTAATGCTAGTGCAGTGTGAGGGGAACAAATCCAGATCTCTGAATACAAGACATTTAAATGAGGTTAATATTCAGTCTCTTCAAAGATACTGTAGGATTTCTAGCCTGCCTGGCAACCCCTGTATGGACTCAAAAGCTAGAAGCTACAGGCTTACCAAAAGATGAAAGGTCTATGAGAACTGCAGTCAAAGGTAATCCAAGGATCTTCACCCAAGGATCTTCAAAGGAGCTATGTTGGGTACTGGTATGTCAATGTGGCAGCAGTAAATAGCACAGCACAACTAGCAAGTTTGTTTGTAACCTTATAACCTAGGCTGGCCCAAAGCTGCTGTGTCTGTTCCTGTCAGTACTGAATAATTCAGGTTTGTCCTCATGAGCTGTAGTACCACCTTGGCAACCTCCTGCTGTGTAAGCATACCTCAGCAAGTAGTTTCTGTTCTTTTGAAATACATATTCTGTGGTTTGTTGGGCTTGTATATATTACTGTGTGGAATTCAGTGGTCTTTGACATGAGGGAGGCTATTCAAGTTAATAGGAAGGGTTGTTCATGTGTTTAGACGTAGTGAATTACTGAGATGGGATTGAGCGGAGTGTTTGGAAAGACTCAGACTGAAAGACTGTGAGCATGCAGAGAGCAGGGCTTTGATAGTTCCCAATGGCCTCTTCATCTGGTGATGGTTGGCACTATCACCAGATTTGCTGGTTCTTTGTTCATAGTGCCAACCACTGCCTGCATTTGGTTTTAATTAAATTGCACTGTTTTTGTGACCTGCAGCCATGTCCTTGTATACTGCCCTTCTGCTTGCAAAGGCTGAAAAGATTATTGTACATCGAGACTTATATGATGCTGGGGTGCAGCTCCTGAGTCAGAAGGCTGACTGGTCCTGACCTCACCCTCTAACAGCATTATTGCAATACTCACTGCTAGGCACGAGTCACAAAAGTGAGGCTGAAAATCTGGTGCTTGACTAAATTTTGATTTGGGTGACTAAATTTTGATTTGGGTAACTAAATACTATAATGCACTGCATAGAAAGCAGAAAAAGCAATGAAGAGTAAGAAAAGATTTCCCAAGTCTATTTCCTTGAATTAACAATAATATGAATATATACACAGCTTTTCTTGTCTCCGTGGTAGGGAATCTTTATAGCCTTTATTTTGGTGAGATGTCTGCCTCCAGTTGTCCTTCTCTGCGTCTGTTGCAATTCTAATAAGCCTTCCGTGAACCAAGAAACACAAAATTTCATTGGGTATACCAACATCTTACCAGGACTTCTTGGAATTACATTTATCGGAATACAGAACGTGCTGTTCAGATTGTTGCAGGTGGTTATGGACCACCTGTTCATCAAGGCTCTGTACAAAGTGACATAAGCCAAATGCAGTGCTTCAAAAAGTTGCCAGTAAGCAATTGAACAGGAAGAAGAAATCTGAGCTTCTTCTAAGCCTTGACTTGTGTGTCAGTCAGTATATATTCATAGTACTTTAGGCATATATAGTAATAATCATTGTTTCTTTCTTAACGGCTTTTGTTAACCACTGAGATACTAGATTTCTTTTTTTTTTAAGCTCATGATCTTGTACCCTGTACCATTATATTTCGTCTCATTTTTAATCTGCTAGCTTTCAAGGTCATTTAACCCTACTTAACAAATAAAAGCGGACCTGATAAAATTTGCTGACTTCCCAAAATCAGGAAAGATTTTGGCTAATTACTAAGGTCATTAACAAAAATTGAGTTAAATCAGATTAATGAGTGACTCAGGAGCAATTAACAGCAGCCAATGAGTTTCCACATGTCCCATTTAGTAGTTCCTTCCATGCCCTAAAATTCTTTTAATAACATCAGTTTTTGTATAATAAGAAAACTATCTCATAAAATGTGGTGTCATATCACATAACCCAAATCCACTTTTGCATAGACCTTCAAGTTTAGTTTTTAAGTAATTCCTCTATATAAAAATCAGATATTAATGAAAAAAGGTTTATTTGTGCATGATCTTCCATTGTTATGTAAATGAATGTGATTTTCCTTTAGTTTTAGTTTTGACTTTGAATACTACTTAGTATCTTGAATTTATTTTCAGTTAACTCAACTATTACTTGATAAAAAGCTGTATCTATGCAGCTATCTCTGTAGATACTGCTTTTCTAATATCCTTACCATTTATATTAATCAATAATAATAACATTACTTCTTATCCAGCCAGGAGGTGTGTGATGAAATCTGTCGTTTGTCAAATCCAGAAGTAATTAGTGCTTATCATTACTGGTACCATTTGTTCTCTGGCCCATATCCATTACTTCCTACCATAATGACGCAGTTCCTGGTGATACTTATAGCTCTAATAATATCACAGATATTTGGATATGGTATTTCTCACTGTCTTCTCTAATCAGTTTTAAAGTTTTTCTTCTTACACATGATCCCCTTCCACATGACATCTTTGAGTTAAGGTGTATGATCAAAATTCTGTTTTTCCTGCTGGTAGTGAGATAGTTTCGTCAGAATTTCTCTCTTCAGGAAGTAGCTTCTCTGTCCCAGAAGAGACTCAAATGAGCAACAGCAGACATGCTGTGACAAGGGGCTGTGTACAGACCCACAGAAATTAAACCTTTAACACTTAATAGACCATCTCAGAAATGGAAAATGGCATGTTCTGTTGCCTACAAATTCTTTTGAAAGGGAAAGGTTGCACTATATCTGGGCAGGAGATTTCTTGTGGTCCTGTAAGAACTGTGTGAGTTAGAAACCCTATGTATAATTCCCTTAGATATCCAGTTCAGCTGAATTTCATCAATTTACTAATCCTTGCCAGTCATTAACATCAAAAAGATACCACTGAGAGTGGGTGTGGGGGGTGCTGTGTAATCCTGTATTTTGTTGTAGTTTCCCTCACCATAATAGCTTCTGAGGAGTACAAAAGCACTGATAAAATAAAAAAAAAAAAAAAAAAAAAGCTCTTGATAGTATAGAATAGATTTTACTGATCCTTTTTTTTTTTTTTTTTTTTTTCTTGTGCGGGTCTTGAGGCCCTGGCACAGGTTGCCCAGAGAAGCTGTGACTGCACCATCCCTGGCAGTGTCCAAGGCCAGGTTGCGTGGGTCTTTGAGCAACCTGGTCTAGTGGAAGGTGTCCCTACCCGTGGCAGGGCTTAGAACTAGATGAGGTTTAAGGTCCCTTCCAACCCAAACCATTTCATGATTCTATGATATGATTCTATGTTGGCAGAAGGTTTAGGGGCATCCAGGTGAGTACAGAATATGCTCAGTATAGATTACATCTTCAGTATATTTTTGGTAACTGAAGTATATCTCCCCTGAGCATGTGTAAACAGATTTTCCAAAGCCTTAAAACTTGGCAAATTTAAATTGATTTTCAGAAGTATGGCAAAAGTTCCTTCAAAATACTAATGTGAGCCAAACAATATATTGTTCCCATACTACATTCAAGGAGGCAAAAGAACAAATTTTGCTGAAATAACTTTCTGAAATGCCTTTTCTCAGTCCAGGCTGAATTCAGAATAATAATAATTAAAAAATTGCAAACAACTAAAATTTGGCAAAGTGGAAGCTATTAGCTTAAACTGTAGTTATTAATCCATATCCTGCCAACAATGTATTAACTTGAAAATGGGAGAACTTTGCAGCTGAATAAAAAACTGTGAAATAACTGGTAGCCATATTCTTGGTGCCAAGAAAAAGATTCTCAATAACAGGCCTTGCACCACATATGATTCTGATGAAATGTAAAAGAAGGTAAGTATCCAATTAAATTATACTACCAAAAAAAAAAAAAAGATGAAATTAGTCTTTCAGAGAATTTGGACACCAGTTTCATAATATGTCGCAATAAAGAATATTGCAAAAATATGTGAAAGCAGCAACCATAAAGTTTGTTGTACTAACCATTCTGATATTTTAGAAAAAAAAAAAAAAAAAGAAAATAAGCACATGTTTTCCTATAAACCACTATGAGATATGTTTTGCAAGATGGACTCATAACGTGTTTCATCATTAGGGAGTTCAAGTCCTGTTACCATTTCAAAACACTTCTTCCTGGTTCAAGCTCCAGAATTGAACTGAGATAATCCAAACTCCTTGTAGATTCAGCTATTAAAAAAAAAAAAAAAAAAAAAGAAGGAAAGAAAAATGTAGATCTCCTTTTACTCCAGACTTTGTCCAGTTTGGTCTTGAAGCCCTTCCCTTCTTAAAAAAAAAAGAAACCAAAACCAAAGCAAAACAAAACCAAAAAACCCAAAACAAAGAAAAAAAACCCCACCCAAACTAAAAAGCTAACTAACAAAACTTGTCAAAATGCATCTGAAATGACACAACTATAGGTGTGATTCTTGATGTAGGCTTTCAAGGAAATCATCAAATGGTATTTTCCTCAGCAAATGAGGGGCACCATTCAGTTCGTAATTCTTTTGAGAATTACCAACAAAGTAATTTATTCGCTTAGCACAGAACAGTGACGATTTGCTTGCATAGGATCCTCTCCATCTTCCACTAAAATTACAGAGGTGCTCCAAGTCTCCATGTCTCCCTCTGCAGCTGCCAAGGGCACTCTAACTGCGAAGCACTCATGCTGTGCTGGAATAGCAGCTCCTTATCCCATGATACCACTGAAAGTAGCCTAGCATCAGGCCCACCAGGACACCTGATTCCAGCTTGTGTAACTCTTTGCAGTGCAATGGATGCTTTCATTTTTTGAGGATGCATATTAAGTGGCTGGTAATGTTTATAGAATGAGTAAGAAATCTAGACAGTTTCTGGCTCTGTAGCTCCCTTCCAGGACAGCCATCTCCTTTCAATTAGTGGTGAGACTGAAAATTCCTTCTCGCTCTTGCCATTGGATTTTAGAGTCTTATTGCATGACCTTATGGATAATGAGTGAAAACAACATCTAAGACCTTTAAAACTGTGTTTTTCTGCACTCAGCCACTGCTAAAGTAACAATTATATAATGTTTTAGACACCTTTGTCTATGTGGCCTCAGTAGTTAACAGTACCAGGGCAGATATGGCACAGGAACAATATGGAGCAATATTATGTTAGTGATATCTCCATTATTTAGCAAAGGTAGCTTCACGCTCATTGACATATCACCCCTTTCCCAACATGTACAGTAACATCTATTCAGTATTGACTTCTGGAAAAAATATGGAGATAACAAGGTGATTTTATATGACTTTTTGTTATATTTGTTCCTAATCTCCTGACAATGAAATATATCATCTGAGTTTTACACTTCAACAGAAACATTTTCTCTAAAGGGGTGTTTTCCTCCTCCGTAACACTGAGATGATCAGAGTCCTGGCAGAGCTGTGGCCTGTCCAAGTGCCAGCAGAGAAGCTCCAGCCTGATAGCATACTTCAAGCTTCTTGTCTAACGAATGATGGTGGTGCCAGTACTTGTGTCTTCTAGGAGATAGGAATGTCGATCTCACGCTGTGGCAGGATTTCTTTCCCTTTGCAACAGCTTTGAGGAGCAGCAGTGGTGGCATTGATCCCAGCTGCTGCTGCCCAGCTGAATTCCAAGACAGATAAACTGTGGGATGTTCTTAGCGGCTCCTCCATGAGGTAGTAAGATAAACACAAGAAACATAAGGAGATATTAAAGAGGAGATGATAATCCAGGCTGAACTTTATCAAAGGGAAAACTTGCCCTGGAGGACTTGCCAAAGTAAATCTTTTTGATGCCAATGGTTTAAGCAAAGACATTCACCTTAATCTACTCTCTGTGGTGACCTGGTCTTCTGATACAGAGAATAATTATGTATGTTTTCAGAATTGCTGTGGTCTGCAAATCCTCCAAACCTAAAATAAGTACTTACGGTGTTCCCGCTTCAACACTCTGATCTTAAAGTCACCTACATTTCTCTTGAATTTAATAATACCTAATGCCTTTAGACTTTGCTGCTTGAAAAGACTTCACTGGCTTGTGAAGGACAGATTAAAAAATGCATGTTCTCATTAACAAGTTTTATTATTGTGCCTGTGCTAAAAGGGATAACATCTAATAAAATGAATGGCCCACAAAGTACATGCCTAAAGGGTAGTACGAAATGGAGAGGAAAAGATGAGTGTTTAGCTGTTGAAATTAGCATTTTCACGCAGGTCGACCTTTGTGCCGGTTTGCCACCCCAGACATTTTCAGTTTGGTTTATTTGTGTTACAGTAGTAGTGACAATGTAGTTAAATTTAGCCTCTGAAAACAGGATCTCTGCCTGTTTCATTTGTATTCTACTGTTCTTTCATTAAACATTTCTTCATCTTTGCAGAGCCAAATTCTTACAATAATAAATCAGAGACACCTAAGGTTCTTGCCAAGCCAAATATCTACAGTTTCTGGCAATTATGTAATTTCCAGATTTGCTACAATGAATCTTGCTGATAAGTCAATTGTCATAAAAAGAAATGTTCCAGACCAATCTTTATTAGGGTGCCCTTCAGTGATCTGTGTAAAATAATCCCCCTCCTGCTCCACTCTCTTTTAGAAAAGAGAAACATAATTACAGCTTTTTCCCTTGTTTTGAATGACTCTTCATCATAACAATTTATATCTGGAAAGTGTCACAAGAAAATGTGAAAAAGGTAAGTTTAAACCAAAGAAATCAGGCACTGCTGTTATTAATAGAACAGCTCAAAAATGTTTCCCATGATGTGTTATAATGGCTCTGTCTTATAATAAAATTTAACAGTGATGTATTTCCCTTGTTCTCAAGTTGATTTTGTATTAGAAGTCCAGACAAAAGTAATTTGTAGCAAAGGTCCCTGATCCAATGTCTGTATATGGGAAAGGCTCAAAGGACTTCATGCCCATTTAAAAGCCCTTTAAAATGATTAATGGCTAAATGCATTACAAATTATCAAGAATTTCACACTGACAAAACAGAGGACTTGTTATGAATTTTGGCCAGATTTTCCTTCCTTAGTTCTTAGAGTTTAATATCGCATAAACAGTAATTGTGAGCACCCATTTGGAGTAGTGATGAAGTAAGGGCAAATTTAAAAAAAGCTCTGCACTTTTTGCCCTTTTATTTTTTTTTTTTTCATGTAGTTGAATTATATTTAAAAAGGGGCTTGCAATCCTCATTGTCACCTCTACTGTGAAACATTCTCCAAGTCCTTCATTGTTGTGATGGCAAATGAGGAAGAACAAAATGAAAACCCAGGATTTAGCTGCGAATTCCCAATATCTTGTCATACCTGGAAGTGATTCTGGCACCAGCTCTGAAAAAGAAGCCTGTCCCTTTCTATACTTGAAACCTAATGATTTACTTTTCAGTTTTCATTATAGCTTTTTCTTGAGTAAAAAGGCAAAGCTAAGTTATATACTAATGGGGCCTGTCCTGGCTGCTGAAATTTTACAATCTCATTCCCTGTGGTTCATTTGAAATAAAGTCCTAAAATATTATTGTTGGTGTTGCTCAAGCAAAATCCTGTATTATTAACACAAAACCAGACAAACACAAACCCCACATACTTTCAAACCCCACAAACCCCACTTGACTTTCAGCTCTAGTCAAAATAGAAAACTCTTACTACAGTTTTAATTCCTTGTAACTACCAAGTTTGCCTCTGATGGCATTTTGGACTCCTCAGTGCTGGTGACAACCTCAGAGGAAAGCGCAGTTATCTTCACATACAGCAAGCCCAAACACAGCAGTTCATTCATTCTCCTGGCTACGCTGGCATCCCCAGAAGGCATGCTCAGGGCATCACTCCACCTCTGAAAAGCTCCCTCTTCTATCAGCAGCCAGCACTCAGAAAGCTGGCAGGGCGCCTTTCAGGGATCTGCTGGCTGCCACCTCTGCTTGAACTGCTACGTAGGAACACCCAGAGCCCAGTCCAAAACCTGTTGACAGCTAAGAATATATCGAATTATAATAGCTATTACATATGTTTAATGACAGTATGTTTACACAACTTTATTAGGTCATACGCTTACTTTATGCAGAGAGCTGCTAGCTGTTAACAAATGTGCGAAACTGCTGATCTTATATGTGGGATCACTGATATCTTTTTTGCAGTTGCAAGAGGTTTGAAACACACATAGGAAAAGCAAATAAAACCGAATTATCTACCATCTCAGAAAAATTGTAGGGTCATAACATGGAGAAGACTAATTAATCATGCACAAGACACAGCCAGCCTGTGAAATGTCACAGAACAAAAAAGTGAACCCCTATATGTCTGTTTATCCATTAATGTATTATTTTCCAGTTTCTGTCTCTTTCCACAAAACATTGTTTTTTTCCTCCATGCGCGTTGTGCCTTGATACTGTGCATATATCTCAATAACTCTTCTGAAGTTTGGCAGGTTTCCAGCTGCCCTCATGTCATCTTTATGAAATTTGAAAACATTAGGGTTGTACATATTATCTTTTGAAGTGGTGATGTGATTCATTATCCTGCAGCTCTCATTAGCCACAAGGGGCTAAGAAATTTATATCATGTGCAAACTCAACTGATTAGTGGTTTGTCCAGGGGCAATGCTGGGGTCAAAATTAAAAATGCTGAACCTCTCTCTTCCATCTTTTATGTTCCTGCCCTCTTTATTAGAAAGTTCTCTGTAAAAAATAAATACAGAAATAAAGAATTTTTGTTCCTGGGTATATATAGACTTAAAGAAAAAGTCTCAGCCAATAGAAAAAATCCCAGTATTCATTCAAGCAAGCTGAAATTTGTTACAGTGCTAACATTTTAGGAAGTAAGTGAAATAATTCTATTAAAGTCTTCCATGATACCAATGCTGACAAAATATCACACCATCATCAAACTTTGCTATATGTTGCAAATGAGGGATTAGTGAGACTTTCAGGTGTTCTCCACTGGCTGATCCCTGGGGTCAGAAACTCATCTCTGGGTCTTAACCTCCAGGCTGACGTCTGTTATACTCATGTCAGTAAGACTTTCCCTTATGGCTGGGGTCCTGGAAACATTTTCCAGCAAAATTTTCTTTCTTCCCACTCTTGCTAGGATGCTGGACTTGACAGGTAGGTCCACACCAGTAAATGATAGCAGGATGGGGAAGAACTGAGGCATCATCCCATGATTATCTCAGTGCTTTGCTGTCAGCATGCTCCTGTGAGTGATGGAGCTGTGCCAGGCAGGGCTCTTCTCAACCATACCCAGACCTGCTGTAGGGATTTCATAAGGTAGGTATGGCTTCCAGGAAAGTGTTTCAACACAGCCACTCTGCTTATGGAGAGAAGAAATTTTACTCTTGCAGATAAGAGTTGTACTGTACCATCTGTCCTCAAAATTCAAGAATAGACCCCAAGCTTCTTCTTCTTGTAGGTATGCCATAAAATACCACTGAAGGCTACTCTCTTCTGCTGTAGCATTGCGCTTGGGAAAGAAGACACGTACTCAGCTGGGGGAAAGGAATACAGTACGTGGCCCTTCTTTAACTTTTCCCATAGCCAAATGCTGGAGCAGAGAAAGAATTCAAGCAATCTTACCTGTTCTATGAGACAGCTACTGGGGCAGGAGCAAAGAGCTCACAAAGGGACTAGGAATAAGACACAAAATTAGCAAAGTGAATACAGCAAGTCTATTAAAATCTCATAATTCTGGCATCGGGTTGGAACAGGAAATATTTAAGAGCATTTCCATGGTATTAGTACATTTCTCATCACTACATCCAAGTATTAAAATAAGGATTATAGCTAGCATTAAAATTTCTCACATGGGAATCAAAAGACCATTTGCAGTTTGGTGGATTACAGGAATATTTTCAGTGAAGTAGACTCATTGATGCAAACAGGGGAAAATCTACTCTTCAAATTTATGGCTAACACCATAATACAAGCTCAGTCTGAGGGATTTTTGTGTGTCTGTCTAAAACTATATATCTACAGTTACCCTAGCAAGTAAAGCATTGGTTTTGCAGAACAGTTATCTTTTGGGTCTGTGGAACTGACTTGAAGTATCTTGGCAAAAGCAGTCTTACAGTTGCAGTAGAGCCAATATCTTACAGCTGTGACTGCACTAGGAGAACTGCCATCAGTATGGTAGTAAAAAAGAAACAGGCAGCAAATAGGTTTCATATTCTGTCCAAATATAACAGTATGGAAAAATGTTTATGATGTCCTCAATCAAGACAAAGAAATCAAAATCTAAAAGCATCATGGGCTGTAAATCCAGAAGATATGGGTTTGGTTCAGATTAGCTGTAACATTTTGTTTTGGCAATTTGGGAACATTTTGGTTGTTTTCAATATATACTTCGTGATTTAAGTAGCTTATATTTCTCTGTTAAAAGTAATTTTGAGCCATAGAATGGTCATTTCTGGAGACAAAGTCTTAGTTACCTCAAAAAACATTTGCAAGTGTTTTTCAATCCATTTCCCAAAACCAACATTTCCCCTTGAAAAAGTATTGTATGAAGTAATCAATACGTTCTAATTTGAAAAGTAGAACAAAAATGTTCCTGACCAACTCACTGATGTATCTGTAATGACAGCAATTTTCCTTGGTAAATGAGGTTTGGAACAATTCATATAAATTAGACTCATGTCTGTGGGTGTTGCAGGACTGGCAGTGATAGCTTTATATGTTTTGATAGTTTTATAGCTCTGTCTTCATTTGCTGGAGTTGATTGTTAATTTTTTGTTTTCTGACAGTACTGGGGATTCTTTCTGCCACACTCACAGATGTCAGTGCGCAGAGCTATTCCCACTACTTAATAATGATTTTGGATGGGCTTTAGGTCTGAACTGGACAATTACAGAATCCTGAGTACTGAGAGAAAGAATTTAAGGAGGTAAGGCAGATCGGAAATAAAAAATGGAGTAGGAACTGTAAACATTTTTGCAAAGTTGTATCCCCTTTTTGTGGCTTACAATATTTAAGAAAAACACATCTAAGAAGGCATTTTGGCAGAACTTTCTGATATGTATTCATTTTCTTCTGGAGGATGACATATTCTATCATTAATACACGTGCAGAACACCCACAAGTCTGCACACAAGGCATTCACTGATGTTCACAGAAGAATTAATATTAGCTGAACAAAGTGCCATTAATAGAGGATAAATTATTAACAAATGTGATAACAAGGCTAACTCTGTGATAATAAAATCTAACTCTATCCACAGCAAACTGGTCTTTATAGGTTTCCTCCATGGCTGGGGGAGACCGGTGGATTCTTCTAGGGGATGATTCAAAGCAGAAACTTCCCACAGGGGCTCTTTGGCTGAGCCAACATGATAGGACTGACAGGTCCTCCAGCAAAACCTTTCAGGCTCAGTTCACGCGGCACCATGGCCTCATTCCAGCTCTGTGACGGGAGTAGATGGGGTTGTGTTTCAATTGCCTGTGCATCAGGATTTCTTTCCAAAGGAAATGCAGGTCCACAGGTAGAGAGAATATCACATATCATTCCAGTTTATTCCCTGATGGGAAAAGTTTTGGGGCAAACTGCAGAGCATATCTTTCCTGCTGTATGGATGCACCTGGGGTGCACATCTTGGGATCTGGCTTACAAGGGGCACTCTGGAGTGCCCTCGTGGTATTGCAGTGTAGCCTCTTGCTCTCCAGGACCTCTAACTCCCTCAATCTGCTACAGATGAAGTGTAGGGTGAATAACTACTTACTTCTAAAGTTATGCTCTGGAATTTTTCTCCCTCCAAACTCTGAAAAACATAAGCTGTGAATCCGGTTATTGTTTCTTTATCATCTGGAGTGAAAGCCAAGTGCAGTTGAGCAAAGTCTTGCCTCTGTATTTTGACAATGCATATCCTTTAAAATATATTATCTCCTGAGAGTAAATTATGGAATTGCTTGCTGATGCTTTTTAAAGACCAGCTTTAATGATGGCTGTGTCAAAATAAACCTTCTCTGGAGACTGCAGATATTTAAAACCATGACCATATCAGTGCTGATCAAACTGTTTTGCTTGATCTGGAAATATTAGACCTCCCTCTTTGTATCAATCTGTGAAATGCTTGTTTTTATATATACATAAGTAGAGTTTCTGGAGTATTACTTAAGTATTGTTATTATTCAGCTTAGTTTACCCCTATCGTAATTTTCACTGTATGGTCCTTTGCTGCTGTGCTGTAATAGCTAGAGGCAAATGACTTTGCAAAAATGAAGAGAGAATCTTGAAGCCATTATGCTTTCTTATTCGAAATGTTATTTTATATACCTATAGAAATTATATGTTAGCTAAACCATCTGCTAAAGTCATGTTATTTAACAGGGTCTGCAAATGATCAGATACAGCCTCACAAGCAGGTCAGTCAGTCACAGCAAATTGCAAATGCGTTTCAAATAGGTTAATTTGACCAGCTGAAAGATATATAGAAATATTTTCTGAGGAAAAAACCTTGCTTGCCCGTTACTAGGTTTTAACCTTGAAAATATCTCCAGAAGAAGACTGGGGTCCAAACCACAAAATAAAGAGCTAGATTTTAAAATCCTTGAATTTGGGAGATCTGGTCTGAAGCTTTAATGCTGCTCATTGTTCAGGGGGATCTCATTTGTGAAATTCAGAGCTGCATCTGCTTTTGGGTTCTAAATTAATACAAGAATGGGGTTATTTGCTTCCAAGAAGCTTGGTTCAGACCCCACTTCTAATTATTGTCCCAGCTGAGGAAGGAATGATCACTAAAGTGCATCATTCAGAAACTCTGTACAAGTATACTTGCGCAAAAGTTTCACTTTACTCAATTGGAAGCAAATGTAGTGGTTGCAGCCAGACCTGGTTTGGCCATGAGTAAAAGTTGCTTACAGCTCTAGAGAATGCAAAAATGAAACTCTAAGGTTAGAAGATTATGGTTTCTACAAGCAGTCGAAAGGACTCTCTAAGCCTGTTATCATAGTAGAGGTGCTTCAGCCCCCTCACCATCTTCATGGTCCCCTCCTCTGAACTCACTTTTTATGTTGGGGGCTCCAGGCTGTACTGCAGATGGGGACTCACGAGAGTGGAGTAAAGGGGGAGAATTCCCTCCTTTGATCTGATGATGACCCTTGTGATGCAGCCCAGCATACAGTTGTATAAAGTAGTCTGTTACGAGTCCATTTTCCACCAAGCATTAAAAAATGAGCCAAAACTCAGGAAGTTCTTTGAAAAGTTATTATTTGCCTTTTTTTATTTTATTGATTTTTCTATTTGTTTCCAACAGAAGTAAAGGCTATGAGATGACATGAAGCCTTGTGTTGGATGGTTTAGTGAGAAGTGTCCCTGTCCATGGCAGCGGGGTTGGAACTAGATGATCTTGAGGTCCCTTCCAACCCTAACCATTCTATGATTCTATGATTCTATGATTCTATGACATGTTTGTACCTCTGGCGGCTTTTGAAATTCTTGGCTAATTTCAGATAGACCTACTAAAAACCCCAGGCTCCTGCAGGTTTCAGGTAGGCTCTGTTTGAGAGCCCTCTCTGAGGAGAAGGCTGGTATGTGATTATCAAAGGATTTGCCTTATATGTAAAACCATGATGAATTAAAGAGTGTCAGTCATTGTTAACCCTTTCTGAGGTACTGCAGAATCTGTCCCTGAAATTCCAAGTTATAGAAAATCAGACCGAATTAGCTTTGCTGCTTTGTGGGCTGTTACTAGGGCTGTTAGGTTTTGGTTGTTTTTTTTTTAAGGTTTCTGTAACTATTATGTTGTGTCTTGAAATCCTCTTCTTAGGTGGGCTCACAACAGATAGGAGCTGATTGAATAAGGAAGATAAATATTTGTGAACAGATTCCTAAGCCTCTGAACCTGCTCCTGTGAATGATGCTGGCAAAGGGGATTCAGCTGTGGAAGGTTGTCTTTCAGTTTTATGAAGCAAGTAGTACTATCTTACCTACTAGGAATACCATAGAAAAAATAAATAAACAAATGTAAGACAGCATGTTTCAGTTAATTGTAAACATAGTTTATGTCTACCTTCTCAGAGGAGATTTTTGCATTGGAAAACTGCTTAACATACTTTGGGAAGAAGACTATAGGAACTGCCACAGTCAGTTGGATCCATCATCTACATAGTACAGCAGCAGGTACCCAACAATAAGCGATGACCAGAAGGGGATGTTTCAAGGGAAGTTATGGTTCATCCTCTCTTTCCTCAGCATCTCTCAGTTTAGGTCTATTTTAACATAATAATTAGAGATGTGTTTGTGCCCTGAATAATTAAGTTTATTATGTCAATTACGCAAACTAATTCTGCAAAGGAAGAGAGGTTGTAGGGATTTTTAAAAGGGCTTAACACTGGTTATTCAGCCTGAGTAAATTTGGTTTATTTTACCATTCAGCAATAGCAGAAACACAGTAAACATGATCGTGTTTTTTTGAAGACTTCACATCAGAGAATCCAACACTCAACATGCCTGTTTATTGCTTACTACAAGGGCAAGTGTAGAGTCTTGCATCTGGGGAAGAACAACCCCATGTGCCAGTACAGGTTGGGGGTTGACCTGCTGGAAAGTAGTGAACGGGAAAGGGACCTGGGGGTCCTGGTGGATAGGAGGATGACCATGAGCCAGCAATGTGCTCTTGTGGCCAAGAAGGCAAATGGCATCTTAGGGTGCATTAGAAAGGGAGTGGTTAGTAGGTCAAGAGAGGTTCTCCTCCCCCTCTACTCAGCCTTGGTGAGGCCGCATCTGGAATATTGCGTCCAGTTCTGGGCCCCTCTGTTCAAGAAGGACAGGGAATTGCTTGAAGGAGTCCAGCGCAGAGCCACAAAGATGATTAAGGGAGTGGAACATCTCCCTTATGAGGAGAGGCTGAGGGAGCTGGGTCTCTTTAGCTTGGAGAAGAGGAGACTGAGGGGTGACCTCATCAATGTTTACAAATATGTGAAGGGTAGGTGTCAGGATGATGGAGCTAGGCTTTTTTCAGTGATATCCAGTGATAGGACAAGGGGCAATGGGTGTAAACTGGAACATAGGAAGTTCCACGTTAACATCAGGAAGAACTTCTTTACTGTAAGAGTGACAGAGCACTGGAACAGGTTGCCCAGGGGGGTTGTGGAGTCTCCTACACTGGAGATATTCAAGGCCCGCCTGGACAAGTTCCTGTGTGATGTACTGTAGGTTACCCTGCTCTTGCAGGGGGGTTGGACTAGATGATCTTTTTAGGTCCCTTCCAACCCTTGGGATTCTGTGATTCTGTGATTCTGTGATTCCGTTAAGGTTACAGGATTTGTTGGAAACACTACAGAGTATGCAACCTCCAATTAACTAGAATTATTTTTTTAATTAAAGCTGAAAAATAAAGGTGACCTGAATAGAATTATCCAATACCGGAAGCAGCCTGTTCTCTGTCTCAGACATTCCTGAATCTCATGAAATCAGCCCAGGATATTACTGTCCCGTTTGCCCTCAAACCTAAGCTACAACCCTGACCTGGGTTATCTGGACACTATCAGCTCATTCCTAATAAAATAATCCTTTATCGCAATGTATAGTTTTGTCAGTCACTGTCCTTTGAGATCAAATGTCCTAACATAATGCTAATTCTCTCATCTTTTTTGATATCTCTTTTTTAATCATATGAAACCACTTTACGAAAATCGGTTATGACATATCTGAGAAATATGCATTTGATATGATATTCTTTATGGACAGTTCAGTGCCCAAAGACATTTAGAACCCAAAACATAAAGCTTGTCTGTTGCACCTAAGAAAAAACCGTGAAATCTAGCATTCTATTACTGTGACTGGAAAAAAAGTTATTTCACAATAGCTGAGTTTCTGATACGGTGTGTGTGTGTGTTTGTCAGTTTTTCAAGCTCCTGTGTTTTCCCTCATAGCCACTTAGACAATGCGAGGCAGTGTGAATTTAAATCGATGAGCTCCTCAATGCAGAAAGCACAGTGTAGAGGATACAGCTATGTGACAATGACACTAGATCAAACCACAGGACACAAAGATTCACCTCATTGATTAATCACGGCTACCTGGGGTAACTTTGAAGGTCACATAAATGCTTTGGGGATAGAGATGTCTGTTGGTTTAGAGGACTAGTGGCACTACTGAATTTTCATTTCTTTGTCTGATTTTAAAATCATCAAGGACAAAGCTTCCATTCATTAGAAATCACTGAAAAAAACCTGATCATCAGGCTTTGATCTCAGCTTGGGCCTAGAATGCACTAGAATGCAAATTAGAAATAACATCATAGGAATATTATGTATTTCTCTGGTATAGTAATTTTCCTACAAATAGGATGACTTATGTTAAAGTTTTGAAGTTTTTCCTTTCATTTTATGGAAGCCAAAATCTAGTCACTAAAGTGTGAAGTGATTTTGCATCCCACGCTGTTTCTGCAAATGGACTCTAAGGAGCAATCACAGTAAACCCTTTAGGCTCCCAGCAGCACTTGCTAAGTAACTTAGCGCTGACTGACCACTGGGTGGCTACACTTCCCTTCGGCATCTCCTCACCGCTATCCAGTCCGTCATCCCACTGTTACATACTCATTAAGATGAACAATGGAAGGATACATCCCAGAAATCTGGAAGTATTCAAAAGCCAGGCTTTACCGTTTTCTTATTTTTACACTGTGGCCCATTGGCCTGTACACTGAAAAGTTACAGTGCTATTGGAAAACACCATCAAAAGGCAATAAATGTGCAGAGGAGAAAGGGAACTACAAAGATGAGCTAGCAATAAAATGAGCATATTCTGTACATTTATATTGTTAGTATCCATGTCCTGGCCACTTCCCAATTTGAGCACTTCTACTGGATATCCTACTGCTTCACAACTGTTTTGGATTTTGATTTCCTTTCCTATGATGGCATTCACCAAACCAAGAAGCCTCCTGCCATGTTCTGGGATGATCTCGTGGTTACTGATATTAAGAAGAAGAGATTCTGACCTCTGCCACCTGACATCTCTTCATTACAGCCCTAACAGGAAGATGATGTTATATTATGGAGGCTACATGTGGAGAATCATCAGTGTAGCTTTACAGCATTTCCGTTTCAAACCAAACTTGTAGCTGAAGGTCTATTTAAATTATCTCCAAAGAGCTTTTTACATCAGGCAATTGCTGGTGTTATAGCAAGACAAATAATATTAAATGATAAACAGCACCAGTGTGAGCATCAGAGCAAGCAGCTCAGCTATATCATATCCTAGGGTACTGTGAGCTGTAATAGTGTGCATTATTTTCTTAATAATCATTGCTGTAGGCTGCTATGAACAGCCCTGTTGGAAATGGTAGCAGGGAAGCTCTGGGAAGAGAGAAAATGTTCTGATTAAATCTGTTTCTGTGCTTCTACTCACTTGTCTTCAGTATTGCTTGGGCTTTTTTTCCTATTAACTGAAACAGTACAGGAAAAGGCAAGTTGTTTTTTGTGTTTTTTTTTTTTCTTCCCTTTTGATCTTGGGGGGGATGTGGGAGAAAAAATAAACTAAGGTTGCATTTCCATAGCTAGGGCATTGCTGTAAACAGAAGGTGTAGTATCTTGGAACTGGCAGATGTTTAAAGCTTAAAAAGGAGAAAGGAAAAAAAAAAAGCCAGTAAATGTGAATGTGTCAATAGTGCTCCAGCATGAATGGATAGATGTGCCAGGGGAACACCCAGCCACCACACTGCCATTTCAATTTGAGAAAAAGTTTTATATGGTAGCTAACAAAAGTCAGGAGGAAGGGAAGGAGAAAGCAGGTGGTATTTTAGCAGAGTGAATGAAGTCAAGGAGCTAATTCTGGGGCTTGTATGCAATGCAATTTCCAGTCTCTCAAGGCAGCAGGAGCGAAAGGTTTCTCAGTCTAAATATAACATTGGCTGATTGTTGTGTGCTGAGCAGTCATGCTGAAAGGTTTCTGTTCTGATGGCCATGAGAGTGGGAGGCAACCTCTTTGCAACCAGGCACTGTACCGTTATGCATTGCCGTGTGATAGGATTTCCTGTTGTATTGTGTAATTTGTGCCAAGAGCTTGCAACAGGTAAGGGATTTGTTTCAGTCTCTGCAGTCTCAGCAGTCTCTGCTCATGGTCTTTAAAAAAAGAAAGTTTGGGAGAACATCTGACTTTGTGATTTAAAACTTTTCTGTGTGTTTTAAGGTGTTCAGCAGTTCTACATTTGTTCACCAGAACTGCAGTTGCTGGGGTATTATTACCTATTAGATGCGTCTGGCCGAGCCAGACGCATCTGCAGTGTGAATGACAGAAAGATGCCCTGGACAGTCCTATGGCCTCTCCTTCATCACATAACCTGACATATGCTGCAGTGGGGAAATATGGTAGAATGAGTGAATAGAAGAACAAGATTCAGCTTCTTGGGTTGCATAAATCTGATCTGATCTGATTTAGCTGAAATTAATGGCTATTTTTAGGCAGGTGAATTAACAGTACCTTGATTTTTCTGTCATGTAAAATGGGGATGATATACCTTACACATCTCTGTTAAAGGCATCAAAATATCTGGATGAAAAATGCTTCTTGAAGTCTGGATGTTATTTTTAGAACACTCTGCTGCCTGACTATTCCAAATGCAAATATTCACTCCTCTTTCTTCAATAAAATTGAACAAGATGGGATCAGAAACTTGGGCTATCTCATGAACACTTTCGGACACAAATCTGGGCTAATAGTACCTTTTTTCCTTCAGAATAGCATGTTCTAAAGGCAGGCAAAATACTATTTCTCGCTTAATTTCTGTTTTCTCATTGACCTTCTTTGCTTCTTAGAATCATAGAATCATAGGATAGTTAGGGTCGGAAAGGACCATAAGATCATCTAGTTCGAACCCCCCTGCCATGGGCAAAGACACCTCACACTAAACCATTTCACCCAAGGCTCTGTCCAACCTGGCCTTGAACACCGGCAGGGATGGAACATTCACAACTTCCCTGGGCAACCCATTCCAGTGCCTCACCACCCTTACAGTAAAGAACTTCCTCCTTACATCCAATCTAAACTTCCCTTGTTAAAGTTTTAATCCATTACCCCTTGTCCTGTCACTACAGTCCCTAATGAGGAGTCCCTCCCCAGCATCCCTGTAGCCCCCTTCAGGTACTGGAAGGCTGCTATGAGGTCTCCATGCAGCCTTCTCTTCTCCAGGCTGAACAGCCCCAACTTTCTCAGCCTGTCTTCATACGGGAGGTGCTCCAGTCCCCTGATCATCCTCGTGGCCCTCCTCTGGACTTGTTCCAACAGTTCCATGTCCTTTTTATGTTGAGGACACCAGAACTGCACACAATACTCCAAGTGAGGTCTCAAGAGAGCAGAGTAGAGGGACAGGATCACCTCCTCTGACCTGCTGGTCATACTCCTTTTGATGCAGCCCAGGATACGGTTGGCTTTCTGGGCTGCGAGCGCACACTGCCTGCTCATGTTCATTTTGTCATCGACCAGCACCCCCAAGTCCTTCTCTGCAGGGCTGCTCTGTATCTCTTCTCTGCCAAGCCTTTGGCTGTGCCTGGGATTGCTCCAACCCAGGTGTAGGACCTTGCACTTGTCATGGTTAAACTTCATAAGGTTGGCATCAGCCCACCTCACAAGCGTGTCAAGGTATCTCTGGATGGCATTCCTTCCTTCCAGCATTATCAACCGAACCACACAGCTTGGTGTCATCAGCTGTCCATGTCACTGACAAAGATGTTGAACAAGACCGGTCCCAACACCGATCCCTGAGGGATACCGCTCATTACTGGTCTCCAGCTCGACATTGAGCCATTGACCACAACTCTTTGCATGTGGCCATCCAGCCAGTTCTTTATCCACCGAGTGGTCCATCCATCAAATTGATGTCTCTGCAATTTAGAGACAAGGATGTCATGTGGGACAGTGTTGAATGCTTCAGAGTCGAATCAAATCTTCATTGATTAAAAGCAGTGCTTGCTAAGACAAGATCAGAGTTGTTATTTTGCTGTTTTAACTTCTATCTTGCAAGTTTCTAGGGTGTAAACTGTAAGTAGTATCCCTGTGGTACAACTGCTTGCCATATGTATTGGAGGGAGGAACATGTGATTGTGAAGAATATGATGATACCTGGACAGATACATTCATCCCAAGGTGAATGGGTGTATCAGTTATATATTTAGGCATTCTCTTTTACCATCAGACTTAAAGCAATTTAAAAGCATAAAATCATAAAAGAAGGAGAGGTTATAAGGGTTTGTGAGGAAGACTGACAGAAATGGAAGAGAAGGCTTGTTATGAGCCCTAGTGATGAAAACAATGGGAAGCATATAGATGAAGTGGAACCACTCTGGGGTTCTCCTTCTTGCACATACTTTATAGTAAGAATGGCTGGTTTCCAAATCAAGAATCAGCAAGAATATCAGTTTTGCTATTGACTCCCTTTTACTCACTTAAAAAAAAAAAAAGAAAAAAAAAAAAGAAAAAAAAAAAGAAGCCTGTCTTTGTTCTCAATTTGGTTTTGTATCCCCCATCCTGTGTCTCACTATTAGAGTCCGAAGCATCTCTAAAATTGGCACCGTTAAGATGATACTGGCATAGATCAGCACAGTGTATACTAACAGCCCAGACTAAGATAATCCTATCTATCATAATAGACCATTATTACTTAAATTTTTTTCTTTGCCATATGTAGAGAAAGAACTCTACCTAAAACAAAACTGTACCTTTGGTGCTTCTTCCCTCAAGTGGAAGCTTGTCCTTAGACAGAAAAGAAGCAAGCCCTATTTGAAACCTTCGGATAGAGCATCAGTGGATGTGAGCAGTGCAGACGTCCTTCTGAGGCTTCATGGAGCATGCACATTTGGGCTTTGGAAGGAAACACATAAAAATTTTCCATGAGAAGTATTACTGATCAGCTTCCTTTCCCCTCTGCAACAGTGTCTGCTACTGCAGTAATGCTGAGTCTGTTCTAGCTGGCCTCCGCTATGCACATCATGCCTAAGCTGGATAAGTAAAGGGTTGTGGGTTTTTTTTTTTGTCCCCTTGAACTCCTAATCCGTTTGGGAATGTAATACATCTAAGATATTTGAAATATGCGAGATCTTTTGAGATTCCAGTATTATTTTTTCACTTGGCAGTGTTATTCAAGCATGATGAGCATCACATGACTGTAGATGTCTTTTGTTTTTTTTAAGCAGAGAAAACAATTAATTACCAAGTCAAGTACTACATGATTAGATGACCAGGGATGAAGAATTGGTAGAAAATCCAGAAGCAGCAAGTAATTAACATCATATCCAATAATAAATAGCTAAGGCACAGGCTTGAACAAAAAAATTGTCCTTTAAAATCATTAATTTAAATGGGAAACAAAGTTACTGGTCTTTTTTGCAGAGAATTCGAAAAATAACATATCCAATTAATAAAAAAAAAAAAAAAAAGAAGAGATATAATACAGTGGGTACCTACATATGTTTCTGTACTTGTAAGAAAGCTGGAAAGGACTGCACACAAAAATTTCAAATGCAATCTGAATAGGTAGAAGCATTCAATATGTAGTAAGATGCTAATGTGTAATGTAAGGCATGATTGTGTCCCTCTACTCTGCAGTAGGTCCTAGTGATTGTCTGTAGTTGTATCTATTACTTGTAAAGAAAATTCCCGAGAGTGGCCAGAAACGTGTTTTCTCTGTTTGACACATCTCCCATCTTCCTAAGGACCATCTCAGGTATCCAGATGAAATGCCTGATAATAGCCTTCTGGCTATACAATGAAGTATACGGATGAGCAGTCCCAGAGAGGTGGCATCTAAAGGGTGTCCCACTACAATGTGGGACTGTGCTGGAAGGCATTTAATGGCCAGAAGTCCAGATTTGAGAGGATAGTCGATACACTGTGTAATTCCTATATCAAAATGGAACTAGGTATTCATATGCAACACCTAATATGACCAGAGTTTGTTGATGTTTTTTAAAAGGCAGCAGGTTTAATAGCTTCTTGATGCTTGCCATATGTATGGTCTGATGTAGATCGTCAGCTAGAGTGCTTTGTGCTTACAAGGCATAGTGGAGCACATATATTTACAGTGCCACATTAAAACTCGATTGGCTACTGCTTACCCTCAGAACTTCATTGCAAGCAAGGCACAAGTTTTAAGAGAAAAATCCATAAGGATGTGTTTATGCTCCAAAGAGGAGATTTAGATTGACTTCTAAGGAAAGACTGAAACAATTTCAGAGTAATTAATGGGCTTCCTGTGATCAGGATGTGATCTCACCCATAACTAATGATTGTAAAATACATACACAGTGGATAGATATGTGGGTCAATAATTCAGTAGTACAGCAGGTACAGCATTTAGCTAAGATATGGAAGAAATGACAAGTGAATGAATCTGTATGGGAAGTGGAATACTTAAATAAGCATAATAAGTTCAGTGACTAAAAAGAGGGATGTGCTATAGAGTTCATGGGTTTTATACTTTTCTTGTTTCAAAATAATACTTATTAAAATATCAGTTTAATGGCTTTATATTTATAATTTACACTACCAATATATAAATATATTTGACAAGGCTTAATGCTAGATAGGATGACTGTATCATTTAGTCTAACTCTTTGTGAATTTCTGTGTATTACTTTTCATGCAGAAGACCCAGCTGGCCAAGGAATTCTTTGTATCCTCACGGAGTGCTGTTCTGTCCTGCTGACACATCTCCAGCAGCAGCCAATGTGTAACATCGCAGAGGGAGAAGAAATGCAGCAAACCAAACAACCCAAAATATCAACCCACTAGCTAAACAAAAAATGAGCAAATAAACATAAACCTTTTGAAGTTGTTCACTGGGATGGAGAGAATATTTTTCTAATTTCTTTGGGCAACAGCATGAGATTCAAACAGCCACTGTCTGAGCCCAGGGAAGTTGATACTCTACTGCTGCAGCAGCTCACACACCCCAAATTCAGAAAGAATGGATATTTACTGAATCTGCACCCAGAAGAGAACATAAGCCCTTAATTTAATGCTTATAAACTTAATCCCAGCACCTGCTTGAAAACACATTGTAAAAATGTACTGGACTATTCCAGTCATCAGTTGATGATTGGAATCCTATCAATTGATAGGAGGTGATCATCTCCCCTGAGTATCTCACACAGAGAATATATCCTCTTATTACAAGGCTGTTTTGTCTAATTTGTCCTTCCAGCTCATTAATGACAGAAGCCTTGTGTCAGCAGTTCTGTTCATCTTTCACCCTTGTCTGTGTGGTGTGATCGCTCACCCAGCAAACTAAAACCTTTATGAAAGCCCTTTTGAATAGTGAGGAAAAAAAAAAAAAAAAAGAAAAAAAAGTGGAAGCATTTGCTTGTAGTTGTGTGTTAAGCAAGAGAAAAGCAGAAACTGGCTTTAATTGCAAGCTTTTTAACCATCAGAATGATGTGGTTAGGGGAGTTGCGTAGATCTCTTTCTAAGTGAAATTCAGTGGGTGTGAACAGATCCTGTGAATACATCACTAAGCCTTGCCAGGACTCCACCAAGAAACAGTACATCTCCCTGGAGCATGGCAGACCTTTCAAAAGCAGTAAATTGCAGATTTTGGTCCTTAAAGGACTTTGTTATTCAAAGCCCTACATCTGCAGATTTAAGCATTTATACAAGTTGAGCATTTAGTTAATATTATTTAAATAGGGATTGGAATGTTGTAGGCAGCCAAAATTAGTCTTTCCTCTTAACATATGGTATGGTATGGTATAACAGAACATTTAAGCCTTTAATCTTGCTAAGTAAGAAAGAGAGAGAGAAATCAAACATTTTAAAGTCAATAGGCAGCTGATAGCAATATTATATGCATGTGAAGTACAGCAGCCAGTGTTGGAAAAGCCATGTTTTTCAACGGCAATGGAGAATTGTTATAGTATGCATTGCTTAACAAAATCCAGGTATTTAAAAAATCCCTTAGAATGAAACTAACTTACACATATAAGACCACTAGTGCTGTGCAAAAAAGTACATTTCAATATGCCAAGCCATAAGTCACACAGATCCAGTGTGTGTGACAAACCATTATACAGTAAACCCACAGACATCAAAGGTTTTGTTCATAAACTTAAGGACAGACATTCACTTTGCAGAGCCAGAACCAAAATTTCATTTTCTTTAACTTGTTTGTTCTTCGTCTTAGAGAGAAATTTCATGAAGCAGAAGGAAACTCAAAGGTTTCATGTTCAGCTTCAGGCCATTGTAACATATTCATCTGAATTCAGGATGAAGAAAATCTGTGCAAAGTTTTCTCTGAGTTCTCTGAATTCTTATTTTGGGCACAGTAGATTACATTCCTGATCTTGTAAACACTTAATGCATGTTCTTAATTTTGTGCAACCCTTTGATCCATGTAACCATAAAAGTTTACTCTTGTGTGTTAACATTCGAAGGAACAGGCACATCAGAGTAGCAATATGTGTTTACTGTATGAAATAAAAAGGAACAACAATACCAGAAGCTGGAGAATTTCACAACCAGACAAATTCTCCTTTGGGGCACATCTAGCAAATCTCAATTCCCACGCTTTTCTCCAAAATAGCACTTGAAGTTTAACTACTGACGTAACTAGGTAACTACTTTAAGTAAGGATGTATGTTTTGAATGGCACAGCTAAACCTTTGCCTTTCTGCAGTAGAGGACCCCAAGGACCCTTTTTCTTCCTCAGTGCAAAGGTGGCAGGAGACATGGGACTGCCCAGGTGTACCTGGATGTGGTGAACCTGCCAGTGAGCGAAAAGAAGGTGGAGGAGAAAAAGAAGGAAGAATTAAAAGGAATTGACTCCTCATTAACACAGCACCCGTGATTTATGTCATATGAGAAGGGACAACCCTGCAGCTGTTCATTACAGCTGGGGCTGCATCCAGCCTTGCTCTTCCTACCAGAAGGGGGAGAGAGTGGCATTGTGTAAGCAAGTTTCTGCTGGTGGGATAGTTATCAATCCACTACTATATAGGAGAGAGCAAACAATAGAAAACAAAGCATACAGTTCCTTTGCTACATCTGAACAAGACCTACAGACGTCAAGGTGCGAATGGACTCTGAACAAACCAAATGAATAGATATCGTCCCTCTTCCACAGCTAAAATCCCATTTGTTTAAATACCTGCCATTTGTTATTAAAGCTGTGCCAAATAGAAGATTGAATTCAGTAAAAGATAGAAGTAATGCTTTTAATTAAAACAGGTTCTTAGAATGTTTCATTTGGTAAAGAAATCTCAAGATAACTTTGTTCCTTAGTGGGGCAGTCTTCTTGATTTTGTATTAATCCAGTGATTTCTGTTACTTGGAAAAAAACACCAGCTATAAAGTGTTTGATTACTCTTTTTATCTTTATTCCATTTTCTTCTGGCTTCATTAAAAAAAATAATTTTGTTATCTGCTGTGCAGCCTCTGCTCAGTCCTTGTCAGAGACATGTTTCTTCTTTGACGCTATCAGTATTAGTACATTTGCTGAAGTTAAACTATCTGTGTTGTCTAGAAAGCAGTTACTTTGCTGGCTCTACACTTAAAAGAAAAGGAAAAAAAAGTTGGCAATCCACTTTTTAAACAACACATAGTATTTAATGAAGCATTCCCAACTATAAAGGATGTAACACCACAGGTGAACTGCAAGACTATCATTAAAAGCAAGCTCCTCTGAGAAGTCTGTTTTTGCCTTCCTGATATAATGGTCCCATCCTGACACTACTATCTGCTCTCTGCCAAGCAGTAGCAGACAAGAAACCTTTTGTGCTGATTTCTCAGTGGAAGATCAATCAGTAATGGTGAAACTGGGTATAATCCAAGAGTAACTGTATTTCGTTCACTGTCTTGGGCCAGAGGCAGTCAATCAACAAGCAGAATAAAAAATTCTTTGTGTGTTTCCCAGAAAAATTGACTCACAACTGCTTTAAATCAGGGACCAAACCAGAAAGTAAAGCCTGTAGCTTTTTGCGTAGCACTTCACCCTAATCCCTTGTTTCTCTACTTAATCCAGCATAACCGAAAAACCTAACTGTTCCATGGTTCATCTTAGATATTTGCTGTTGTAGAAAGACAAGTGCAGCCCTCACACACACACAGAGTATATCAGGAGCCCATGTTTAACTGTTTTTTTTGCACCTCCTCTAAAATGTATTTCTTTATGAAAAGTGTGATGCTGCTGAAGAATCAACCTCAGATTCCACAAGTCCTGCTCTAAAAGATAGTTAGCAGCCTGGATGACAAAGCAAATTTTGAAAAACCAGCATGATCTGCATCATAGCATATTTGTGTCATCTGTCTGGTGAGGGAGCAATTTCAGCACCATAATAGTTTTTAAGAGTTTTTTTTTTTTTTTAAATCAAGCTTTATCTCCAGTGAAGCACACTGCTGCTTCAGACGAGGAAGCATGGAGAGTACTTTCCTCTGTGGGACATGTAGTGGTACTTAAAACTTGCAGGACATAGTAATTATGATACAGCCATTTCCTCATCCTGTCCTGAGTTGCTACCAGGTGTTTCTCCTCTCCTCTGTTTGTGTGTGTGGAGTGAAAGAAAAGAGAGGAGCCACTTCTAGAATGAGAAAAGTTTTCCCCACTGATCGAGAACAAGAAAAAAAGACTGAACCCTCCAACATGTAATGGGTGTCAAAAATAAGATGATCCTGGGATGAGTAAGAATGACTTGCCCCTCATTTGAACAGGGGAAACAAAGCAATACAGGTTCAGAACACCATGTGGGAGAAGGGCGCAGGAGGAACTGGATATTGAATGGCTTTTCATTTACATCTGCCAATGAAATGAAGCTCAATCCCAGAAGTTGCCTTGAAAATAAGTCTTCTAAGAGAACAACTTTCTTGTGTAGGTAATCAAAAGGAATGAGAAAAGTATTCAAAGAATAGAGCTTTTTATATGTGGGTATGGACATATAAATGGTTGGGGGCTATAAGCTGAATGGCCCAGACATGAACCATCTGCAATTTGGAAACCACAAAGCTGTCCTAGCACCCAGTTTTAGTATAAATAAAGGCTAAAACATACTAATGTGCTGTGTGGTGTCTGAAAAGGAGATAGATTTTGTCTGTCTGTTCAGAGAATAGACAGAAAGAGGTCATCCCTTCCATAGAGGCATGTGCAGCATTATCATTAGGTCATAATGCACATTAGCCAACTTAAAGGAAACATTTCCAGGAAAGTAATGGATCTATTAGTTCCTCTAGTTCAGTAGCCAACTTTTCCTTTTGTTCCCATGATGACTAGCCCTCATAACATATGAGAAAAGTAATTCCCTTTGTCTAGAAATATTAAATAATGGTATCATTAGAAGATCAACACTTGGCAATTTGTAAACTAGATATTAACACCGAAACAAAAAAATCTATGGCTACTTAAGGTGTTTCACCAAACTGCAAGGCCAGTTTTGACTTTCAAGTACTGTGGAGGGAGGAAGACAGCTTTTTGTAAATTAAATATTTCTCTGGCAACATTTTTAGAAAATATTTCCCATTTTTAAATGACAATTCTGGATGCTTTTTCACTAGCTTTGTGTAAAATATATGCTTCTGTGTCCCAAATGAAAAATTGGAGACTTGGTGCTGCATGCAAATCAGACTTTGGTGATGTGTTCATAAAAGCATCAAGGAACTTAGAGTCCATCCAGCAGCTGATGTCCATGAGCCAGTTCATTATGCCTTTAATCAGAACTGTGCACAACTTTTTGATTTCCTCTTTGCCAGAGTCTGGCTCCAGAAACATCAGTAGTGAAGCAAGAGCAAAATGATTAATCTCGAGCTCTCCTTCTGAGATGGAATTACATGAACCTGACTCTGTATTAGGTAGTGGGGACAGCAAGAGTATCTAATTTTCTGAGGAAGAAGAGAGAAGGCCAGCTGGCAGCTCCTGAGGACCACAGGGAGCAGGAAAGGAGCCAACTGGAGCAGACAGGCTAAAGGGCCGGGAGGTGCTGGGAGAGAGACCGTGGGAATGGGCAGAGGGAAGGCTTCAGAGGTAAGGGGGAACTGTATTCCAGAGCTTTGGTTGACGGGAGTATGGAGCTAGCTTCTGACACGATAAGACATGTCAGACATGCTGGTAAAGGCATTTGGGGAAGAGACAGGAGGGAAAGGAGAATTTAGCTATGAGTTTGATGAGTGGAAAAGCTAGAGCTGAGAAAAATCACAGAGCCAGTATAAAGAAGCAGTCATGATCTGAACCTGGCTTGTACTGGGAGAAACTGGTAGAATTTCTAATACCAAAAAGGAATAATTGACTTGATTTAATGACAGGGTTCACATCAGAAATAGATATGTCATTTTTGATCCATATAAAAATGGCATATAACTAGCTATCTATCTGCATACCAATGAGCATAAAAGTGCTAATCTCACAAATTCTAATTTAAACCCTACTCCTCCAAGTTAATGACATGCAAAATTTGATCTGTGCTACGATTGGTGAAAGTTTGGAGCAGCTTAGCTAAGGAAACATGGAGTTTTAAAGTGTGCAATTAAATATGAATTGCTTAAATATCCAGTATATTATCATGAAATGTTATGAGAGAAAATGCAGGTAGTGTGTTACACAACAGTTCAGATGATCTTTTACAGAAGGCTTTAATTCAGTTTGCAGAAAAATCATAGATAAAGATCTAAATTTGATACTCTGAAGGCTTTGCTGTTCTGTTCCGGTTGTCTTCTTAGCTGGTTTAAGGAGATACACAGGCAAAGCCATGTTAAAAAACAGATATGAGAGACTGCTATGTGAAGTGGTACTCTTTGGTGTCATGGGAAGGCCTTACATAAAACTAGGTCAATTTTCATTTGGTAAATGAAAGTGGGTCTCACCCGCCTGGGTAACCTGTGCCTACGCTGGAAGGAGTCCTATTTGCCATTTTGTTGTGCCTAAAATTAAGGAGCTTGAGTCTTGCAAAGCAGACCTTCAAAGACACCACGTTTTCTCCATTGACTGTGTGGGAAATTTAGAAACTTCCTTTCAAGTGACTGCACCTTTAGGAGTACAATGTACACTAGATGCCCACATTAGGTTCACACGGCTAAAAGAGCTGCCATGAAAGGGTTGCTCAGTCATCCCATTAATGTCCTATCTACTGAGGCAACTTGAAGTAGCATTTTTCTCTTAGGTCTAGTATTTGTGAAATACTTGCTACATCACCTCAGATATCATTAGATGAGTGCCAAATAAATTTAGTATGAATTCCAGCTCAATGAAAGTAGCTTTCCAAAAAACTGTACATTTTGGACACTTGCAAGTATATCAATTAAGGAATCCCATGAGATATGTACAGTGCCAGGAGATGTTGTTCTTTGTGATTCAGGCTGATAATATTTTCTCAGGAGCCCAGTATGTATGAAATACCATCTTTGGTGAGTAAGAGCAGAATCACATACCCTAACTGCTGAATACCGAACATTTGCAAAACATATAGTATTATTTCATAATGAATCTCTTGTTTGCATTTTCTGGTCTATACTGAAAAGTTCTCCTCCTGTTTCACAGTTTGCACTAATTTCACAAAGTATGCTGATGACCTAAGCACAGTTTGATTGTTATATTCCTCCATGATCACAGAAGTTTTCTTCTCCTGCTTTATGAAACAGAAAGTCAAAACAGAATAGAAATACAGGGAGTAAAATCAAGGTCAGACCAGCAATGCGCAACAGGACTAGGAAATGAAGCCAGACAGCCTTGTGCTTCCACTGCAAGGTCTTTCTCTTCCTCCAGCTCTTTTTTAACAAAAATGCTTAACACCTTTGTGCAGGTTTCCATACTTGGCACATCTCTGGAGGTCAGTGAGGAGTGGGAAAATCTGGCTCTGTCAGTGTGTGGGAGGGCTTTGACAGCTGCAGGGTGGAGCTGGGGCCCATCTAACCAATTTGGCAGCCCTTGCTCTGCTCTTGCCTCTGGAGATGGTGACCTGGAATGCAGAACCTCCTCCTTTGTGTGGTCTCATGCCTATGCATGCTGCACAAGCCTAATGCTGGTCTTGCTAGAAGAGATAGATTAAAGAAATTATTCAGTTATGTAGAAATTTTAATCAAAACCCATGAGCTCAGCGGAATCCATAAATATCTCAGTGTTATTTCTGGGAGTGAGGTTGAAAAACAGGAGAAAAAGAAACAATAAAATGAAGGAAAAAACTACCTTACTACAGCCAATTATTGTGAAAAGAGTAAATATGCCTTTGCTGGAACTTTGAAAAGTTTTGGCCTGGTCTGTACTGTGGCATTATCTCAGACTAAGAAATAGGATGATGAATTTGTTGGGATACTCACTAGAGAAACTACTTGATTGCAATCTGGCCTGCAGTTTAAGGAAAATAAAATTGAATTCTCATCAGGCAACAAGCCTGTATAAGTTAATAGGCTTTAATAATAGCACCTCATTACATTTTTATAAAACTGCCTGGGAAATGAATGCTGGAAATACAAAGGAAAGCTCTATGGGATCACAGTTATAAAGCAAAGATAACATAGTCAATATTACAGCATTTCTAAATAATGCATACACTATACTGGATACCACACAGAATTCAGTGACTGGGATTAAGGCCAAGTAAGTTTTTTTGAATGGATGTCCAAAGCAGATGGGAAACCTGACTTATGATTTGGAATAGAAAAGTGATTTCTGGGAGAAGGTGTTTGGGAAGCTTGATAGCAGTCAGAAAATTAGGGGTACTAGCCTCAATAAATGCTGATGTATAGTAACAATATTGTGGTCACTATTGAAAATAATTCTACTACTGAAAATAATTCTACTTTTGTGTCCAAGACACACCATTTCTTTCCCATGGATTTTTAAATCCTCTGTGCAGCAACTGTTGACAAACATATACATTTTTGAAAAACTGTGAGCACTGTGTTTGTGAACTTGGAGGCATTTCTATTCCCAAAAATTGGCCATTAGTCAATGCAGTGGTGAAAAGACTATTAGACTCAGTGAAGGGTAAAAGCAACAGAGAATGCTTCTAAAGAGATGCACGAACAAACAGCATGCACTACAGATTATGTCTGTATCAGAGATGTCATCCACATTACCTGCAGTAAGGATCTAATTTAGGTATTTCATATGGGAGCCAGGGCTCCCAAGGCTCACTGATGGCGAGCACCTCTACAGGATGATGCAGAATATCTGAGTTGAGCTGTACTCAGGATATTAATTTAGATACTTCTTTCCATTTACTATACACAGAACCTGAACAGGTACCTAAATTAATGGATTAAAATTAGTCAAAACAAATTCCATTCCCTCTGCTCCAGTAAGTTCAGTGCCATGAAATGCTGAGGCCCCTGCAAGCTCTGTATGCTCTGTGCTTCACAGAGGTTTTTAGTACATCAGGGGGAGATCTACTCTGATCTTGTGTCCTCAGTGGTAATGCTATATTTTAATTAGTAGATACAATATATCACCTTGTCACTGTCAGTTGCAAACTAGAGATGAAGCTTTCATGGGACACTCACTGACCCCTCTGGAAGAGTGATATATCTTATCTTTATCTTATTTGTCGGGTGTTCTTAATGTGAGTTTCTGATGACAACTCTCAACATGTGTGGCTAATTCTTACCTCAGGGAGACTGGGTATTTTGACTCTGAGGAAGGGTGTCATAAGAGATGGACTCAAAGCAGAATGTGACACATTCTTTAAATGTGGAGAGATGCTTGTCTCCTTCCACCAAGGAGACCTGAGGGCAACACCAAAGCCTTGACAGTGAGATGTTTCAGAAGGAAAGGTTCACATCTCTGACTTCAGCAAAGACTGAGTGCAAGTGCTCATTAAATACTAAATAATAGTATAGCTCAGATCTGAATCCAAACTTCTCATCTTGCACCATTCCAGCTAAGGTGATTATGAACAGGAACACTACTCCAAAACCCCTTTGAACTTTGGAGGAATTTTGGTTCTGGATCTAAAACCTGAGTTCAGTAGTGTGTAACAAGGGCTTTCAGTCAAAAGGGAAGCATGAAAGGATATCATTCATGATTATTTTTGTAACATATTGGAGTAAACAGCAGAGAAAAAGAGGTCAAGTAATTTGTGACTTGTATTGTAATAGCCAAAAATTGTCTAAAAATACAAATTAAAAATACGAAACAGGCTTGTATGAGTACATTTGAACTACTATTTCACAAAAGTTTTTACTGCAGAAAAAACCTTTATAACACCACCTGCTGTTCTGCTGGTTTTGACCTGACCCCTTTCTCCTTTTCTTGTTATTATAAACAGTGAGCTCTTTAAGTGAGAGCTGTTTAAAGGATAGGGGGCTGTAAGTGTTCTTTCCTAGATCCCAGATGCACTGGGAGACTGATGGGCTTTTTGATCTTTATTTTATGAGTGTCTGATAAATTGCCTCTGGCACCTGGCAACTGAAATTTCGCTATCTGAAAACTAACCCTTATGTCAAACAATGTGGCCAGTCTCATACTCTGAGTTAAAGAGCTGCATGCATTTAAGTACAGGATGTTTTCCAACGTTCAGTACAGTATGTGGTGAAGCCCTGCTTCACGTATCATTATTAGACAGATCCTCAGCTGATGTAAATTGGCATAGCCCCATATGATTAAAGGAGCTGAACTGTTTTACATCAGCTGACAATCTGGTCCAAAGCGCAACACAGATACTTTTTGATTTAAAATAGTATTTTGTATGTGATTCTTCAAAGGTTGGTATGGTTCAACTTTTTCAATATATTGCTCCTTGGCCTCTGTTTTTCGTTTCTGAGGCAAGTAAAAATAAAAAAATGTATTGAGGTAAAGCATCATGGGTAAAGTTTTCTGGTTTCCTTATTTGTTGGCTGCTTCAGATGGAAACTGAGCTATTGTGTATTTGAAATCAAAGCCTCAAATGGTGCTCTGGTTAATGACTACCAAATTGTGTTACTACTTGTGCCCCGGGGAAGACACCCTGGTCTCCACTTTGTTTCTCATGTGTTCTAACAAACGATAGGAGAACTCATGCCTGTTTGTGTGAGAATTAAGATCAGCAACAGAAGTGCCTGAAATACTGGATTTTCTCTCTAATAGGTAATCCCAACATTTGGTATTTCTTTTCGTCTTGTTTTACAACAAAGATTTGTGAGGGAAAATTACAAAAATGGAGGAGAGGGCTTTTCATGATGAACAGTGATGAAAACCACAGTGGGAGGAATACAGATGAAGTGGAACCACTGTAAGGAAATAAGAGCAGAGGCAGCAGCTCACATATGTAAATTAATCAGAACATGTTGCATTCTTAAGTATAGAGGTTATGGGCCTGTGAATACTCCATGCATGAACACCCAAGGGTGGCTCAGAGGCCACTGCTGGACTGGGGAGCAGGAGGGCAGTTTTGAACTCTCCCTTGATCAGGAGAGTTTTGAAATATCAGGAGGGCAAGAAAAAACATTAAATCTGCAATAAATAAAGAAACACTAAGTGACTGAAGACCTTGACCAGCATAGCAAACAATGTCAGTAACAATAAATGAAGGTTTTCCACACTGCATCCTTGAAGAGATTTGAAATCTAAGGTAGCTCAATAGGACCATGAAGGTGTGAAGTCAGGCTAAGTTTTGTACTTGTTTTCTTAGGCAGGATCCATCACTTCCTGTGATGGGCATCCAAGTGGCACCAACGTGGCTGAATATACAACCCAGCCACATTCACAGTCATAATTGTTTTGTATTGACTAAGACATGCAAACTTGATTTTTCTCCAGAGGGGAGAATACTGTCACCTACCACATGTGCTTCTGCACGCTTGGTACCAGCCTCCACCTCCATCTCTCCCTTTGAAGGGGCTGGGGCATTGCCTTTGGAAGGGCGGCTGCATGCAGCACCTAAGTGTGGGTTAGATGGTTCTATGGAAGACATCCCACTGGAGGATGACATCCCACCCAGAGTGCTAATAAAATAGTTCCTTTTACAGGAAAGCTCATGCTGGCAAATTGTCTTTGAAAACAATGATGTTTGCTTAGGTCAGAGCACTCTGTATTCTCTTGCAGGAAAAGCAGTGTGGCTGGCAAGGCACTGGGTGAGGACTCCAAACATCCAAGCTCTGGTACTGGCTTTGCCTCCAGGCTCGTGCAGGGGTATGGGCAAGCTTCCCTGGAATTACTGCGCATCTGCTTCTCCCCTCAGCCTTGCTTATTAAAATGGATTCATGTAAAACCAAGCACAATTTGAGCCTGGAGCTTGAAGAAGGATGTTAGTCGCTACTGAAGTGTAAATAAAAATAATCCATAATTCTTCCATAGAACATTTAAAGCAAACAATCTGGGAACAGAAACAGCCACATTTTACTTCACTGAAAAATCACACAGGACAAAAGGAAATGCAGATGTTCTGACTGAACTGTCTGATGAGCTGTTGACTAGTTAATTAATCAAAATTTTATAGTGATTTATTGATTAACAGAGGTTCTGCAGTCATGAACACACCAAATTTCACAATGGAAAATTCAGCAACGGAAAAAGTCTGGTCTTTAATTCATTCCTCAATTAAGACAGAGAATGGTAAGAGAACTGAGGACATTTAATGAATTAAGCTTATGCCAGGCAACCCAATTATGCGATAGTATTGCTTAGGAAATTTTGATTGATTGTTTTTTTCCATGCAGCTTTTTTCTAAGTGGAGTGATTTTTTTTTGTATTTTACCAGTGCTGTCAAACGCCTACATATAAGGACTCCTATAACGTCTTTGCGCACATACTGCCAAAATTATGCAGTATTCTCTGTCATCGTAGGCACTTTAGGTAGCCTAATAAAGGATAAATACTAAAGTAGTTGCCTTTGCTGTAGTTGGGAAATCACAGAAGTAAAATACATTTAAATTTTCATGCAAGACTGAGACATACCTTAACTATCAATTAGGCCTTGCTACCATATCCATCCCTTTGATAAAGAAGACGTGATAAGTTTGTTTGCTTGTTTGCTTGCTTTTCCACAAATACCAGCCTATCTGTAAAGCTTTGTAAAGTATTTAATTAACAAATGCAAAAAGCTAGTCAAATAAATGTATTTGAATTTCTATTCAGAGAACACTGGGGTCTGTCACTATGCTTATATGTCCTGGAAGATTAAGTTTCTCTGTCATAAGACAATCAGCAGAAAGCCTGTCTTCAATGGTCATAAATCTCACTTTTGTACTTGGCGGAGATCAACTGTAAAGAGATCTATTTCTCCAGTGCACAGGTATGTTATAAGCCTCTCTAAAGAAAATTGTGCAAACATCTATACTGGATAAGACTTGTTGTATCATGCAGGAACATCCTCCAGCAAAGCAGGGGGACAGAGGTCTCATCAGAAGAAGTTATGACTACACTGTCAAAAGGGATAGTTCTAATTGTCCGCTAATATCAGAAACTGGTAGAACATTCAGTGCCTGATTTCATAACTCTTGAACAATACTAGATTTAATTATTATTATATTGTACTTTATTGTTTCATATTGTATTATACTACATGCTATTATACTATATGCTATTATTTATATAAGCAAATCTGATTCCAGAAGAGGAAAGGTGATATAAATGTGATTCTTCATTACATCTTTCTGGCTTCTGGAGCAGCCCATTGGAACAGCCCCCAGCTTCAAAACTTAGAGTGGCCCTGATACTACTGTATTTGACACAAGTGCTGAGCTAATCTTTGGCTCAGTAGGTGCTGAGGAAATTCCATCAGATCCCTTAAACACACCTGCACTGACAGTTTAATGAACTTAAAGGATGAGGTAATACTATTTCAGTGACAAGAAATCCTCAGATTCTTGTGCTGATAACTTGGTTCTGAGAATGCAGCTAATGCTTACCTCCTGGGAAGAAAGAAAATAGTTTCTTCCATTAATTGCAATATAAGGATATTGAATCTGCATGATATTTTTAATATAATTTTGAATTACCTATGTAAACAAAATCTTAAGAGCTATTTCTGGTTAAAAAATGAAGCATGAAGAATACGAAAGGGTGTCTTTAAATATAAACATTACTCTACTGAAAATACAAGTATTTTGAAAAGACAGGCCTATTTTTACAAGTCTAGTGATATAGCCATGTACATATATTTGTCCTGTCTTGCAAACATGAAACCACCACACAAATTAGTAGATAGAATCATAGAATCATAGAATAGTTAGGGTTGGATAGGACCTCAAGATCATCTAGTTCCATGGGCAGGGACATCTCACACTAAACCATCCCACACAAGGCTTCATCCAACCTGGCCTTGAACACCACCAGGGATGGAGCACTCACAACCTCCCTGGGCAACCGATTCCAGTGTCTCAGATAAGAATTACTCAAATAATTAAAGAAAATGTAGCTTTCTACTTTTCATGTTCTAACAATGAACATATTGTGGTCTTCTTTTAGATGTTTTAAATGTTTAAACAGAATTTTAAATGTCTTTTTAAGGGGGTTTAGATAAATTACCAGCTTGCTTTTTTTGAACCTGCACTGCATCTTTGCACACAAAATTTCTTTTAATGTCCAAAAAAGTTACAGGTGTAGGATGCACAATAATTGTCTGAGGAATAAAAACCTACAGTGAGGAGAAGACAAAAAGTACTTCCCTCCCAAAATCATAGGGGAGACTTCTAAATAAGCATCAAGTCTGAAATGTATAAAGAGCTACTTCTGTCTCTGTATCCAGCTGCTTTCTGCCACGTGAAGCACTTTCTTCTGGGTACCACAGAGATCACAATGCTCTCACCTATTAACAAACAACAGGGAAAATATGTATCTAAATAGCGAAACAATGTGCGGTCTTCAAAATCATCTCCTCCTTTATTCCCTATTTCCCAGAAGTCATTTGCTTTAGTGAACAGTTTTTTGTCTCTGCGTGCATTTTATTTGACTTACCCCAGCCTCACTAATAACCACAATGACTTAAGTCACTAATCTTCCCAAGTTGCAGCCTGCCTAAAGCCAGCACTTGACACAGGATTCTCAGTTAAACCTGCAGAAAGAGGTGGGGTGAATCAGGGTCTTCCAGTGTTACAATTAATAACAGTTTGGCTCTTGGCCTGTACAAACTTGACATAGTATTTATTACACCTATGGATTGCAAGGACTGTACTCCAGTAGTAAATATTACACCCAGCGTTTGCAGAATTTCACTCTGATGTTTCATACATTCTGTAATGCATGCTGCAAAAGGGTGATTTTGGCTTAGAAATTTCTTCACAGAAGTGGAAAACAAATGCAGCAGCCCCTGTTTAGCAGCAGGCTGCAGAACCCTTTTTGGAGCCATATGATACCTAAGTTTTGTGATGTTTGAGATGCATGAAGGGGACAATCTTCACTTCAACTGAGATCCCAAGCTGGTAAGCCTTGCAGCCTGAGCCCCTGTTCCCAGTCACAGCACACCCTGGGGAATGAAGGATTGACCCAATTGCTGCAGTGTCTCCAGAGATACCTACCAGGGCATCCAACTGGTGCTGGGCAGAGAAGCACACAAGAGCCATAGATCAGCTGAATCTTCCTGGTTGTACAGACATCTTGTGGGAGCTTTTGGCTCCTTGGAGGCATTCCCTTCAGGCTTCTTCCTCGTTTTCTCATCTTCCTTTCCTTTGTTTTTTCTATCTTTTCAGAAGAAGCTGAAGAAAATGCAACAAGACTGCTTGAGTGCTCCGCTTCCTTTCACTGGTTTTGTGCTGTACGAGGACACATCACCCTCTGGTCCTGAACTGACAGTGGTTTGAGCAGTGGCTTTGTAATCCAGGTCCGGCAAGAGCCCAAGGAAGTCAAACCTTTGATCAGTCACACAGCACCATAGGTGATGTGGCATCACAGAGTCAGAGAGTGCACTTTTTACTCAGGGGTTACCTTTAATCTCTAATTTGGCAAAACCAAACAAAGCAGAAATCCCCCTAAAGCATTTAATTTTTGTCTTTAATGCCAAAGAGCTTAAGCATGGCAGTTTGGTGATGTGCTATGCAAATTAAAGCTGTGAAAAAACAAAGCTAGTTAAACACAGGTTTTTCTTTAGCAGGTAATTATTCTTAGCTGTTTCCACATGCCTCCTTACAGCCATGAAAACCTGGTACATAACGATGAAAGACTTATTTCAGAACTCACACATGCACTATTTTGTTAGCAGTGGAAGCACAAGCAGAACATCTGGGTGCCAAGTTCAAGCAAAGTGCAAAGTTTTTTCTGAATTCAGTGTTGGTGTGTCCCATCATGTAACTATGATATATGATAAAAGGAAAAATCACAGCCAAACTGAACCTTCTTCAAAGCAAGGTGCTAGTGAAAGGATGGGATGGAAAATAAGTACTAATGGATTAATGTTCCATGATAAATGTTTTATTATAAAAGCTAGTGAGTGATTAGATAATTCTTGCTTCCAAAAGCAAGATTTAAATATTCCTGCTTGGCTTGCAACCAAAATAAATACATCACTTAACTATCTGGTTTATAGGAACATCTATATGAATAAAAAAGTGATAGAGACTTTCTTCCTTCTGTACAGTAAGTGTAATAAAAATAGCCAGTTACAGCGCTATGCTGCTTACTGTTTGGAGCTATTATGATACATAAAAAGAACTCATTAAGAGTATTAAAAGGCATAGCAGGAATTCTTCTCTGTTCAAGCTTCATTGCCACCAATTCAAAGTTATTTGAAGTGTGGCACAGTGAAAGTTCAGATAAGAAATTGTACATTTCAAGGAAAATGAAGATATAAGCTTTGAGCAAATCTGAATATTTAGATTTGTAAAATCTATACAAAGACTTGAAATAGAACAATTTTTGTTTCCAGCAGTACAGCAAATTTGAACACAAGTGAACTTGCCAAAAAATTAAAAAGATAAAATATAACCACTTACAAAACTTTGCTTCTGTGGCTATCTTTACTCATTAATGGATCTCAAAGGACTTAGAGAGAAAATTAATGTTATCCCTCTTTTGCTGATGAAGAAATTGAGGTATTTAGAAATAAACCAGCTTATTCAGCACTATCCAACTAGTCAGACTGCAGATGTCTCAGGTCCAATTCAGTACTGTGTTTACAGGATTGCAATAGTACTGATTGCATTGATTATACTTGATGGAAATGGTTGAATATACACTTGACACTGTTTAGAGAACTGTCTTTAGAGGGACAGTGTCCTCAAATCAGGCTGCAGTTGTGCCTTCTGAGCATTTTGCTCAGAAAAACCAGCATCACTTCCAGTAGCATCTGTAAGAATTCAAACAGTATTGGAAGGCCTGGCTGGACCTTGAAAAGAGTCAGAGGAGAAAAGACAGACCTTATCACATACATGAAAATACTCTCCTCCTGTGTACAGTTACTTAAGCACGGATAAGAAGATCAGAAAAAATGATGCAATCTCTAAATCACAGATTCAGGGACAGTCACAGGTCATTGAGTTATCAGGCAGTGAACAGACACAGAGATGTATGAATTGTGGAGAGGAAGGCACAAAAGTTATATGTACTATTTTACTAGAACCGAAAGAGGAAAGCAGTACAATGCCGGCTTAGCATCTAAGTCTGCTCTCTCTGCTTCTTGTTAAACACTCTGTATTTTGTTTGTTTCACTCCGACTGCCTGGATTAATTGAGGGATGCATCAGATGCTAAGGGAATAGAAAGGACATGCCCAACAGTCAAAAGGATCCTAAGCTGATCGATAGATATACATGCTGAGGTCACACAATTTTGAAGTATGACTTTGAGGTGCTGCAACACTCTCAAAGACTATACTTAAGAACTCAGGCTGGTCTCAGTGCTAAAGGCAAACAGACCATTGTCTTAGTCCAGGCACCCTAGGGACAAGTGTGCACTTATACATCTTTCTTCTAACTGTCTAGGACATGATATATTTAATAAGTATACTTACTACATAATGTCTGATGGCAGTAGGATGCTGGATGTGCTGACTGGTTGTTTCTCTGACTTCTTGCAATCTCACCATGTTGTCCTGTGAACAGGATCAGAGAATCAGAGCATGAAGGGACCTACAAAGTTTTTGAGTTCCCTGGACTTTGGGCAGATTGTTCTGGTCAGCAGCTCTGGGGTCAGGCAGATCAGCCCTAAAACTGAGCAGATATGGAGGCACCCAGTCTGTTCTGAAGACTGTGCCATCACAGCTGTGCTGCAAACAGTCTTCAGATATTCCTTAAAATACTTGCTCAGGAATGTCTACTCACACTACACTCACTCCAGTGTAAACACACCCTTAAAGCAAATGTAGAACATGTCCCAGGGGGAGATAATGCAACACCCAGTGATTGGTGGTAAATAAAGCAGTCTAGGTACAAGGACTTTGCTGTGCATATTCATTCTAAGCTGAAGGTCAGACTTTGGCTTGGTGAAAAGCTAGTGGAGCATGACAGCAGTATAAAATGTGATATAATAAACATATGAGAGTGTTGCTTTATTCTGCTGTTACAGGTCTTACGGGTGTCAGTGGAATGAAGTTTTGGCCTGTGTTGTATTTCCCTACAGTAGTTTTACAAATCAGGTAGATTTATATGGCTTTGGAATTAAGCTACTGCTGCAAAAATAAGTCCTGTGGAAAAGTTTGGTGGGAGATTATTTAGAGAGGCTACACTGGTTCCCACCATATTAATGCTGAAGCTCTCTTAAGGTTATGCTGAGTAGAATTCTTCCCAGTTTCTGTCTAAGGAGGAGTAAAAAAGTTATACTTTTATGGAAAGATCCGCAATCTTAATATCCCCAGCTTAAACTAAACCCCTTTATGAAAGAACTTGAATTCAGCTGTACACTGGAAGCCAGCAGAGGAAACTTTATATTGAATTGTCTTAAGTATATAGTGCAAGCTAATAGGAAATTCAGCTGATGATGCTGTGTCGCACATCCATGAGTAAAGATACATCATTGCCATTGTGATTTAGCATATTTCTTCAGAAGTTCAATGAACATTAGAATATGAGTTTGATGGCTACTGAAGCCTATTTCCCAAAGTTACCCAGGCCCCTAACTCCCATATAATTGAAATAGGATCTCTGATCGCTTCAACGCTCTTTGATTAGATGGACCCAGATTTTGTATCTATCAAACTTCATCATATCTTCCAACGAATTTCTGATATTAAAATGTTGTTAACCACCAGAGAAAGAGCTGTTTACATGGATGTTTAACAACAATTATTTCAACATTCCCACTGGAGCCTGAAACCGGTGTGCCCATGAGCTACCCGAGGAAGATGCAGGAAAAACCTTTTCATTGTGTGGCACGGAATCGCTGAACTCCTTAATAAGTAAATTAGGATTATCACACATATATGCGTGTGATGTGTGTGAAGGCAAGGAAGTTCCCCCCCTTCCTGTTCTGCTTGAAGAGATCAATAACATATTGCTCATGCATAATTTAAGTTTGAAAAGAGGGTTTTGTCAGAAGAGGGATGAGGTTGTTGGAGTGCTTTTAAAATTACCTTTCCACTGGCAAATATGTATTTTCTAGTGCTTACAGAATTTGGGTCATTGGGATGTATAGTGCATTCTTTTGAATTAAAACTGGCAGATGACAGAATGCATGCTACCATCCCCGTTTGTCTGAGGACCTACGACAGGGTTGATGCTGGCCTGTGTCCCCAGCCGCAGGGAGGCTGGGATTTTCCGGTCTCAGAGTTGCACAGAGCAGCAGATGGGTGTGTTCACGCAGGCTAACTGTGAGCTCTTATCTCAGGTAGGAGGAAAGTTTATGCACTGCTGGCAAAATCGAGTGCTCTTCAAAGCAGAAATCACACCAAGAGCCTAACTAGGATTCTCCAAACCACTTTTTGAGATGCCTGTCTCTCCTTAATGATTGTAAAGAGAGTGTAGGGTGACTGGCCTCTGAAATTAGTTGCCTCCATTTGTATTATGAGTATCTGCCGAGTGCCACCTGGAAAGGATTTGCTTCCTCCAGACCTTCTGAAGCCTGACCCTGTTCACTCAGGCTGTGCTTCTGGGAGAGCTTTTTCCCCTGCCTGAACTCAGATAGAGTGAAGGTTTGTTTATATCCAACCTGAATGAAAATTTCCAAACAGTTCAGGGTACAGAGCTGTGTGAGAACTGCAGCCCTGACTCCAGGGATTCTTGGTTTACAGTGAACCACTTCAGCAAAGAAACATGAATTTTCTGTTTTCCCCCACTTCTCTCATTCCCCCATGATGAGCCAGAGGAATTCAGCCAGGGAGGGGGTGGCTTAGGCTCTGCTCTTGGGGCTTTTCACTGGAAAGAATATGCTGACTCCTCATGATGCTGCTAGTGGGTTGAGTGTAAATCCGCTTTCCCACCTCACAGACTTGCCTCTAACCATGCATAGAAATTTATAGTTTGTTTTTTTAAAAAATATTGCTCTCCATCATCTATAAAAGAGAGAGGCTTGTTGGAGCTGCACACCTCCCAGGCACTGTGCTATTGGTTGTCCTGCCAGCACTGCGATGTAAATTACCTTTGCACTTTGTAATAGAGTCAGCACCATGACAGGAACTCACACATCACTCAGTTGGCTACGGGTAATAAAGAGGAAAATCAAAAGGAGCATGAGTTCATGCTGGAGGTATGTGCAATCAAGGAGAGAGATTTATGACGAAAGCTGAGTTATAATATTAAAGGGTATAAACAGCTTCTTACTGTTATACTTTCATACACCCTGTGTTCCTTCAGCAAGTACAGTGTTAAGTTTGGGGGAGACTTAGCTGAGAATCATTGCTTTCTTAGAAAGGGTTCTGGAAAAACAAACTTGTGTGTATGTGGCATAAACGAGTATGAGAATGAAGTAGCAGCCTCTGGCTAGCAGGCATCAAAAGCATGTTTTGAACATTTGGTGTGACAAGCCTCATTAGTTGACAACAGTTTAATATCTACAAAACTCACTTGCTCTACTCAACAAACTGCAGTAACATTTATCATCAATAGCCACTCCTCTATTTACCAGTAGTGTGCATCATCGGTATTTACCAGGAAGAGCCAAATGCCTGACACTGAGATGGCCTCAGTATAGGCGATACCCAATTTGTTGTTCTTGGAATATCATGACTGTGATATTAGCTGGGCATCTTCTGGTATAGAGTAGAATGGCTGTGCTCTCTTGAGCCAAAGCTTTACCTATCCTAATTTCAAACCACTGTTGGGAATTGTCACAGATGCTGAGGAAGCAGCACTGTCTCAGGGAATGACGCTCTATGCTTCTTGCTCCCACACTGGTGGCTCCCCATTGAGCTGCTCCATGGCCACCAGAGCCTTTGGACACATTCCTGTCCCCAGAAAGGTGGACCAGCAGCCCTGCATCCTTGCATCCTCTTTCCTCTCCACACATGCCAACCCCCGCATCCAGTGAGACAAGTGGAGCTGGCTAGATGATGAATAAAGAAAATTTGTAACTTGGAATTAGTTCAGAACAGGATTTTAGAAGGTCTGAAAAGCCACAAAACAATATGTATAGCAAAAATCAAGACATTTCTATACATCTTTTTGTCTCTGCCTCTAGTGTAAAGAGCAGCTCTTTGTACTTACTAGCAGTAACTGATCTGAGTTTCTCTGTAAGACTGCAAAAGGAACCTTTCTAATTTCTACAATTTTAACAGTGACCTTTATGTCCCTTTTATTCTTAGCTGGGAATCCAAGTGAAACCAACTAAGTCCAGTCTTGCTTTCCCACATCTTTTCCTTGTCAAATTGTAGGTCAAGGTCCTACAGGACTGTGCTATACAGTCTATGAGGTATGTGGGCCCTTCCCTTGGGATGCACATTTTTCACTCCATCTTACCACACAACTCCACTAGCTATGCTGGGATAGACAGTGAGGCAGGTTTAGCCCCAAAGAAATCATCTCATAGTTTGACACAAGGGTAAATGGAAAGCATGGAAAATATCAGCCTACTTTTTATTTTACACCGAAAAGGATGAAGCAGATGTTTTTAAGTAAACATGGGCTCTTGTTATGCATTTCTGAGAAGCCAAGAGAAGCTTTTTCAGAAGCAGGAGTAGCCCATGAATTTAAAAGAGTTTTAAATACTGTACTTTCCCATAAAGCCATAAAACTCTGGCAGAAAGCTCAGCAGCCAATCAATGAGGAATGAACCTGAGCATGTTATAACTCAGATTACCAATAAAAATGTCAGGCTGAAATCAGAAGTGGGTAGTTTTATATTTTTAAACTGAAAGTATTTTTTTAATTGCTTTCAAATGGGGAACTTAACAATATAATTAAGTATATGTATAAAAACCCCCAAAGTGCTACAATCTGCTTTACTATCTGACTTTGTCAAGCTGATTATTATTACAATAGGGGAAATGGTGGATTTGAATGTCTTTTCCCTGGCACTGCAATTTCCCAGCTGTTTTATTGGGATTGTATTAAAACTAGACAAAATGGACTCTGCTGCTTCCATAAAACTAGTTGAGCATTAAGAGTTAATACCAGCATTTTAAAATCATTAAAACCAGCCTATGGCTGTAGATTAGTATGGGGTGAGATGTGTTATTTGAAGCAGGTGTGATCTGTCAGGAGCAGTGTTTTGGCATTTTACAACCAGTGGGGCTACGTGCACAGCTGTAGACTGAAGAAAAATGAACCAACATGGGTACAATGGGCAGCTTTGTATATAAGCTGCTATTTTGCTAATGCACTTTTAGCATATATATAGATAAACAGTTCAAATATTGATTGTTATTTTCTGGTATTAATAGGCTCACTTTAATCTGGTTTAGTCTCTAAAGAATATTACATTGATCAGTGACCACTGCTGTATTTTCCTAGTGAGACTAAATTATGCTCTTATCCAAAGAATATGTGTGTAAACAAAAGTGCCTGAAGTAATAGCTTGGATAGTGAAACAGAGTTGAGTGTATGCCAGTCAGGTGTAAACTGCTGGAAATAACCTGTTACTGTTTATGGACCAGGTTGTCTAGAGTGCTTTAGAACAGAGTTGTTTGGAAGCCAACGATCAAACACTTCTTTTGTTGGAAAATGCCAGTGTGGGGAAACAGAAGTATTTTGTAGGAATGTGTCAAGTCTGATGAAGTTTTGATGAAATAGAAATAGAGTCTTGCTGGAAGTCGACCATGTTCCTGCCAACCTGTGCACAGGTTGTTGTTGGACCAGAAATTGCTTATTTTTCTAGAGGTTCCACTTGATAGTACTGCCCCAGCCTCCACAGGTACTGAACCTCCCTGTTGCTGGTGGGGCTGGGCGGTGTGGAAATCTTGGTTGAGGTTTGGAGAGTGATCTTCCAATGATTATTGATTTATGAAAATTTTGAAACAATATCTGCATTATGACAAAACAACTTTTTTTACGTGGATTTTCTTTTCCATGGGGTGTTGTGATATGTCTAGTTTTCAAAAAGATAATGTTGTGGTTTATAGGGTAGTTTCCCACAAAAGGAAAATCTCAGCTTAATCCCATGTAGTTGATGGCATAGAAATGTTATTGATAAGGTACACATGGATCTTCTAAAATTTCACATAAGCTCCTCAGATTTTGACAGCAACATGTTATTTGGTACAAGAACATGTAGTGGTATTTCACTGCTTTAAAGTAGCAGAATACCTAATGTCATAGCAGAATCTGCCTGATATTACTGTTTACAAGAAGAGTGTTATTTATTATACTATAGAACTAGTGGAAAATATTTTTTTATCGTATGTGTGAAAACAAAATATAGTTGAAGCATGCAAGCTCTGTAAGTTTATGGGAACACTGGGTTAAACAATGTAAAGACTGATAAGTACATTAGATTTTAAGAACAAGTACAGTTCTGGGAGACTGGCAGGTTATAGATAACGTGTAGATAGTGCTGTTTTAGTTGCTGTAAATATGAAGGTCTGTTTTTCTTCCCACCTATACTGATTTTTTTTTTCCCTTTTTTTTTTTTTTTCTTTACATTGCAATTCCTTTTGCTGCAGTGGAGCTACTAGTGATTTATACTAGTGCAAATAAGAGTCAGAATTGGGAGCATTACTTTTAACCCAGCAGTGTCCATTTAACTGTCACAGTGGGTAAAGACAAGAGCTCTCAGAGAAGGTTGTTTATACTTATGGGAAAGGACAATAAAAACCACAGGGTATTTCCCTTCTGGCCTGGGTGGAATTTTAGGGGGTGGAAAAGGGTAATTTTTATTCTCCACTTTAATTAGCCAAACCCTTTGATGTTAGTGGTGGATATCAGTATAAATCTCAAGGGCATGAAGTTAATGGAATTACATTAAGGGTGAATTTTCATCCAGGAGCAATTCACACACTCTGCTTTGCAGCTAAGAGTGCTGTAGGTCAACAAGGCTTTGCTAATTATTACAGATCATGTCAAACATGACTACTTAAACCACAGAAATATGCACTGTTCTTTTACACATGTATATCCAAAAAGATAGTATTGTTCTGAATCTTTTCTGTTGAAAAAAATACCAGAACATTTTTTCTAATAGACTCCAGCCGGGACTACTGGTACTTTAGCTGGAGGATTCAAAATATAAAACAGGCTCTTAAGAGCTTAATCCCCATTTTTGTACTTAAAACTTGGACTTTTTTGCATTCTCTGTTACTGGGACATTCACACGATCCCTGGTGTCTCCTGGGGTGCAAAATGTGTATCCTGTGCAGCCAAAGGAGCAAAGCCAACATTGTCACATAATAAATAAAGGTATGGAAGATCAAATGTTATAACATCCTGAAGAGTGAAGTAAATGAAATCAAGCTAAGGAGGAATGTGCCCAGAAAAGCCTGTGAGGGAAGACCAAGGAGTTTCAGTTCAGATTATCACACTATGGGAGTGCGAGGGTATTAGTTCCATCATCTCTGGTGATAGAACAAAGGTGGGGAGGTAAAAGGAGACCAAGATCAAGAAGGAGGGCTACCACCAACACTTTCCATATCTCCAGTGCATAACAGTGGCCGTTGCTAAAAAGCCAGCAGTGATCACATGTGGTTATATGATATTGTTATAACCTCTCTTTTGGGAAGAGAAGATATTCTGTGGCAAGACTTGGAAATCACTTTTGCTAGAGACTGGTCTCTGTGTTTGGAAACAGTCCATGGTTGCTGGAGAGGCCTGCAGTTTGCCCTTATTGATGCTGAAGTTAAGGTAGAAATGAGTTAGAAGGAAAAAAGCAGTGTCAAGAAGAAAAAAGTCTGTGTATACAGTGGCTCAGTCTGCAGTAGCATTAGGTTAAAGACTTCCCATGCTTTACTATCATTAACACATTGTAAACACGTAAAGCTAACTATTCATAAAATAGCGTCCATTTCATGGACCAGATCACTCCCCTCTTGTCGGAAGCCATGCAGGAAGAAAAGGAGTCGTCTCTGGGGAATGTGAAAATTTTCAAGATCATTCCTTAATGGAAGATGATATTTCTCTGGACCACAAAAAAAAAAAACAAACCAAAAACAACTCATCTGAAGCTGAGAACTGGTATACCTGTAAGATTGCTGTAGGGTCCAAGACCCCTCAAATCCCCATGATTCTTCATAATAGCAGTAGAGCAGAGGGTGACTCTGAGTGTGGTGCTTACCAGTCAACAAACTGATACTTTCACAAGTATCACAAGTCTCACTCTGGACAAAGTTAAGCAGAAAGTAATACATAAGATGGTGTAGGTAATTTAGCTGGAAGTGATGAGGGCTCAGATAAAGTAATGTGATGAAGTTTGGGTTTCAAGGAGGACACAGGTATACTTGAGACAAAGTTAAACACAGAGAGAGAAGATTTAAAAGATGTGATCTCTGGACAAAAGTTGAAAGAATTTATTTTCTCTATCAGAGGAAAAAAGTGCAATCTATGATGTAATATTCCTGTCTGTAATACATGCTTTGTATTTTTATGTCGTATTTTTATATTGTATTTACAATTTGTATTGCAAAGGAAAGCAGTGAATTGTTTTCTGCACTCAGAATAGAAGTAGCTCTACAGCAATGATGAGCAGCTTGGTCCAACTGTCTATGATTTGTTCAGTAAGGATATCTAGGTGAGGCTCTTTTCACTGAGAGTACCAGAAACACATCTGTTTCTTCAGTGTGACTTTGATCTTTTTTCCAGGTTAGTGTATACATTAGTTCATGAGTCCATTAGGAGTAACAGATTTTGCGTAATGCCCAAAGCGTGATGAAAATATCAAGCTGAAGACAGACATTATCCCATCTCTCTGAAAGACAGCATCACTTGGTTGCCATTATATTTCCAGCCAGCGCCATCAGCTGCTAAGAAACTGATGACTTTGCCATATTTCTCATTTTGCATTCCACTGCATTTGTAGAAACCTGCATCTTGTCACTGCTGCAACTCTTCGACCCTTCCTTGTCCTTATAGACCTGATCTCAGACAAATGTTTGCTGAAAGCATCAAATAGTTGCTTTCACTTTTCTGCTGGTTCCTGGGGCAGGAGAGTGGGAGGGAAGATGGATCACCTCCACCCCTGCATTCTTGCACTCACACATTGCAAAGGCCATTGAGCCTGTCTGGAAGGTGCAGAGGCTGTTATTGGTGTGAGCCTTTCATTTCCAATTAAAGAGGTAATTTTTTTCTGTGTTATAGAGGACAGTCTGGTTCTCTGTAATGAGATATAAGCTTACAAGAACACTACACTAATTGTCTCAGCAAAGTTCTGAAAAAAATCATGTGATAACGAGCATAAATAAAAAAATCTTACAGTCTCTTTCAATTAATAATACTTGTATCGCACATGAAATGTATACAGTGCCACATGAAGAAAAGCACACACAACTGGTGCGAGCAACACCTTCCATCTCTGTAAAAAGCAGGAAACACATTTCTTGCTCAAATGGGGTTTGACTAAAGGCACCTTGGGCAGCTGCTAAACTGTATTCTGAACTGGCATTTGCAGACATCACATCCAGACTGAGGCAGAAATTGCATAAAGATCTGAATGTCCATGGTCCATCTGAAAGCTATTCCTGTATTCACAGTAGAACTGTTGATGTTTGAATCAGAGAAACACCCCCTCTCTCTGGTATGCTTCACCCCTCTGCCAGCAACATTTTTGTTTTCTGTAGTGAGCCCCTCTTTTGGACTGTCTGCTCAGTCAGCAAGGGATGAGGTGTGGGGGACCCACTTGTTACCTGTCACCTTCTCCACCATGAGATTGATGATCTGGGAAAACCAGCATCACACTCAGTGCAGCAGAAGAGTAACCTACAAAACTTGATTGAATGCTTACGTGATACATATGTGTATACTTACATGTGTGTATGATTTTCTCCTTGAAAAGAACTGGTAAGGTACACCTGGGCAGAATAACTATTTCAGCCCCTATTTAAAATTTCTCATGCAGAAGTTTTAACAAGCAAGGAAGCCCACTGCTCCAATGAGCAATGGTGAGGCAGAAGCTCTAGTCTGTGCTTTTGCTTGTGACGGATGAACTCTCAGACTTGAAACCAGTCATGCAACTTCTGTGAGACCCAGTTGCTGTGCCAGTAAATCAGACTAGTGAAACATATCTCCCAAGGGCATAGTGTGGATTAATGAATAGTTTAAAGAGCTTTGAGATACTCAGCTGAAAGGTACTTGATACTGTCAAATAGTTGTTATATTCGTTATTCATTGATAAATAGCTATTTGGACATTTCTTGAGAAAATGTGGTCATTTGAAAAGAGGCCAATAATTTTCTTTACAGGAAAGATAATGACCATAAATTTGACCATGCTTTATATAGGTTACATCTGAAGAATGAAAATATATCTGTAGATTAAATTACTACATTTGTAGAGTATAAAAATAGGATATAGTCATAATCCTCCCTTGAGTAAAGCAGGCAAATGAAAAAAAAAACAACCCCAAACCAGCTGCTACGCAAAGTTTCGAGATGCAGAATTCAATAAAACCTTGATGTATGTAGCATGTATAAGCAGAACTGAGCTTGGATATATTAATCTCCAAAACCCTTTATTTTGCAGCCAAAATATGCCTACATGGAGCAGATTAAAAATATTTATACAAGGCAAAATTCCAAGGCTAGCGAACATCCTGTTGCCAAAGACATTTTGCGGACAACAATATATCATTTTACCACATACAGTAGTTACTGCTTTCACAGTGAAAGAATATGATAACACAGATATGTACACATGCAATTCAGAAATTATATTTGTGCCCACAAGTTGACTGAAGTATCTCGTGTGGCCATGCAGGAGACCAAATCCTACAAGTGACTGCAGATGCCCTCTTTTCAGGCTGTGAATAATTGCTTGAACTCCAGGGAAAAGCTGTGTAAGTCAAAAAAATGTTTAAACTTGATGGATGTCTTTAGTCGCTAGCTGTACACTTAGACTGAGTTGCCCTGCTGCACCACAGATATCCTGAATGAGGCTAAGGCAACACTTTAAGACCTTCACACCACCTTTAGAAACATTACTGGCATGACTAGCCAGAGTTCAAGCTCCCTATGCCCTTCAGTGGTGGCTCACAGAGATCCATTTAGAAGAGCAAAACAAAGAGAATAAAAATGGCTCAGACCAAACAACCTCACTGTCCAGAGTCCCATATATGGCACCAGGCCTTGAATTACTTTTATGTCAGGATTGTGTCTGATTTCCTTGAACACATTCCTGCATCCCATGGTAATGAGCTTTGCCGTTTAATTTCTCACTGTTAGCCCTCCCCCACCATTTCTTTCGAATATGCCACAGGTTTACCTCATTTGAAACTCACTCTTGAAAAGAGTGTCCATCTGTTTCCAGTTCAGGTTTTTTGAGGGACATAATAATATCTAACTCTATAAGAACTTCCCCAGTTGAAGACTCTGAGCCAAATTACTTGTTTCTTTGGTGAAAGTAGTTCCACACCAGTGATGGTCTTTCTCTTATGTCTCTTTGACAGGTCACTATAACCTTCTAGAGATGAAATCATCAGAGCACAATGTTCAAGGTGCATGTGCACCAGAGATTTATATCACAACATAATGACAGTTTCTGTGCTCTTTTTCTTTTTTTCCTTGCCTTCCTTCTCCTCCTCTATTCCTTGCAAAAAGTGCTTTCTTTTTCATATGCTACTTTGGTATGGGCCTTCTGTGAGCTCATCCTCTCTCTGATGGCTCCTGTCCCTCTTCTTTGGCTGTAGAGGGAACTCAGAGAAACAATGATCCTAAAGCATACATAGAATCATAGAATCATAGAATAGTTAGGGTTGGAAAGGACCTCAAGATCCCTTCCCTCTAGCATATCAACTGGACCACACAGCTTGGTGTCTTCACCAAACTTGCTGAGGGCGCACTCAGTCCCACTGTCCATGTCAGCAATGAAGATGTTAAACAAGACCAGTCCCACCACCGATCCCTGAGGGACACCACTCGTTACTGGTCTCCAGCCGGACATTTAATTTAAGAGTGTGATTATCTCCAGATTTGGCACAATTATTCTATTTTTCTATTTTTATTGAGGAAAAAAAAAAGCATTAAAGCATTGGATGGAGATGTTAAGCATGCCTCCAAAACTAGGTATCTTTCTACTTAATAAAAATAGATCTGAAAATAACCCAAACAACACAAACAACAAAAGACAAAAAAAAATCTGTCTTTTCTGGATAACCTTAGGGAAAATAAAACAAACCAAACAACCAAACCAACAACTACTTTTACTGTACATTAAATGTAATAGTTTTCATTTTGGCATAGTATTGGAAATGACATTAGCATCATTTGGGTGTTTTTGTAGCACATTTCGTAAACCAATCTCTTGTCTTGCTTTTGATGTTTATTTTGAGTTTTGTAAAGCAATTGGATGTTTACAAAAAGAATGCAAGAAAATTCCACTACTTGGAAATTTTTCCATCTGAAAAGAGAATATTTTTAGATTTAAAAAAAATCAATGAAGTTAATTATTTTTTTCATATTTTATTTTGAAAATTTTGCATATATAAAATTGAGAAATCACTCAGTTCTTGAATTTTGTACTATTTGAAAAATAGTTGAAGTAATTTCAATACACAGAAATTAAAAATGTCAAAATTTTCATTTCAAAGTGTGTACTGTCTTCATATTGTTTAGAATTTTCAGCATAAAATTGCAGAAACCAATTTGTTTCCCAAACATTTACTGTTTGTCAGGACTTATTTGTTGGCTTTTATTTTTCTCTTTCTTTGTTTTAAGACTCTTGGCCAAACAGCTACAATCTACTCTAATTATAATGCTCCATTGTAAAATAATTAGTCCCATTTTTTAACTCTGTGTACTCTGAACGTGAACCTCATCTTAAGGAAACCAAAGCTACAAAATTGACCTTATAAAATAAATACATATCAGGGACTGTGCTGTTTTGTCACACAGAATAATAAACAACTTCTGTCCATCAGTAGAGCCAAGTATCCAAAACTATTTAAGCTGCTCCATGGTAGCCATCACTGTCATTTTTTTTAGATGATTGCACATTCCATAACCATTTAATTTACAGTGAAGGAAGACTGAACTCTGCTTTCTATCTTCACCAAGCTTTCAAGCAGAAACAAATACAGAGCCCCCCCAAACCCTAAACCAGAAGTAATAAAGTACCAAAGAAAAGATAAGAACTTCTCCATTCCAAAATAAAACCTTGTTGTTATTACCAGCTTCTTTCCAGGACATTCTGTTTTGATTTTTTGATTTCATCTGTGCTTCATCTCCTTTCTAGCCTGACCTGAAGCATCTTTGTCCTTCCTTTTTTTGCTTAATTTGCCCCTCTCTCACCTTTTTCTGTTTTATCTGAAGTGAAATTTATCTGCCACTGTTTTTCAAGCACTTTCAATAAAGAATTTAACTCAAGTGTTTTTTCTTAATTTCAGCCAGCAAAGAAGCCCTTTGGATGGTTCAGAGCATTCTGAAACCAATGCTGCCGAGGTACCTCCCTCATATGAGTACCATCTTTTTTTAAAGTGATGTCCCATTATGTCCTTTAGGCATATGCCTAGGTATTTCACTGCTTCAGGGCTCTAGACAGTGGAATGACACTTAAATATTGCCATTTGCCACATGGGCAAGTCCTGATCCTGCCATCATTTACATGTGCTAATTGGCAGTTCTGATAGTCATAGGTTAACATAAAGTTGCTCAAATGCATAAAGTCCAGAAGAATTAAACAAAACACACAGAATTAAACATAACTTTTCCATCCAACTCTTTTCTTGCGCTACAAATTGTAGCAAATAATTGCTTAGTTCTACATTTCCCAAGACTTTTTCTTCCTCACTATTGTTTGGTAATGACACTTTTCTATAGTAATGGTAAAAATATGTTGAATGCAGTATACATTAAGGCTGTTGACTGAAAACTACTTCAAGATACTTATGAATCACTTTTGGCTTTGTTTTACCTCTCTTTGCACTCTACATTCTATAAGAAAAAAATGCTTAGCCTGCCTTTTTTTTTTTTTTTTTTTTTTTTTTATTTTAAGAAAGCCCATTCTTTTCCAATCTGGCAAATAAAACTTAATAAAATTATATTCTTTGATCTCCACCTAACAAAGAACTGTATACTGTTAAATGAAGTGGAACTGCAGCTACACAGTTTGCTGTGGACACACACTCCTGGAATCAATTATCTATAGGTTTTAGAGGAGCACAAAATTTACAGACTTTTCGAATGGGAACTGATGGTGAGCTGAAGGAAAAACACAGATGTTTCATAGTGGTGCAATGACAAGAAAGTGATCAATAAAACACTATGAAGGAAAATTTTAAAGGAAATAATGAAAGGAATAAAGGAAAGATTTATGTGTAATATTTCATTGGACATCACTGGAGGAAATAATGTGATTAGTTGAAGAGATAAATCTGTATATCTTTTAAAATAGTTTCTGCGATGAGTTACTGAATAGTATGAAAAATTAATTGTCATTTTAATATAACTAGGTATTAAATAACTTTCGTATGTATCAGATACTGTTAATAAGGTGGTGACATAATGCACAGTCACCACGCAACAGGGATAGTGCACCATTGTGCTAGAAAATATACAGTAACCACCAAGGGTGATGGAAACTGCCACTTTACTGTTGCAGCTGCAGCAAGAGATGTCATTTTGCTTCACTGTACATTTAAAATCTACTGCTGTACATCTTAAGTCTACATGATAAAGAAAATTATTGTAAGTTATTTTAGTACACCATCAGCAGATAACTTCTCTGAGCTAGTGATTTATAAATGAGGATCCAGCTGTGTAACCATTTCATGCCAGACATATTCATATCCACGTTTAGGAAACTATCTGAACCAGGAAAATTGGATATAGATTTGTACAGGCTTCTTATGCATTCAGTCAAGAAAGAAAGGATCTCCAAAGATAGACTCGTACTGAAATTCTATTCAGATTATGAATCTACGTATTGATTTGCAGGCAGATAATTCAGACATCTGCATCTGAGTTATGTAAGATCCTTTTGTAGTTAATGTAGACAAATAGGCATGCATAAGGCTTAACTAAGCAATATTAGTCTGATTTTTAAGGCAGTGACTTCAAGGTGAGTTAAACTGCATGCTAGAAGCAGCTTGATCTCTCCACTGTTTATAAAGACAGCCTAGATGACTGGCTTAGATACTGACATTTATTCTGTAGATACCTACACTCAGTCAAACAAGTCTTATGGGATGCCTCTTCCTGTGATTCAAGCCAGATGAACAGCAGTCAGTTCCAAATCAGCAGCATTAAATTGTGGTTGCACACTGAATCTGGACCTGATTCACTTTGAGTTGGTATAAGTCTCAGGCAGAGTGAGTCCACAACTTACTTCAAAGGCCTCCTAGATTCATCCCTGGGATATGTGTGGAGAGTGTTATAACTAAAGGTTAGAGCTTTGATAAATATATCATATGTAAATCGCGAGCTGTAAAAAAAAAAAAATAGTAAAAATCTATCTGCTTTTCAGCTTAGCCTCTAATTTTGTCATTGTGGATAAACTGTCTTCAGATTTTTTATTTAAAGCAGTAACACTCTTTGGTAAGGCGTCCAGAGTAATAGATGGAGACAAAAGGAAGACATAGAAAATGGCAGTGAAGGCTTTTACAACTGGCAGAAGAGTAGAATCAGGAGCAGAATGAAGAAGCAGCATTGCTGGTCATAAAGTTTAGTTCAGAGAAAGTAAAACAAATAATAGCAAGGACAGGAGAGTGTGTGTGGAGTTAGGACAAGGAGCAACAAGGATGATCCTAGCTGTCTCACTTTGAAGGTTCTGGAAAGAAGTCAAATGTCTTTGGGGTGTCAAAGAGCTCAAAGAAGATGAAATGGAAAATTATAAAGAACTGTCAAAGATATTTTGGGAGCACAATAGAGAGACTTTAATAGATTTTCAGCTGGAAAAAAATACACTGCTATGGCAACAGCTGAGGTTCAGGTAACTTCCCATAACAGAGTGGTTTGCCTGAAAAATGTCGAAACACCTCAGTCCTCTAACCCACAGGCAACAGGCTAGTGAACCCTCATAAATATAGGAGGCTTTGTTTTCCTGTTCTTGTCTTTTGTTCCTTTATGCAATATATTAATCTTTACATATTGGGGCAGATAAGCGAAGGTGAAGAACATTTCTACTGATGGATTTGCTAGCTACAGTGCTCAGCTGCTGTCTGCTGCGCATCATATGTTATCCTGTTTTTATTGTGACATCTTGTTCCTTTCATGTATGTGTTTCAGACTATTACACATGCAGTTATATTTGGCAAAACCACGGGAATACCATGGGGCAAGGACCTATTAAAAGTAGAAAATACTAAGTATTTCTCTCTAACTGTGATAGCTTCCTTCTACAATGCACACCTCCTGGAACCGGAAAAGTCTAGTACCAGCTGTTACCTTTTCCATAACACCCTGAAATGCAAGAAATGGGAGCCCTGCAGTCAAGAACTATTTAGCTTAAAGATAATGAAACTGCAGCTCTGGCAAGTGCCCTGACCATGAGACTATCACATCATCACACCACCCTAGGCAATCATCATATTCACTCCCTCACTGTAGTATGGGTTGCTACAAAAGTTACATTTTACTGTGGAGAATGTGAAAAAGAGGCTAGCTCTGTGAATCTCCACCAATAAAAGCAACTTCTGAGTGTCTAAGTGTAATTAAAATTAAGGACTTATAAGTACTTAATATACTTTCACCTAGCACAGGTGAATTAATGAATTCAGGTGCCTACAAGGCAGGCAGCTCTAGGAACTAATTTGTTCAGTGGGTTTGAATAGATTTCAGGATGTGGCCCAGATGCCACCCCTGATGAAGTGAAAGCAACAATTAGCAGGAGTGGAAATATCAGAATACCGTTTAAAGCCATGGCTCCTGTTTACAGCACAATCATGTGCCAAACACAGCTGCACTCAAGATTTATCAGCAAAAGAGACCTCCAGCTGTCTTGTTGGCAGGTAGTAACCTTGCATTGCTCTGCCTCTGTAATAGATTGTACTTATGACCAAAAATGAAGTATCCTCTTATACTCCTATAGTCATCCACCCTTTCTGCCCTTTACTCGTCAGTATTTACATACACATTCACTAATTTGGTGCTCATGCAACCCTGCAACTAATAACACTAGATAGTGTTTCTTTTAAGATCTTTCTTACAGATCTCTGGTTGAAATTTAATCCTGACCTTACATTGCCCTCCTCTTCTAGAAGTGGGATGGTATTTGAAAATATGATGGTACTACGAAAGCCCAGAGAGCTGAGAACGGGTACATTTAAGCTGAAGTGTTTGATCTTTGCACCTGAAGTTAAGCATCATTTAGACAGCAAAGTGGCTTAATTTTCAGAAGGGCAAACTGACCGCAAATGTGCTGGGTAATTAGCATTGCAACAGTCCATTTAAGTAACTTAATAATGTTATCCCTGATTTACTGAGTAGGCTTCTGGCTCTCAAATCAATGGCATAGCCAAAAGGAGATCCCATAGCGTGTAACTCCCCCTCCAGCGCTCTCATCATTAAGCAATGAGTCAAGTTTAAACCTCTACAGATATTCTGTGGATAGAACCGGTAACCTCCAGCAGCAGGTGGGGTCAAAACACAGGCATTCCCTCACCAGAGACTTCCAAAGTAATATCAGATCTGCCTGCACCTTAGTTCCCTTTGCAACTTCCCAGTTTTTGACTGTCTCACAGACAGAGTCAAATCCAGCTTCAACCCAGTAGTGGCAGTAACATGAGCTTTCCCCAGGGCCAAAATTTCTGATCACACACTCAGAAATATCTATGTGAACAATCCCCCTTTTAATGTTATTTCTGTATAAATTATGCACTGCTCCTTTCCAGCAAACATTTTTTATTTTTTTTTTTTTTTTATCAGCAGAAGTTATTTGGTAACGTTTTTGTTTTCATACTGAGTTTTGATTAAAGAGGAGGAAAAAAAAGAGCCTCATTTCATTTTCACAGTCCTCAGCAGAGCAAGCACTCCTGTTTCTACTGTGGGATTTTGTTTTTCTCTACAGTATGTCTTGACAAATAGCCCTCTATGATTACTGTGCTTGCACAAGATTTCATTATGGTTTTGATAACATGCCACAGTCTTTAAGTTTCTGCTTGATATAAAGAGTCTGTCCCTGAACAGTAATCACGAGAGAGTGGGGAGTATTGAGTGTTTGAGTTTCCATATTTTATGAGCTGTCAAAATAAATGATTTAGGGTAGAGAAGCCTGTATTAGTAGCAGATCTCCAGCTTCACTGAGGCAAGAAACATTACTGACAAGTAGGCTGGTTTGTGGGAACTTATTTTTAGGGCTATTGTTATGATTTCAGTCTTTAGGGCCCAGATTCCCAGGTGGTATGCATTGGTGTAGTTGCATTGTCTTCTGTGCAACTGTGAGTTCTCCACTAGCGGAAGATTCTCTCCATAGCCCATGTCTGTCTAAGCATCTGGTGCTGATGAGACAAGCCTCTTCCGGACATCTCTAAAATTTTCCTCTTATGAGTGCCCAATACAAGCAGCATTTTGATTATTTGCAGTGTTTCTTGGGGTCTTTTCTGATCCCTTCTACATTAACTGCATATCTGACTGCAGAAATATCAGTCAAAGGGGAGTCAAGTTAGTTTTAAACTTTGGCTGGCTGCAAAAGAGGAGCAATACACCAGAGATCAAAGGGAAATATTTTCCAAGGAGCTCATCCAAGGGAACTCCTCTTGGATGAAAATATTCCAAGGGCCACACAGACTGAAAAAAAGTCTCTCCAAAGGCCTGAATTGCCCATTTTCAGAATCCCTGTGTTAACAACTTCCAATTCCCTGTTTGAGCAAACTTCTCTGGTGGTTCCTGTTTCATTGTATTGTTTATTATCTGTCTACTTGGGAAAACATATGTAGATAGTGTTTCCCACCACATCAATTTTATCTTATATGTATCTTAAAAAGTTACACTGAACTGCTCCCTGAGTCCGAGATACAAGGTTGTGTGAAATTGTGTTTCTAGGAAGTTACTGATTTCTGGGTAGCTGTCTTGGTCACATTTAGCTGGTCAGCAGAGTTCCACTAGAAGTGGATTGAATTGAGAAGATAGGATGTTATCTCAGCAGGACTGTTATCGCTTTTTTTTTTTCTTCTTCTTTTTCTTAACAGAGAATTTAAATGCATCTGTTATCAGAGAAAAGGACAGTGTAGTCAGTCTGTAGTCGTGCTCAAATTCTGTATAAAACGGCACTGAGTTAGGATGTTGGCACCTAAATTCCAGATTGTGGACAGACTGTGTACTCCACTGCCTTCTCTCACAAGCCAGAGAGTGTCTGAAGTTTGCTGAAAATCATTCCTAATTAGTCATGGTGATTCCCATTCTTTTCATACTGGACTGGTGAATAAAGACCTTTCCCAGGAAGTATTACCTCATGGGGTCCTTTTTAATATTTTACTGAAATTAGGACAGAAGGATGGAAGGACAGGAGGAAGGAAGGAAGGAAGGGAGAAAGTAAGTCTGTCTTCAAGACTGTCTACAAGACTGTCTACAAGAGTAGATGGGATCAGCTGAGGCTAAGTCTAGCTGAACCTTGAAACCCTCCAAGGACAAAACTTCCACCTGGATATGGGTTCCACCTTTGCTCTACTCTTCTATTGATGAAGTCCTGAAGTCCTAAATTCCAAGGTGAACCTCCCAGGCTGCAGCACTTTGCTCTTGCCTTTTGCTAAACATCTGCTACTCCTGAGAGTAATTTGGCCTCATTGTCCTTGCAACTATCCTTGTAAGAGTTGTAGGCTACTATTAAATCACTCCTTTGCTTCCACGGCACTGCTGAATGGAAAGGTAACTTCCTTTCCCTCCTTCCTCTGGCCAGGCTCCTCTCAAAGTAACCATTAGTTTCCTACACTTGCTATGAGAGCACCCTGGTGGCTATCACTGTAACGGGTGTTCCCTAGATGCCCAAGGTCCTTTTTAACAGGGCTGCTGATCAGACAAATGACTCCCTGACTTATGTTTACTCTGCTCACTCACAAACCTTTGCACTTATCCTTGCTGAACTTTGTAAGACTTCTGTTAGCCTAGCCCCTTTGGCTTGAAACTCCGCAGTTGTACAGTGTATCAGATCCTGCGTTCTCTGTTTAATTAAATATTGTCTACACATTTGACAAGGGTGGATTCTATTTCATTATCCAGGTCATCGATAATGATACTGAACAGTGACAGTTCTGCTATCAGCTCCCGGGCTGCTTTGCTTGTTGCTGGCTGCCAAGTTGATGTTGAGCTACTAATTAGAATGAGGTGCTTTGGCCAGTATTCAACCCATCTTGAAGACAGTTTGTCTAGCCCAGATTCCCCCAGCTTGCACATGAAAATATTGGGTGGGATGGTGTCAACATTTTTACAGAGGTCAGCATGCATTACACATTATCTGCACAGACACTCATTTCTTCATCAAAAGTGACTGGGCTGGTGGTGTTGACTGTACCTGATTACTTTCCTGTCCTTTGTGCTTGTGGAAGTAGTAGTAATGCGATGGTCGTGGTGGCAGAGGATATGGAATTGTCCTCTGATGGAAAAGGTTTCAGTCAGATGATGCACCAAAACATTTTTCCAATCAGTGAAAATGCTTAAGTATGACTCTACATTAAACCACTGCCGGCTTTGGTGATACCAAAAATTCAGCTCCTGAAACTCTACTTCTCCTTAACAGAGCTTCATTGCTGAAGGTTTGATTTGAGTTGACTTAGAAAGAATATAAGAGTGTAAGAATATAAGAGCATTTGTAACTATATGAAAATGTATTGTTAGCAAATATAGTTTGTCCTTGACACCAAATGAATGTGTCCTTGACACCAATATCTGGTCTTTCCTGCACCATATCCTTTCCTCCTATTCTTTTTCTCATGTTCTTTGATAAACTATTTTAAATATTATTGTTATTAAGTATCACTCCTGGACACAAGTCAGGATGAATAGCTCATTTCACATCTCCCACAGTTGTTGTTTCAGGGTTTCCATAAACTCAGCTAGACATCAATGTATCAGTTACATTTGGGCCACATGTTCAAGACTTTCTTTAAAGCATTAGGACTTGCATCTCATATTTTATGCTGTTCAGTACATTATAATGTAATGTAAAAAATAAATACAAAAGTAAATATTAAAAGGATTTAGGTTTTGGTCAAACTGAAACCTTTCAATTGACCCCAAATTAACTTCATCTTGCAATTTCCCTTCAGAGAATTTTTGAAAATTTCAAGTGGGAAGAAAGCCAAGGTTTTAAATCCTTTGTGAAAAAAAATATTCATTCCCTGCAGAGCTGTAAAATTCAAGTAACAAACATGTACATGTTTTATCCCCTCCTAAATCACATGTCAGCTTCCTGCAGGCGAATGCCAGCAGTTCCTGTCAAAGGTATAAGGTATAAAACTGTTCTGGTAGGAGCTGAGCTTCACAGACTTCCTGGCTAACATGGGGATTGTAAAAAAAATCCAGAATAGACGGGGAGGAAAGGCTGTATTCATGTGAAACATGGAAGCTCTGCTCCAAGGTCAGAGGTGATTTTTAAAGGGTCAGTATTCTCTGGTTTCTTAGAACGGCCTTGGCTTTTCTTTGGAGAGATACAAATTGAAGAAGAGACTGTTAAGGTAATAAAAATGACTCCAGTTACAGGATTCTTCAGCTGGAGCTTTCTGAAAGGTTAGAGAAGAAATATGTGTCCTCACTGGAGCTCACACAAGAACTATGAGTAAATAATAGACAAGGTGAGAAATGATCATTTTTCAGGAAAAGAAATCCAAACCATTTCAGAGAAGAAACTGAAGCCACATTTATAACAAAGAACTAAATAATATTTGGTCATCTAACGCCAAGCTGTCTGAGAATGTCCCTGGTTTAGATGACTGTAAATCAGAAGATGTGCAGAATGAGAAAGGTTCACTTTAGAAGCAGTCCTTAAAAAAGACAGAGACATTTTTGAATTAAATAAATGAAAGATATGTTCAGTTTTTCACTCACAGTTACAGCATACACAAATAATATAAAAATACTTCTTTATTGGTTGTACCTTGTGGCCTGTGCTGGATTTTTCTACACAGATAAGCCTCTTATTATTTTGATTTTTATGAAGTTAAAGGCTCTAAAGAAGTGTACACGGTGATGGATCCTATTTTGGAATATATTCCATAAATAAATCTATAAAATCTTTTTAATACTGAGGGAGCATTTCTGATCATAATCCTAAAGGTGTGTTTACTCTCAAATATAGCATTTACAGTAAATATAAATTGATTTAATCTGGGAATTTCAAATCTATGTAGCTGCTTTTTTTTTTTTGTTTGCTTGTTTGCTTGTTTGTTGGGTTGGTTTTTTTGTTTTGTTTTGTTGTGTTGTGTTTTGTTTTGTTTAGCTGTAGACTTGGATCTTCATTTATTTCATCTGACACATCCAGCCCAGCTACTCAAGGTCAAGGAGGTTACCTGTATTAGCTGAGGGACAAGGGTACAGTGGTTGATCTCACAGAAATGTACACCCTAGTTTACCTCACTGCAGCAATGACCTGAACTCATTTCTGTGAAAAATGAATGGAAGTCACCGAAATGAAAAGAAACAATCAGATGTTTGTGTATACTCCTGCTTAACTCACAGTCTATAAAAACTATTTTTATTAAATTCATATGGCTTTCTTTCTAGCCATAGCTTATTTTCCCCTTTCATTTATTATAAATATTTAATAATTATTATTTTAAAACTATTAAATAATTTTTTCTCTGGGTGGATATTCCCTTTCTTCACCTAGATTTATGAGAAATCTTGTAGACTTGCTCTGTGTCTTCAGCACAGGGGATTAGCTCTTGCTAGTTTGCTGCTGCATGGCAATCCTGATGCTAAAATCCATTTGTTTTAAATCAGTTACATGAGGCTGAGAAGTCAGAGACAAGTAGTTCCTGGAGTTGCATTAGTGAAACAATCATCTTTCCAGCGTAACTGAATTATTCAGAGCAGCAAAAATGAATATGATCTGCAAAGAGTTGCAGAAAGATGGCTTTTACACCATTAAATCAATAATAATAATAGTAATAGTTTAGTAGCAGTAAAATAGCAGGTACAATTAATTATTCATAAACGCACCACCGTACATCTATGGACAACAATATTTCTGACACCTATAGTATCTGATTATACCTACCCATCTTGCACTGCCTTGGGATACAAGTTTAGGTTTTTCTGTCTTTCTCTTACAGCTGGCAACTTTTAATTTGGTAATTTTTCAAATAAAGACAAGACTATATGCAATCTAGTTTGAATAGGAGCTATGGGCTGTAGGCGGTCAGGGCTATCAAGTAGTCAGGCTGTTTAGGAAAATATTTAGCCGTTAGCAGTGTCAAGAATTTGAAAATGAAGACCATCATGGCCAATTAAAATATACAGCTGTCACATTTAATTCCAACATAATCGAGGGAAAAGATTATTATCTTCCCAACTGAGGTGTTTAAAATATAATTTAGACACTTACAGTGTTTCCAACACATTTCAGACTCATGTTATATCTAATGTGCATTATCTTGCCCAAATTTCTGTCAGAATTACTGAACTCTTAGTTATCAACATTTTTTTCCTGTGTATGTTTTCTTGTGGGTTTTTGGTTGGTTTTTTTGTAGGTTTTTTTGGTTGGTTGGTTGGTTGGTTTTGGTTTTCTTTTTTTTTTTTTTGTGGATTGTTTTTTTCTTTTTTTCAATTTTATTCTCTTTAATTCTGTCCTTTAAAAAACTGAAAACCTTCCCAATTACCCCCTGGCGTGCAAAATCATTTTAACAGTGTAAGAAATCCCACTGATGTTTAAAGAGTGCCTTATATGCTCAGAGTAGGACATGCATTTAAGTGTGGTGTTGAACTGGGGTCTTAGTGCTAAGCTGTAGACTAATCCCTTCTTCTTGGAGCCTGCTGTGCTGGCAAAAGACATTTCTGCTATCAAGTACTATTCACCCCTCTTTGGCTGCCACCAGGAGGCTCCCACCTCTGAAGCTTCTCTGGCAGAGCTGATACTCCTGTCCTGACATCAGGCAGCACCTGTGGGGACAGTTCAGCCTAACATCACAAGTTGCAGAAGCTCATGGTGGCAGCCACCTCCACCAACCCCACTGCCTCGGGAAAGGGCTGCCTACCATGGCCCAGCTCCCTTCCCTCAGGCACTAATGTGGAGGTGAAACTGGGAAAAGACCTAACACTTACGAGCTCAATATAAAAGTGATTTAAGGTACAGCACACAGCATGCCAGGAAACACTTCATTATGATTGTAGGTGTTACCCAAACAGCACTAGTGTGTTTAGCATTTTAGATTTTCTACACTATAACACATGACACAAGGTTTATGTTGCACATGCTTATGTCAGAAAAGGTGTTAAATGTAGAAAAATGGGGAAGAAGTTAAAAAGAACAAACAGAGTGCTTGGTGTACTCCAGTGCATAAATAGCTTCTCTAAAGCAATATCTTTTTAGAAGATGGATCAGTAGAACACTGTTTACAGCTCTGTAAGCCGACAGAGCAAAAGTGATTCATTTGACATGACTGAAACATTAGACATCCGTAGGATGGTCAGCAAACATCCTGCTCCTATACATTCAGCATCACACAGCCACTGTCAGAAGCAAAATTGAAAAGTAAAGTTTGTTTATTTTGGGGAAAACTCGTATTTTTTTCCAAGAGTTCTTCCTACTGTAAGCTAACCTGCATTTATTTAGTGCCAGGCACACCACTGTAAATTACATCCTACAAAGCAAGAGATGGAACAAATTTAATATGGAAAAGTTTTATTTTTAAAACAACAACAAATGGTCAGGATCAACAACAAAAAGATCTCATTATAAACTGGAATGATGAATAAGATGCACATACACATAGGATTCATTTCCAAGAAAGGGAGGTCAAATAGTTAAAGGAATTCTGAAACTTTAATTGTGATCTATGTGATTACTCAATACTTCTCTCATCAGTTGTTATAAACATATATATAACAAAGGATGAAAAGCTCACTTAAGGCAGGAAGGACAGCCTGCTGGAAATGGCACAGCATTAGAATTTAGGTGTAGTGCTGTCTAAATAACTGATCTTTCCACTCTCTGGCTAAACTTAAAAAAAATTGTTTCAGGTCAACCCAAAATTGCTTTTTTGTTGTTTTTGCCAAAATGAAAATGCAAGAAAAGATATTTCAGTCCTGATCAAATTAAACACAGTGCATGACTTAAAATACTTCATTTATGTCATAGTTATCTTTTTCTTCAATTTTACATTACATTTAGGTAGGCTTGCTCTCAAATGTGTCAAAATGAAAAATCTGAACTTTGTTTTTTTAAAAAGGTGTAAAAATAATTCTTATTTCAACCACAGCCTTTGTCTGTGATTTGGATCAACTGTTAGCCTTATACCACAGCTTGACTACAGGAAAGACTTTTAGAACCCCTTAATGTCCTAGAGTGCAAGGACGCAGCAAAAATCAAATTAATGACGAGGGTAAATAGTCTAATATTTGTAAGAGACAAGGAATTAAGCAGATATATGTCATTAGTAGTTAATAAACAGATGCAACAATATCTTTCAAAGAAAAAGTGTTTTTTAAACAACCTATCAATAGTGTTTTAAATTGTGAATCCTCCAGTCACCCACCTTAGGATGTCTGACATGTACTGCAGCCAGTGGGAACAGACCTCATTTATAACTGTGAAGGATGAATCTGCACTTCTTTTTAGATATACCTCTATTACAGGAGCTTCTTGAATATGTATGATTTCACCTCTGCCATTCTGCCATTTTCATGATGAAAAGAATTAGCAAATACAAGGAATGTGTCTGGAAAACAGGCAGACTTGCCCTGCCAACATGGTATTAATTTGTTTCCAATCCAGTGGCAAATGATTCTCATCTGAAAGAGAGGAAGGGGGAAACATTTATCTCAGAGAGAGAGAGAAAAAAATAAATTAATAAATATTTTGCAGAAGGTGAACTTAAAGGTCCTGATGCAAATCCTGAACAAATTACAGGGAAGCAGAACCAGCTGGAGGGAGAATACCGCTGCAGTAAGCACACTGCCTTGACCTGGCCTGCCAGCACTCTTCAGTTCCCAGTTATACCATTTCTAAACACATTGGCAAAAAAAATAAGCAGAATGTGTTGCATTTATTCAAGAAAAACAGGAGGAGATCCAAGTTCTTTTATGAGAGAAGTTGAAGAGGACCCTAGGGTTTCTACACCAAGTCACTCTGTGTGCTCTGAAAAGCTCAGCAAAGGCAGCTTTCTAAAGGGAAGCTTAGGAGAGTGTGGTAAAATGGTCATGTAAGAAGCGGATGAATACAAGTACACTAGTGGCATGGGCAAAGCTCCTACTTATTTATCTGCTACAACATTAATGAACAGTGATTCTGTGCATGCTGTAACACTTAGTTTTGTTTCAAATTCACCATCTCAAATTACTCATAAGATGCAGCCTGGCCACCATTTCCCTCTGAAAGGAGACCTTTTCCAGAGGACTTTCCAAAGGCATATACACCTGCAGGTGCAGCTCAGGGGAGATTTTTCAACGTGGCATGTAAGTGACTAAGAGCTGCATGTATCCCATTACTTCTTTACTCTGTTCTCTGTGGCCAGCCTCTGAGCTATTAAATTTTTTTCTCCATCAGTTAGGTGTTGCCTATGTAATTTTTGGAAGGATGGGTTAGCATTTACTCATATAACATCAACATGATTGATCCCTAGATTGGGTGGAGCTCAGATCCTACCAATACCTAAATATTAAGTAATGTTTTTTTACTTTATATGGAACATAGGATATAAAATGAAGTGAAAGAAGAAGAGTGAGAGAGAAGGGGGAAGGTTGCAATGGTGGAGGGATCTTCACTGTAGCAGGCTATTCAGTAACTGAAACCTGGAACTGTGTGAGGACTGTTTTTACAAGCTTAAGTATTGGGTAATTAAGAGAGAAGTTCTTGAAGTTCTTGAGAACCTCAGGTTCAAAACAAATGGTTTTCTAGGAAAGATACAGTAGTTCCTCCAGAAACTGCTAGCTCAATGCAGGACTCCTCTGGCAAGATGCTGTGACATGCAACCTGCAGGAAACCAGATTAATCCTCAGAATGGTCCCTCATGTTCTTTAAAAGTGTTAATACTCCAGCTCCATTTACAAACAGTTAATGGGTAGTTACTAAATTTTTCACAGGGCGTCAATAAAAGGCTAATCAGTCCTTATGGTAACAGTGAGATTCTATAACAGCTTCTGTTGATGGACTCTGATGCAGCTTGTAAATCCTTTGTTTAAAGAGTCTTAATATAAAGTGTTACAATGACAATAATAATCTGAATGTGCAACCAATTCTACCTCCTGTGCTGCCAGCAATACTGATAATGAGCTAACAGAAGTGCCGCTGGTTGTTACTGCAATGGAGCCTGCAGGGAGTAAAACTCTAAAGGCTTTTATAAGTAACACCAAGACACAATGCTGTTTCATTCCAAACCAAAATGAATCACCTTTTCTATTTCTGGACTGGAAACCATTGCTTGCATTGCGTTGCACAATAGTGCTACCCATGCCATTAGTCAGCTCCAAGTTTTCTTCTGAATTTTATCCAGGCAATTCACCTTCTTTTTTCTTCACAAAATGAGAAATATAAGCTTGGAGACTTCATATAGGGCAACCTGACTTACTGTCCTAGGTTCAGCTGTAGCAGTCATTTTTCTCCTTAGTAGCTGGTGCAGTGCTGTGTTTTTAACTTCAGCCTGAGCAAAATGCTGATAACACATGGACTTATCTTAACACTTACTCCTGTTGTTTCTGAACAGGTAAAATGCTTTGGAAGACCTGTATATTAACAGCACTGGAAAATAAAATCCAGTGTGCCAAGTAAACGTGTCATGATGGTTTCACTGACAACCTGACCTCTACTTTGGAGTAACTGTTTCATGAGGAGAGTCTTATTCAGTGTTTGACTTATATCTTGAAGCAACAAGAAAGAAACCCTCAAGTGGGAGAGTAGGGTTGAGAAGTCTTGGATTTCCTTTTTGATGTATATTAATGATGTAGAATATCTGTTTGAATCCTTTACTCAGTTCATAAGGGCTGTAAATGACACAGAATTAATTTACGTCCCCATTTCCTATAAATTTAGACTGCACATGAAAACATGAGATAAACACTGTCAAAATGGCTTCTTGCACTTGCTCTCTTCAGAAAACGAGAAACCACGTCCAGCACAATACTACATAGTCACAGTTCCCCTTACTCACATGGAAGCTGTTAATTGCCCAACACCCCTAAAATTCAGGTCTAAGCTATCTCCAGCAGGGACCTAATAGAGAAATAAATAGATACAGTCCCAAGTGTGAGTAATTCATGAAAACCTTGGGTTCTGAAAGTGGAAATCGTTGTAGGTTATCCCTGTGCCGCTGTTGCACACCTTAAAAACAAACCACATAAAATTTAAAAACAGGATGGTTTGAGGGGGAGCCCTTGCTGCTGGCTTTTTAGGTGCGGTTGAAATAGAGCCAACAGAGCAGTGCAAGGGATCTTCAAGAAGCCAAACTGTTATTAATTACAATTATATTTATGTGCTAATGCTGGTAATCTTAAGTAACTGTTTGTGAGAATGTTTCGGCCTGGCTGAATCCAGAAGTATTGTGTAGATGCAGTAACTGTCAAGAATATGAGCTGTGGAGCAACAAAAGCCACCTGCATGGCTCATGAAGGTCTGGAACCAAAGTACCGGAAAGACGGGGTTACATGCCAAGAAAAGAAAAATCCATTCTGTATGTTCTACATATGGACCCAGGCATGAGGCCCATAAAGATGAAAAGCTGCCGCTAATTTTAGTAGGATGTTTCTATGACTAATGGGCCGTGTCAGTTATAGGTCCTCTGGATATGTCACAGTGCCTTCTTCGAACTGAAGAAATGTTTGATTCCCAGATGGACACCCTGGAAAACTGACATTCCCACAAGTAATCATGTACCTTTAAAATGATGCTGTAGCAATGGTGATGAAAATAAAACACAGTCAGATCCTCCACTTTCATGGCTGGAGGCAGTAATCAGTGAATCATAGCATTGCCAGAGCTGACTTCATTTGTGCTTTGGCAAATCTGTGCAGCAAATCTGAAATCCAGGTACTATTATTTTCAGTCAGAATTCCAGCAACTGACATCCCTTGCTACTTTTCAAGTAGCCTCTAGTGACTCGCCAATGCTAAAGGACTTTGCCATATTTGCAGGAGCACAGCCACTAAAAATAGTCAAGCATGTGCCTACAAGATGGCTTAGCCTGTGCAGGGTTATAAAACACACACTGGACATGTGATTTGCTTTGCTGTCGTATTTTCTGAGTTGTGAGCAGCAGGCTGCCAAAATAGAACTCGTTTAGTGATTTCTTCAGAGCCATAAGCTTAAAACTGGTTTTTCTGTTCTTAATTTATGTCATGGAGTCTCAACAGCAATTTAATTTGAAGCCTCAGAGTGGGGGAAAGCCAGCTACTGATGTTTGCAGGCTGGTTGAATGTGTGCTGGCAGAGGACTGGAGTCAGAAGCTGTGCTGGTAACTGCTTCAAAGAAGTGGCTGCTCAATTCTCAGAGAGTCTGATCTTTTTCTTTCAGCAGGTGACATAAGAATTGGAGCAAAAGTTTAGAAATGCAGATGGGAGCAGCTGGATACTGTACCTGAGAGTTACGTCGCCAACTTGGTATAAATAAACAGCATAATACATACTACTGCAGTGACTGAAAATACTGCAAAAACATTCCCACCTGCAGAGAAATAGTTAATTTTTTTCCAGATTTATAGCTTAAAAATGTAGAAAGGGGCTCAAACACTTTGCACTTTAGAAAATTTAGATGAAACTTTGGTTTGAAAGAATTTGTTAAGAAACTATTTAAATCCTTCCTTCCTTCCTTCCTTCCTTCCTTCCTTCCTTCCTTCCTTCCTTCCTTCCTTCCTTCCTTCCTTCCTTCCTTCCTTCCTTCCTTCCTTCCTTCCTTCCTTCCTTCCTTCCTTCCTTCCTTCCTTCCTTCCCTCCTTCCCTCCTTCTCTTTCTTTTCTCTGTACTTCTCATTCTGCTTAAGATGGTATGCAGCAGCATTTTCTTCAACATACTGAACCATGATCAGGAGAAAATACTGGATGATTTCCTAACAAAAGATGCTGTCACAAGATATGCATTCTAATGTCACAGATTCACTCATATGCTTCTAAAATCCTATGTGCCTCTGTACACAATATTAAGCTTTGTAATTTTCTGACTGTTCTTCAATCTTTATCCACTTAAAGAGAAACCATTTTTTCCCTTTCTATATATAAAGCTTGGAAATGGCTGTTTCCAAATCCACAGAAGTTCATAAATCTATTGAAGAGAGAGCACAGTGATAATGTGGCCCGTCTGTTGCGAAGCAGCAGATTTCAGGCCTTAATACATCATTTCTTACATAGAAGAAATTAGCAAGGCACATCAGGGTTTATTTGTAATGTTGTTTGTTGAATTTTACCATATAAATCAGTCTTGCTAGGAGCTGGTCACAAATAGCTCTGCCACAAATGTTTGCCATTGAGTATTTCAACCTCAGCATCAATGTGAGACTCCTAAGACCAAAAAAAACCCAAACAACCAAAAAAAATCAAGAAAACCAAATCCTATATGCTAACTATGCTTAATATACTAAGATTGAAATTGATCTGCCTACTACGCAAGATCTCCCCATGAAAGGCCACTAATATCACTCAGAGCTCTAACAGTGCCACCTGGTGATGGCTGCTGCTCCTCTGCCAATTCCTCCGTGGGAGGAACGACCTTGAGAAACAGCACAACTAGTGCTCAGCTGGAGCAAATTCTTGTGTTACTCTGGAAGTCAAGAAGCTCTACCAATAAATGATAGCTGGCGACCTAACCTTACATTGTTGAGCATCTCAAAGTTTATTTGTGAATCAGTTTATTTTTCCTCTATATTCTTATTTCAGTTCTTTTTTTCTCTTCCGTTTCATGAAACTGCCTAACAGTCCAGAAATTCCTCAAAATGGCTCTTCCACATGAAAGCAGAACCCTTGTTCTTTTTACAAACATGTCAACACACCACAGTGTATTCTAGATGAATTTTTAATGTCTGTGGGTTTATATAAAAAATAATAAGTAGAAAGAGCTACTATTGGAACTGTGTAAAAAAACCAAAGCTCATTTCCTGGTTTGCACTTACCAGTTTGGGTAGAACTAATCACTCCTTATTTTCTGTTTACAGTGTAGGCACCTAGATCTTAGGTAGTCATTCTGGGTCTTCTTTATAACCAGCGGTTACCATGTGAACAATCCTACCCATTTTTATGCCTACTTGTCAGCTGTGCCCTATGGTATCCTAGAAGCACCTACTTCCACCCATTGCGCACATAGAGTGACCAGCTATACTACAGACCTTCAGATTGCAGGTTACTGCCTGGAGCCTGATGAATGCTGTTAACCTTAAACCACACTGAACTATGCTGATATGGGCCTGAGATGTGCCTCTCAGATCCTCTGCATTGGTCTTTACTTGCAAGTTTTTCCTCTTGCCGCTGTTTTCTACTCTATTTTTTTTTTATCCATTGTATAATGGACATGAAGTGCAGACAACTAGTTACTTTGAGAACAGACACAGGGAATTCTAAGGAGCTACTTATGAAGTCGTAAAGCTATTGATTTGATTTCCACTTGCAGCATCTACATATGCAAACAGCTACAGTGTACAAGTGATTCAGCCAACACTTTTTTCAGCATTCTGTGAGAGGACAAGAAATATCATGGATATTATTTGCTTCTATTTCTTAGTTATCTGTCTGCCTGACCCATGGGGTCTCTTCCTCCCACCATACCTAATTTCTCTGTGTTTAGCATATTCATGAAACCCCAAAGCGTATCATTTACTGCCAGCCAGCCTACATTGAATAAATACAAAAAGAAGACTATATTACAGTGTGGGAAGTGTGATATCACAGATATGTTCATAAGTAAGGGCTCACCTCATAATTCATACATGAGGGAATGAATATGACATAGCTAAGAGTTTTCATTGTTAACTTTTTCCAAGCAGATTTTAATTGTTAGCAGGCAGGAGCTGTGGCTATGTGTGGTCCCTCTCCCATCTTCTATTTTAGCAGTTGGCGGGTATTGGTGAGGAAAGCTGAGTTTGAGGGGAACTTAATGCTCTCAAATCACCCCTCAAGCAATTACAGAGATGGAACTATTAAAGAACCTAAAATTACCTGCTGCCCCCTCAACGCCAGCTGCAGCTCCAGAACTGATGTCTCTCAAGGCAGCATCCCTGCCTCCTCAGAGACAACAATTAAGGTCTGATTAGACCAGAGCCCACTCCTATGGTGCATCATGAAAAATCTTGTGGTTCGTCCGCTACAAACCTGGTCCCACTGCTGTCAGACAGGGAGTTGGCCACATTGTCTTTGATGAAGAAGGTTGGAATAGACATCTCTGATTAAAGAAGCCTGTTATGATTCTGCTTTAAGTGTCTTGTACAGTGAGTTTTCCAATTAAACTTAGGCACTGTAATGCACTATAGGCATTGTAATTGTAGTTACAGATGTTTCTGACTTACAGAAAAGATTTCCTTATGTGTTGTAATGTTGTATACTCAATGTGAAAAACAAACCCTTTACTATTTCTCTTTTTTTTTTTTTTTTTGTGCATGGGGGGCAGAAATGTCTTTCAGTTTCAGTTTAAGATTTTTTGTTGTTGTTTTGATTTAAGTTAAAAATATTTTAGGATTTATATATATATATACATATATATATTTAGGAAAAGAAGTAAGATATTTTTCCAGCCACTTTGGCAAGGAATCATAAGCCACTGGTGATGGCTTGGAATTTTAACAGTAATTTCCTGCCTGTAGATCAAACTATCATGAGTTTTTCTCTTCCATAGCTACCTCTGATTTTTGGAGAGTCCAATTAGGTTTTACCTGATCAATAAGCATATGAATAGACTTGAGAAGGCTGTCAGAGCAGTGACTGTCATGTTGAAATACACTAACGAACACATTCCTGGTTCTTGTGGTTTTATGGTTTTCAGCAATGTGTCTGCTGAATTCTGTTGTATTTTTGTAAATTATACTTAAAAAAAAAAATTAACAAAATGCTTTTCTTTCTTAATGTCAAGAAGATATGATAATCAAAATGTAATCTTATGTGATGTGGCACTATGAAATCAGTCTTGCAGAAAATTGATTTCAGCAAGCAGTAGTCCTGGGAATCATTTCCACCCACTCTTTCATTCTCCCACTCATGTTAAAGCCTTTTGAAGATTTAAATGCAGAAATTATGAAACACAATGATTCTTTTCCCCTTCACTTCTTTACTCTCATCTTCTCTTTGCCTTTAAATGAAATCCAATTCATTATTAAAAAAAAAAAAAAGGTAAAGTAATAAAGTAATGCAAAAGTAAATAAGATTTGGTCTCCCTGTTGAACAGATGATACAATATACACACATACACAATATGCACAACTTTTTTTTTTTTTTTTTTTTTAAACAAAATGGCTTATAAACAAAAAGAAATAGGATGCTTCTGAGATTTTAGCAAAACCTCAGAAAATCTTCCCCTTTTCAATTTTTGGTGAAGTGAGCAGCAAATACTTTAAAAATATGTTAAAAGTGCCAGTCAGCCTGTAGCCTGCTTGCTTTCTTTTGCAGCAATGGACTTCCCTGAATGAAAAGAAAGGAATAAAAAAGCAGTAACAGGGAGAGATAAATGTTATCCGGAATGCATATGCCTATGTACAAGTTGACTGCACACCTGGATAATTCTGACAGTGTTCAGGAAACCTAGAAATAGGATGTGACCAATGTTCAGCATGTGTTGTGGTGACTTAGAGACCTCCTTATGGAAAGAGCTTGGTGTTCCTAGCGTGAGGGATGGGCTATAGAGGTATTGCTGGGAATCAGGTGAACACCCTTTTCCACCTTGATAGGACAGCTTCCATTTAGATAATATTGAGCCCATAGTCTGTGCTTATTTAGGACCTAAAAGAAGAGCCTGTGGGAGAACAACTGCCTCTTGAAAGGCTGCAGATGTGTAGTTACCAAAGATATAACTGCATTAAGCTGAGATTCTTCCTTTACTAAAGAGAGAAGAAGGGCAAAGGTGTGTGAATGGAGAGTTTATACATTCTTCCTTGAGTTAGTTGTGTTTAGGAAAAAAAAGGCAGTTCTTTGCAGAGTGTGAGTCCTGGAGATATTCTCAGAACAGTTATTTTATATGCCAATCCAAATGGCTGCAATTATGGTATATGTTACACATTTCAATTTCATCAGCATTCATAGACCAACTAGATATCATCCACGGGACTGAGAAACACAGCTGAGCAGAACCAGGACTGTTTCTTGACACAGTTCAGAGATGTTTTGAAAAGGCTGAAGTACTGTCATCTTCTTCACGGCTGAAAGGTCCAGGTGGTGCACTCTATATATTACGGGCAGAAAGCTCAGGGGGAGTAAATTTGGAATTGAGCAGTAAAGTATGTCCTTTCCAATGTTACTGAAATAATTTCCATATCCACTGAGTGCATTACCATATATGTGAGAAATGATGTGAGGAAATCTGGGTGAGCAACTTATGCCCTATGTTTAAAATCATCTACAGAAGCCCTAATTACATTTGCAATATTTATACTTCATATAATGCTTACTGGTACATTAGACATTTACTTGAAAAAGAAATCATTTGGTAGTGTGAAAAATCAGGAATTTACACTGTTAACTGTGGCAGGCCACAGTCTGGAGGCTTAATATTTTCTGTCCTATTTCGCCTGAGTATTGGTTGAGTCACATTAATAAGTAGTGAAAAAAGTCATTGTAGTTATACATGAAGGCAGATTCCCTTACACATATTAACAAATAAGATAGCATATATTCTGGGGAAGTCTAGCTACCCTGTTATCCTCTGAAAAGCCACTTGTCCTAAACTAATCTGGTACTGAATATGTGTGCAACAGAATCAGAACAAGTAGGAACAGCACCAACATTGTCTGGGTTTCCTTTTCTACTTCGACAGTGAATAGCTCTGTAGGTGTCTGCTGCAGAGAGCTCTGATGGGTTCTGATGGTGCCTTGGCTATCCTCATACAGGCCTAGGAGGGAGCTCAAGTGTGGCTCTCGGGCCACACCTGGTGCGGGGTAGGGAGACCTTGGCCTGTGCTGGGGCACTGAGAGATCTGCGGGTCTCTGCGCTGGGGCACCCCAGCCACCCTGTGTCCCCTTGCCATGGGGAGAGGACACCACCCTCCCGCTGCAGCCTCTGCCAGAGCCCACAAACGCAGAGGCAAAGCTTCCACAGGCAATTTTCTCTCGCCCGTAGGCAGGAGGCGCCATTTAACAGCTTGTAAAGGGGAAGAAGGGAGAGCAGAGGGGCTGCCACGGCCGCCGGCGGCCCCGGGGCAGCGCAGCGCTGCACCGCTCCGAAGCCTCCCGGTGCTCACACGCTTCGGTCACTGCCACCAGCTCGAAGGAGCAAATGTTCACCCAGCTGCAAAGCTGCCGCTTCAAGGCTGCTGCGGCGGAGGAGCCCGGAGCCCGCGGCAGAGCAGCCGCTCCGGATTAGCCGCGTCCCCGGATGCGACTCCACTTTCTGCGTACCCCTGACCCCCGGGGCACTCTTCGGCACCCCTGGTTCCCCTCAGCCCCCCGAAATGCTCTTCTCTGCGGGGCAGCACAGCGTGGGACATCGCTGTGGCCCCCAGCTCAGCAAAAGCCTAAAACCTCCAGCAACGTATAGATCGTGAACCTGAGAAACTCGTCTGAAAATAAATATGTTCCTAACGTGTGTTTTTAGAATTCGAAATCCTGCGGCACAGGGGATAATTTTGGTGGTCACACCGATCTTACCATCTAACACAACGCAACCACATGTGCCATAGATGAATTGGGGTGAGACTCTGCCAGCGGCAGCTCTAGGGCTCGATCTGATCTTCTGCCTCCTGAAAAGCTTGTCTCTGTCTGTAGGTAAATGAGTTAACTGGGAAACATTATTTTCCCTTCTCATTAAGAATAAAAATAATTGAATTGTCACTAAAAAATCAAAACTAGAAAATTTTGAAAAGCAAGTTTGAGGGCTTTTTTAATTCTACAGTCTTTAAATATATGTCAAGAAAGGCAAGGACAGAGAACAGGAAAAGAAAAAGAAAATAGGGGGGAGAAAAACGAATAAAAGAAAAGAGGGAAAGAAAAAGGAAAGGAAAGGAAAGGAAAGGAAAGGAAAGGAAAGGAAAGGAAAGGAAAGGAAAGGAAAGGAAAGGAAAGGAAAGGAAAGGAAAGGAAAAAGGAAAGGAAAGGGGCATGTCCTGCAAAACTTTCCTTTAAAAAGAAAAGCAGTTTTCAGCTGATAATACTTCAGCAGCAGCAACAACAACAAAAAAGTAACTGTATCAAGTAGTTAAACCACATGAATAAATTCACTCACCTGCATAGCACGATTTCCTTGTTCGTGAAAAGTTTATGAACTGCTCATATGTCAGTGGATGGATTCCTGGTAATTTCAGTGATTTATTTCAGTGGTGTAATCCTAACGCAAATTTGGTATAAGATCAGGATAGGTGTCTGGCTGTGGTGATTCCTGATTTACATCATGAGCTAGCGGAACTGAACTCTGACATTTCTTCTTAAACACTGTTAGCATTAAATGAAACCGGCTTGTTTGACCTTACGTTGTTCACTGTTCCGCAGAGATAATATTAAACTCTGCCCTGACACGTATGTACATTAACCCACATGATCCTAAAGGAAAGCTGAAGTCGTGCATGTATTAGAGGATATGATTTACCCTTATACTTGCAAAACCCAGACATTTCAATTACATAACTGGTACAAGAAGAATTTTAAATCAAAATGACTGCTGAATAAAAGTGAGCACTTCACTGGCTTTATCATTCAGCCAAGCCAATTGGAAAGAATGTGTTAACTTTACCTTTTGCCTACTCCATCTGACTCTGCCTTGAGAGTTGCCTTTAGGTAAACCTCACTTGGATACTTGGTATCTACTCTACAGCTACACCGTGATTTTCATTTTCCTTTTAACCACAGCAACCGTCGATTCTAATGAGAACTGGCATGATCTTGAGGTTTTGTAAGATAATACTGTTTTTAAGGCTTATGTTTTGTGATGACTGTAAAACCCAGCAAAAGCCGTGCTCTGAAGAAGCTCAGGAAGACATAAGGTGCTAAACAGCGTCCTGTACAGAAGCGTGGAGTTCAGGGGTGCAGGACCCGATCCCCTCTCAGGCTGCCTGGTAGTGAATATCTGCGGTGCAAAAGACTCGATGTGTGTGTGTGTTTTTTTGCTCGGTGCAGTTTCTCACTGGCCGGTGGATGGGGTTCAGAGACCCTTGCAGGTTTTCGCGAGGCTGTGGGCTCACCGCTGCCCCCCGGGGGGAGCTGTAGGCTGTCGAAAGCTTCCCCTTGCCCGGTTTACGGACTCGGGGGACACGTATAGGGACGGTGCGGAGAGGCGACAGCTCCTAACCGGCCGAATCAACGCTTTGACTGCACAGCCTACCATGGGAAAACAGTAATCCAGCAAAGCAATGAGGAATTGAAGCTCTTTTTCCAGCTACGGCTGAGAATGTGTTTGATAAGCAACACCTAAAACATGTTAGGAAGGAGACAGTTTGTTTGCCTGAGTGTGACTTTCTTGGCAGCAGGATTTCTCCCTAATTTATAACCATTATGTAAACTTCTGACTTCCAGATTCACACTGTGAAAATATTCAAGATGAACTAATCAGGGTGGAAATCTGAAATTGTTCCTGCATGGTTTATATCCCCCATCTGGCAGCGCAGAACAAACAATATGACCCTGATAGTGTTTACATGAGTTACCTTGCTGGAGGAAATGATTGTACTTAGAAAATTGTCCTTGCTCGAGAAATTTAACAACTTGCTAGCCTAAACAGGGCTTTATATCTTTTAAATCTTCCTCCCCCCACCCCCTTTTATATGTTTAGGAGGGAGAAGTTATTAACTGTGAATTAGAGCTTTCACACCACATCTGACTTTTAAGTACTAGCTGAACTTAAGTTAAATGTTCAAAAGTTACAGTTGGCCCTTCTGCTTACTTTCTATCCAGAGCTGTATTGGTGATCGTCCTCAGAAATCCCTATTATTCTTATTACCTATTAGGACATTCAGTGTGTCTCTTTCCCCTTCTAAAAAACTTGTCTGTCAGCAGTTTCAAGTGGCTCTGTACATGCAGTGTGCTCATGCAAAAAAATGTAAACATGCTCCGTGATTTTCATTTTGTTGCACCCTAAGTGGAGTTTCACTGTAGCAAAGTTTATTACGGCCAGTTTTCATGGTGTTTGATTGGATTTGTAGTTCTGCCACTCACCAAGGTTTTCTTTTAGGAAGAGTTAGAGAACAGAAGGAATAGCTTGACAAATACTAAGACAAATTCGTCTTTCAGAACTCTGGAGTTTTCAGTAACTTTAGAAGAGAAATTTTGTTTCAGTCATTGCCTTGCAGTAGAGAATATTTTACATGTTTGTAGAAGAGTCTGAATCTGCATCCAGAAGTATTCCAGAAAAAATATAAACACATAATGTTACACCGTGAAAATTCATAACCCTAAAAGGTAATTGTTTTTATAAAATCTGGTCATTTAAATTAGAGTTATTGCACAAAGTTAACAAGGGAAGACAATATGCCTTAAAAAAAAACAACAAAAAAACCAACCTAAAATAAGTGAGGTCTTGTGTAGTGAACCGTTAAATTTTTTGGCTCTAGCTTGTATTATTCTGTAGTTTTCAGTTGGCCTTCTGGTGATCACTGTGAATTAATGGGATATGACTGTGTCATGTGAGCTTTCCAAAAAAATGATGGAATTATATTAAATTTATTTTACTATGAATTCCATCTATGTTCTCCCAGAAAAATTCCTGGACACAAATAATTTTAAAAACAACCAAACTGGCTTGTCTTTCAGGCTGAAGTTTAAAATTATTTTCCAAACATTTAAAATCATAATTAAAAAGTGGATTTTCTTTCATACTAATGTATGGAGCCAAGATAATGCATACTTTGCATTAAAATTTGGCAGTTTTTGTATAGTTACTTTTTAGTCAAAATCAAATTTATATGCGAAATGATTTACATTAAAGTTGTTTTATTTTTCTTAGCTTGAAGGTTTAAGATAATTTGAAGCAAAACAACCTATCCAATATCCCAAAGTGACTCTGCATTAAGACCAGGCTTGTAAATAGAATATATATTTAATTTTGATTTTTTTTTTTTTTTATTTTTTTTTTTTAGTGAAAGAAGTGTTCTCTGTTGGAAGGAGCTGCAGCTGTATAAAGCAGTAAACGGAGTGGATCCTACAGCAAAGTAGAAGTACCATTAACTCTTAGGGAAACAGATTTAGGGTCAAATTATACAAAGAAAAAAAGAAAAGGGAGATTTCAGACATGAAAGAGAAGCTTATATCCTCAATACAGTGTAGTGTTAGAGAGATCCAGAGGGTGTTTGAGCATGACAAATCCATAGGAACCGGGAGACATGCAAGAGCATTGTGAACATTTCAAAAAACATACCAGTTAATTTAAAAGATTGAATTACGGATTACTCAATAGAATGTAAGGAAATAAAAAGAAAAGATTCCTTTTTGGAAGTACTTTTTGCCCTGTTTATAGGTTCAATGTGAAGAATGCAGATTTTTCTTTTTAATCACAACTTACTTATTTTCTTTTTTCTTTCTTTTTTTTTTTTTTTTTTTTTTTTTTTTTTTTTTTCAGGTGAACAGGAATTAGTTGTGAAAGTTTCAAGAGCTATTTTAAAGCACATAGTTCCCAAATAGATTTTAAATTTGTTGACTAGAATGCACATATCATTACTTACAGGAAACCAATTCTAAGTGAAAAGAAAACCTGGGCAATGCTGAGTGATAACTAAAATAATGTTAGAATGAGTGTTAATTTCAAACCTTTACATGATGAAAAAAAAAAAAGAAAAAGAAAAAAAGTGAAGGTAAACTGCTGTTTAACAGCTTCCCACTGTTATATAAACTTTCAAACAACCATGAAATGTAGGTCTCTGGACATCACTTAAAAGAACTACAAATAAACAGAGGGTCCTACCACATTTCTGTTCCCTAATGTGTAACTAAAAGGTTTAGCTAAGAACAGAAAGTGTCTAAGACTCTTCTTTGTTTATCTATGGCCTTGTGTACCATAAACACAAATAAGCAAAGCCGGGCTTGAGTGGGGAGGTAGGATGCTGACTGCCTGTGAGTAAGGCACAGAGGAGGTCTGTAATGTCCCTGGAGGGTCATCTTACCTTTGTGCAGGCTGCCGGCTGAGACATTTATGTAACAAAGAATCACCTACTTAAAAAATCAGGATGCTGCACTTTACACTCCTGTGCCAGAACATCTCCGGGGACTTGTATATCTTTCATGGAAATTTGCTGAAGTGTAGCAGTTTAGCAATTACTAGGGACTTAGTATAATGGTGTCCTTTTTACAGAGTAAAACTAGAGTCAGGCTATTACACCTAATGCACCTTCAGGCTGCATGACTGCATCCTCTTCAGATTTACTGTGATCATGACCAGAAATCTGTGGTTGTCCTAAATCATACAAAATTCCTCTGAAATGGGGGGTGGCCCTGTGTAAGCTGGAGTTTCCTCCTGAGAGGAAGTGTCAGTACCTGTGCTGTTGGTATAGGCCAACCCAGGGAGGAGGGTCTGCTTCTGAGGAGGAAATCAGCTCTTGGTGATGGCACAAACCCGCTACCAGAAAAAACTCATCAGCTCTCAGTTACACTGGTGTAAACTAAGAGTTATGCAAGTTATCTAGAAGTATACCCGAGCAGAAGGACATTATGCTCCAAAGATAATATTTGCAATGCTTTTATCCCTTGACACTAAACCAATATAAATAAAACAATATAAGTAAAGGCTGTAAGGGTAATTTTCTTTGGGTCTTACTCCAAAATATGCTACCTTTCCCTCTCCCTCCAAAAAAAAAAAAAAAAAAAAACCAAACAAAAAAAACCAAACCAAACCAAAACAAAACCAACAACTTTCTTTTAGGGATTTCATTCTTGCTTTTGTTTTAGCAAAAAAAAGTGTTTGGGCAACACGGTGATGAGAGGCAGTATAAATTTAATAGCCCACTGAATGTAGCATGTTTAGGAGAAAAGTGAGACCTCTGGTTCAGACACAGCAATTAATATCTATTGGGGTATAGGCTTCCTTGAGGTATTCATTATGTGAAATCAAGTATTTACATGTGCAGCAATTAAGTTGATATATAAGTGTGTAATATTTATTTATTTGTGTAATGTGCATGTGATAAATTACCAGAATGTGGACAACTTTTAAAACCTGTTACTAATCTCAGTGTTGGTCATCTAACCTAAGAAGGAATGAAGATATAAGCTGTAATGATGATGGTTATACAATACTGCAATGAGAGCAGAACATAATACATATGTCATTACAGCACAGGGCAGCATGCAAGCATTTTGACTGCTTGCAGATTTCATTTGAATGATAAAATAAGGTGTGTGTATTTGTAGCGATGATTAATCAGTAAGGTGTGTGTATTTGTAGCGATGATTAATCAAAGGATCCATTTTCTCACTTTGTTCCTGTTTACAGGAACATTTCATGGCAAGAGTTCACTGATGGCATTTTTCGAGCGATGTGATAGGTAGGAGACTATATAAAGGGTCACAAGCTGTAGAATGAAGTCAATAGCAGGCGAACTACCCAATAATAATGCAAACTGCAGAAGGAGTATGTGCAGGAACAGAGAGAAAAAAATATATTCCCCATCTGGGCAGTTATTGAACATTTTGGACCATGGACATGCAAAATGGGGTGGAGCAGAGATTTTCCTGGCTTGCCTTCCACATCAATCAGTTTGTTGGGAATTGTGCACAGCAAACGCAGTTGTGCCATTCTGAAAAAGACAATGGATCAGAGAAACAGCAACAACATTTTTCCAAAATGACTGGTGGTTCTGGGGTCTCATTGGACATACTTTGAAGCTGTCACACTTTCAGGAAGTGTTGAAGCCCTATTCTCTGAAACTCAGGCCTTCTCAGTCAACTAAGGGCAAAGCACATTGTGTTAGGAAGGCTCCGAATGAGGGACATGAAAATCCTCGTCCAAGATAATTGCATTCAAGGGATTTCTGCCATTGGAGTAAACAACTCCGGGAATTCAAATTCACTATTCTCATTATTGGTGTGAGTGATTCTTAACCAAAATGAAAAAAAATAACACATTATTGTGAAATGAAAAAAAAAATAATTATAGATATCTTCTGCAATGAAAAGCATTTCAGGGAATGTGCAGAGCCCACACCTTTGTTGTAAGAAGTAATAACACATAAAGTCACTTTTTAAAGTCATGCACATATTTTTCATATAAACATATGCAGGTTATTATTATTGGGGTTTTGTCACCAAAATGTCTTTGTGTTGACTGTTGAATGAGGTGTGAAAGTCTTAGGGCCCAAAATGATGCTTTTCAGTTGTCAAATGCCCTACAAAAGTTTTTGTAGGTTCTCAAAACTATAATGGATTTTCAAATTCTTTAAATTCAAGCTATTTTTCGGGTTTTTTTTTTGTTTTGTTTTGTTTTGTTTTTTTGTTGTTGTTGTTTGTTTGGGTTGTTTTTGTTTGTTTGTTTGGTTGGTTTTTTTTTAATAAACCAGTGTAAGAAAGTTCATGTATCATTTAGGAGTTAACTGCATGAGCCCAGGATTAGCACTAGAGGTTGCTGAATTTCTAGTTTAAGATCTTTTAAAGAAAAAATCGCTTTCATCAACATTTTTTAATCGTTCAGAAAGAAGCCAGAAAATAAAAAATATTTCAAGGTTTCAAAATTTCTTTTCTAAAGAGAACCCCAAATCATCTGCTTTTGGTTTTTTTTTTCTTTTCTTTTTTTAAACTAAAAGCAGTCAAAACTCAGTTTTATGCTCAACTGCAAAGCTGAGAAAAAGGGAGACATAGTTTGTCTTTCAAAAATGTCATCAGTACATTTAAATATTACTGGAAGTTAAAGACTTTGAGTCCTAGAATATTTTTCTTTTCCTTTTACCATTTTTTTTATTTACTTTTATTTTGTATCTGCCTTTACAAGGCTGTAAATTGTGATTAATCTACCAATCTATCACCAGGATTGAATTACATTTCATACTGTGCTACATGACTAATTAATGGTCTTATGTAAGTGCAGTTTAGCTGTGGTGGTTTGAGTCTCCTCACACATGGTGGTTTTGAGGCTCTGAACCCTCAACTCTGGTTGCTGTGGACTGTGCATGCTTAGCTCTGCCAGACATTATTCAGATTAGTGGATCACAGGACAGAGAAGCACACATGTTCTTTCCATACCCAGCTTCTCAATCTTACGTGTGCAAGGATGCCCCATTCCTAAGAAATACCTTTCTCAGGTATGCTCCTGTATGAGTATCCTAAAGAGACTCCCAGTTTACTGTTTTCATGTGGTCCAGACACGTTCACTTCTTTGAGCTCTGAGAATGGTTGGACAAGAAGCAACAACAGTACATGTGGTCTACAATACCCTTGCAGTTTGATGCCTCAGAATTCAAAGGAGCTTAAAATAAGAGATTAACTTGTGAAAGGTTCTTCCCCATCAACTCAGAAAAGTTGAGACAGAGGTGCAGGGAGACAGACCGAGACAGGAAGACAGAGGTAGGCAGTAACTGAGCCCAGAATAGACTTTTATCTTCTTATTCCTATAAAAACAATGAAAAAGTCATGATATTAAAAGTAGAAGAGTAAAGTTCTTTACTCAGGGAAGGAATAAAATTCCTCTTGCCATGCACCAATGTGCCCATGCATATTTGACCTGATTTTTTGTAACAGAGACATGGATTTCCTCTCTGTTCTGCTATGCGTTTCCCCAGTGACAGAGCTGGTTTCAAACATATTGCATTTTCTATGTCTCTCTTAGCTTTCTACTGATGGCAGATGTTTGGTTTTTTTTCTTATGATTTGTATAGCATAAACTTTTAATTAGATAGAAATCCTGGCCTTGGTCTTCCATAGCCCTGAAACTCATGGGAAAAAGAGCAAGTTCATGAACTGAAGGTAAAATCAGATCTTCCAGACCAGGCCAGTCTGGAACACTGTACATACTCTCTTCTTGAAGCTCAAGGGCTATCCAAGACATACGTCGGATCATAAAGGTGTCCTAATCCAACATGGAAGGAATCCTTATTTCTCTTAAACCTAAATTAGCTCCCTAGTACTGTCATGGGGAGACCACTGTCCCCTAAATCAGTAGGATTTCAGTTGCCAGGTTATCTCAGCTGCATCAGTCAACAGCTTTACAATTTTGACATTTGGGAGAAACAGTTGTAAGATTTTAATGACAGCAGACACTTACCACCCCCAAGTAGCTAAATAGGCTAAAAATATCCCTTGTTTTGGTATTCCTAGGTTCCCTGAGGTTAGCGATATGTTTAATTTGCTGCCCATTTGAATACGGGAACTCCCTTGACAGGTTTTTGACAGTGCAGAGTTTTGTTAACAGGAAGGTTCAAGTCAAGTAACATACCCACTCTGTCCCCTTGTTTAGCTGTGCTCAACAGTGTATTGCTCCCATTTTGTTCATAAAATGAGAGCCAACAAAGATGCCAAAGATCTAGTAGGTTCTCTATTGTTAATTTCCAAAACAGAATCATTCCCCACCATTTTGTTTTAATTTATTTATCTGGTTCAACACCAACACCCCCCCCCAAAAAAAAAAATAGTGGAAAACAAACAAAAAAAAAAACAACAGAAAAAACAAATCCCAAAGCCCAAAGAAAACACGAATAAAAGAACACCCTACGGACCTTGTTGTTCTGAAGTTTTCTTTTTTGAGGTTCTCCAAGTGAATTCTCTTACATTCTTTACTGATTATGAGCTTATGCCCTTTCTTTAATAAAGTGTTCAGAAGCCCACACCCTCAACCACACTACAATGGTGTGAGTGTGGTTGAGTTTATGGTGGAGTACAGGCCTTCCTTGCTTGTTCTATGTTAGGAGTTGAAGTGGTAGTAGCCACCCCGCTGAAGATGCAGTCAGTCCCGAGACCTGCTTCAGGGAGGTAAATGTAGGTGATTTGCATATCAGCTTTGTTCTGGTAGGCTGTGTGTTGAGCAGTCTAGAGAAAAGGTTACACAGGGAAGGAAAACTGCTATTCAGATATTAAATTCCCTTTCATGAGGTGCATCTTACCTTTTATATGGAAAACATATACCCCAAACATTCTTTTCTCATTCCTGCCTGAGGTGCTCCAGATCTGTGTTTGCTACAAATGGTCCAGCTGAATAACTTTTGGGTTATGATCTTAAGGTCCTTTCCAACCCTAACCATTCTATGATTGATTCCTTTAGCAAAACCAAAGCTTACTTCTTTGGTGGAATAAGGTTCCAGGTGAGTGCCCTCAGCGTTGGCCTACAGCTACAGTTTCTCTTGTGGGAGGTTGAACAACAGAGAAGTTGGGTGGAGACCAGCCCTCAAATCACACTAACCTGAGAGGAAATATGGAGAACTGCTGTTACTGTTTGGGAAATGGCTAGAGGGATGACCACTTTTTTTCAGTCTTTATTGTGGTCTTACGGATGCTCTAAGATATCTGCTGCCCTTGGCATTTCTGGGTAGAGAGGGAGAGTTGCCCAGAATGGGCATATGGCATCTGTACCCAGAGAAGAATTAGCACAGAGCAGGGAAGACGTGGAAAGCAAAGGTATCAGTCATTCCTGAGCTGAAATCAAGGTGTAACAGCCTGACAAATGCTATCATGGTTTTGCTGCTTCCTTTCTACAGTACTGCCCTAAGCAATGTTAGTGTACCTCACAGGGGTTTCTGTATTCTTCTCCACTGCTCAGCCAGTGTGTGCCCCAGAGAGAGGGTCTGCACCTGGTTTGGAAACTCTTGGAGATATCTTGAGTTGGGCTGATGTACCTGAAATCATTATACAGAACTGAAGTATATTTGTGAAGAAGCCATATGATGACTACTGGTCAAACTTTATTTACAGTCAGAAATATATACACAGGGGCTTGGTATTCCCAGTGTTACCATTATACCCCAGTCAGCTACAAAATATGAAGCTTTAAGCAGGGGGGAAAAACCTTCTGGACATTTCTGTTGGTCTTTTCTTGTAAGGATTTCCTTTAACTTCATAGGCTCTGGAGCAAGTCATCCAGAAATACAGCATTCCTCTGTTGATGTGTCTTGTGCAGGATAGGTTTATACTACATAGCAAACAGTGCCAGTGCCTGTTCTCTGACCACAAGGCCAGCTGGCATTGTCTTGACATTTATGTGCTGTTAAACTTTCTTTACAAAATGGTGACTATTTCAAACTGCCTTTTCTGAGTGGTCATTCTCCCGTACTAACTTCTGCACTGTGCCAAAGAGTTATTTGGGAAATGCTAGGTGATTTTAACAAAACCATGCCAGGGGCCATTCTTATAATTTAACCATGTAAGTGATCAAGTTGCAGTACCCAGAATATTCTCTGGCACTAGTTAACTTACTAGCATAGGTATAGCCATAGAAAGGGAACTACTGCGTCCGTAACTGGCAATATGATGCCTTCTTGCTTGCAAGCCAGAACTTATTTTTGGCAGCCGAATTATTCCACAAACTCATGTCTATTCTGTTCCTGTGCATTAGAACCACATTTGAGATAAGGATTAAAACAAGAGGACAAATTAACAGGCTGTTTATCCATCTTCAACGTTCACATGTTCTGGGTAAGAAATTAAAGGCTGCCTGTTCCATTATTTAAGGTTTGATTTATGTTCTGAAATTTAGTTGATCTGCACTACTTCATTTTTCATTTTAAAATAGACCCAAGGATTCTGACCCTCTTAAAAAGAAAGAGCATTAGCTTTGTGGTATTGCTGTACAAAAAGTAAACAGCCAGTTTTATGAGGAAAATGTCTTTGGGACGCATAACTCTCTCATGCCAAAGCCTGAATGTGGGATGTAGTGTGTGACAAAGATGTAAAATTAGGGACACATAGAAACTATTCACCCAGTAAATTTAAAATGTGATGGGATCCAGTCCTGTAGTATAAATAAGTCTTGCTGTAACCTCAAAATTATGATTCTTTATTTCTGATGTAAATGGTTGTCAATAATGAAAGTGTGGTACAGCCACACTCTGGAATGTAGGAATCTGAGTCCCAAACTGAATGTTGGAATGTCTATATATATATTATATACCTCTTTAATTCTTGTTATTTTTCATGAATGACTTAGTTTAAAAATGTCAACTGTCTTTTACTTATTATATCACGTATATTGGACTGACTCCCCATTAATATAAACTTGATATCAACCTGAATTCAACCAGCCAAAATGCAAATGAGGGAAATGTGGGGTTTGAACATTTTTTTTTTTGTCTTTTTATTTTTTTGTTTTATTTTTCCCTTTTTTCTTTTTCTTTTTTTTTTTTTTTTTTAATACAAGAAAGTGGTTTTAATTCTCAGCAGCAAGATGTAAACAAAAAATGGTAAACAAAATATTGCTTTATGCAAAGCTTGTTTAACAGTGTTATAAAATGTGATGTATAGTACTGTACTTATTAGCTTGGCTAAAGCAAACCAGTCAACTGGAATACTTATTTATGTGTCTGAGACCTTATTGTAAATTGAAGGTTGTAAGGAAGTGCTAATGTAGCCTCTGCTGTGAGATAAGAGTGAAAGTGTGGCTAGTAATGTAACAACTTCTGTTGCATTCTTTACTAAGTATATGGATTAAAATCTGTTAGACATGATAGTAATGATCTGGTTCTAATCCAGACAGATTTTATAGTTGAGGAACACCTTTGACTTCAGTGAAATAATTCCCGGATTAATCTGATGCAAATGAGAAGAGAATCAGGCCTCAAATGTTGCAGTTCTAATGAAGCCATTCTCCCTGATCCTGCCTCTGACCTCCCATACTTTATCTTCCAAAGATCAGCTTTGTGGTGTTAATTATGGGGTAAGTAAGCAGTTACTTCCTAGAGCAAATCAGCAAAAGTCCAGGTTTGCTCTAGAGGTCCCAAAGATCAGAGCTCTGTGTTTCTTCAGGTTTCAATTTACCAGGCTCAAAACACTTAAAAGCACAAGGAGGAGAGGCTGGGGAGTGATCGGTTTACAAGTGACCTGGGAGTTCACAGTCTCCATCCCGTGAAATTACAGCCCATATAGTAGGTCTTGTGCAGACAAAACCGCAACAAATTAACTCTAGCATCTTTGTTTGGAGAAGAAAAACACCTCTGCTTTATCAGCAATTCCCAGGTTGTCCTTCACTGTAGTGCCAAAGCCTTTTTTTCCAGGGGGAATGTTTCGGACATGACACACACTTCACTATCCTGCCAAGCAGGCGTACAACTAAGTTTGAGTTAAAACTAATACCACAGCCCTTCAAATGCTTGCATACACCAAGGACTTCTCTTACATTTGTAGTTACACTGAATCTCATCATTCTCTGCCTGTTACCACTCAACTGAGTTCAACCAAGTTTTCATGGTCACAAAATACTTCTGTGACCTATATGAATTTAATGACATGAAAAAGTATATAGCAGTATACAGTGAGCAGTGTGTTTGTCATCACAAGTCACCCAGTGTGCTTGATACCATTTTATAGATGGGTCTGGGAATGTATATATGTCTATATTCTACTGACCTTCACCAAAAACATGAGCATAATGAGTGATCATATCTAGTGGAATGATGAGCAGCACTGACCTGTAAAAAGAAGAATCTGTTAAGATGTTTTGAGAAATAATTTTCTCAAGTCATGTTAATTTTTTCTACCCCTCTGTCAAAGATAATTTTTGTTTGCAGATGTCAAAACTGAAAAGATTCACAAATTTCAGTGTGAAATCTGCCAACTTTGCAAAATTTTAATTCTGGGGTTTACAGATCTACTGTTAGTTCCAGCACTGAATTCCATTGCTCCTTTTCAAAAAACTTCATTTGCTGCTAGGGTGTACTGCAGCAACCTTGAAGTTTTAGACTGCAAACCCAGATTCAAGGTGGTTATATTAATCTCTCCAAGAAGAATGCATTCAGTGGTGTATATAATCTGAAGCAAAGAATTTAAACAAAGACCCTGGAGATGGAAGCACATTGCTTCTCTGAGATTAGCAGTTGTTTCTAGGCCCTCGCCTACTTGTGCAATTTCCTTGGCGGGGTTCCAGAGGATAACTTCTCTCCATATAAAAATACCATATAAATAACATTAGGAATATGTTTCAGTAGGGCGCTGTGCTTAAGATGAAATGTTGCCTGATCCTTTTGTGTATATGGGGAATAAAAAGAAACCCCTGTAGCTTCTATTTAGAAAATCATTAGGGACCAAAAGGACCCAGAGGAGTGTTAAGTGTTGCTGCATAGATGAAGCAATACACCAGTTTGTAAAAGCAGCTAGGCAAGCAGAAGGCAGAGATACACAAAGGAGAAATAAGCTGCCCATTTCATACAGGCACTGAGAACCAGAAAACCTAGGAAATATTGACCACTACTGTGTAGGTGCAGTGTACGTGCTTAGCTCAAACCAATTGATTATTACCATTGTACGTTATGTTGTACTATAGACATTTGAGCAGAGTAGCTAGACAGTCACTTGTTTTTTTGTGACTTCTCAGTACCTGCATGTACGGAGATGGAAGAATACACATTCTCACAAAAGTCCCAAAGCCACTGGAGGAGCGCTTAAGGTTGTAGTTGGGCATGCACAACAGCCATTTGCAAAGCTGTGCAATCACCTTCTGTAAACGCAGGCCCCACCTGGCTATTGGAGATGTTCAGAGCTTCAGTAGGGGAGAGAGGCTTTGGTAATGAAACCAGAACAGTGTATCTCTGACGCAGCAGTCACGCAGTGTCTGAGCTGATTTTGGATAGGGCATGGATGGTAGAGTTCGCATTTGGGCAGAGAGGAAGAATGGAACAAGATTGTTTGGGATATATAACAGCAATCAGTCCAGCATATGGATGACACATATGTTGTATTGGAGACAACTGCAACAAAGTCAGAAAACTTCACATGTGATAGGATTAGAACAACTGTAGGCTCCATGGTAGAGCAATGCAAGGAGAAGATTGTATTTTCACTCTGCAATACTTGGAACATAGTCTTAACCATATGGACTAGTTGCTACTGTGTGAGGTCTAGCTACCAATACCAAATAGCCCTCCTGCCAGCTGACCACAGCACTGCAGACCTCCCTCATGCTCCTTAGTGCCTCAAGAGGCCATTTCTGCAAACAATTTACCGGTGCCCAGCTGCTGGGAGGTGGTTAAGTAGTTTCTCAAGCTGCCCTTACTTATTTCAGCCTGCAAACCAGACCTGAGCATCATATGCTGTCTCACCTTGGACCTTTAGCAGCCCCAAGGACTTAAAAACCTGCCATTGGGGGAATTGCAGCCTTGTGTTAGGGTTGTAAATTTTTGCACTGTTGGTAAGTTAGAGTTCAGATCCAGAATGCTGACCTGAGCTTGACATGCAATATAAATGTATCCTATGATGGGTTTATTACATCCTGAAGTCTGTTGTTTTTGTGGATCCAGACTGCAGACTTTTAGCTGTATCCTAAGGTTTCATTTTTACCAGCAAGTTAAACAGGGCGCAGGCACAAACACTAAAACTCCATTATCTGTAATGTTAAATGGTGCCTTGCCTGCTTTTGACTTAAGATAACTATCACTCTTCCAGATGATTCCCAGGTGTGGATTAAGGATAATGTACAGGATGAATGCATTCCCAATGTTGTGCCCATAAGTGGCCACCTTATTTTGGAGGTGAAGAGAGTTTCAGACAATGGATATAACCATATCATGCTATCCTAGCTTCAGGACCACAACAGCATTTATTTTAGTGGTAGGGTTGCAGGCTTTGAGGGGAACTCAGGACCTACCATTCTTACATGGCCTAGATCCCCAGCTGATAGAGAGGCTGTCTTCTCATCTGAGAGAAGATGGTATCTGTGTGGAAAGAGTGCAAGGAGTGTGTTTGTACATACATGCCCTAAGGCAAACCTTAAGCTATAAATGTGCAGAACACTGATACTATGTTTGCATGGAAAAGTCTAGACTGAATTACTGTCTAGTAGCTGCTCAAGACAAATTCTCTGAGGAATCCCAAGAGCTCACTGCAAAGGTGGGTGTGTATTAAATGTTATTTCCTAGTAAGTTGTACAGCACATGTTCTTGGTATAACACCTTTCCTTGTAAAATCATAAAAAGGCTGATTTGTGCTCTATGTTTCAGCAAGAAAATATACCAAAGAGCATGAAGGGAAAAAGAGTGAATGAAGGTGAACTAGTACCTCATAATACCTTGTAAAATATCATATTGTACCTAACATGGTCTGCAGTTATTGTGACAGCTTTGCATCCTCTGGCTGTTATTACTAGAATCTCACTTCTCCCAGATCATTAAAATTCATGTTGCCTAAACTATACTTCTAGCATTTCACTCCAGTCACAGCAATATATGGAGCTGAAAGAGACATCCTGGATCATTGAGTTAAATCCTGGGAAACTCATAGAGTCCCTGTTACAGAGCTGCAAGACCTGTCTTAAAAGTAGGAAGGTTTCAGACTTCATTTTTGCTAGCATAGAACTTTTCAAAACTTTGTTCCTCTGTTGGATCCAAAATTCCCATTTCCAGACTGCATTTATCCCCAGCAAGTTTCCACCCATTTGTTCCATCATCCTTAGCTCTTCTGTTTGCTGCTAATCTCCCTAAATTGTTTGCAATCCACAAGCATATCCCTTCACAACAGCATCATTTCCACATGCTCTTTGAAGTCTTTCAGCTGTCTTCCCTTCTCTTCTGAATCCTCCTTTTTGCTTATGCACAGCGTTTTATTTCTTATAGCTAGCTAGTGCAATCAAACCATTGTCCCTTCTCTCAAATGAATGTTACATCTTTATGCACCACTGGCCCTAATAAGCATCAAGAGCAGGTACCTGAATCCACAAGTTGGCCTCTCAGTCAAATAATCAACATCTGCCAGAAGAGACATGAATCTCTGTGGGTTAGAAACTTAATCTTTACTAGTCCAGAAAGAAGTCACTCAAGAGAATGCAGTGCAGCCTGTCCTTCCAAAAATGTTGGCAGCAAAAGAACAAAAATAATCTCTGCCTCCTTCAAAGAAATTATTAGAATCAGAAAACAAGGCAGGGAATAAAATCTGCTGCTGGTGCTGTTCCTTCTCTAGCACCTGTGATTCTGTGCAAGAATTTGACACACAACGAGCACAGAAAATTTATTTAAATCTGAATATGCACCTAGGCTGAGAAAAATAAAATTATTTTATTGACATTTCAAAGACAAACCCATGTTTTTGAGGGGGAAATTTTTGGTGTGGCTTCTTTTTCTTTCTTCTTCTTTTTTTTTTTTTTTTTTTAATAGTACTATGGCTTCAATTTTCATAATTTTAAACAGATCACTGCGATAATTAATTATGCAACAAGTTTGGACAGTTTTCTAGCTGCTTTGCAGCTCTTCTCAACCTGTCCTTGCTGGCAGCATAATCATGACATTCTTTGTCATTAACATGCAGGGAATAAAGCTAAAACATCTTTTGTAAAATGTTCTTGTATCAATTTTCTTTAAAAAATATGAACATTCTTATTTTGCTGCAGAAAAAAAATCTTAAATCTCTTTATTTTGAGATGCAAATATTCAAAATAAAAATGTTTCAGCACAGCTGTCAGATACTTGTTAAAAATATTAGTTCAGGTTACACGTATTTAAAGAACTGAAAACATGGGATGTGAGAACTGAGTTGAGAAAGAACATTTTAATTGTAAACTAGTGGTATACAAATTTTTAAACAATAGTAACGTGACCCAGGATATAGACATCTTGAATTCTGCAAACCCCATTAAGCAAAGTACAGCCAGGCGTAACAGTTAAAAATACGTAACCACACAAGTTCCCCATTTGCCTGCTTTTATTTGCTCTGTGTTTTCAATTTGTAATGACAATTTTGTATCAGAACAATAAACCAAGAGGATCATCTTTCGTTTGCCAGCTGTGACCCAAATGACTAGATTTCACTGTCCTATGAATGGAAACTGACAAATGAGACTTCAAAAGACTTCCCATTGCCAAGTTTAACAAAATTCTGCCATCTTTTAACAAAATATTTATGTATTACATGACTGTGTTTTATTATATTTATGTATTACATGTCTGTGTCCTATTAAATTTAAGTGTTCTCTGATCAGTGATACTCTCAGTATCATTTGTAGTATTTGGTTTCAATTAATATACATGGAACTGAAAGAAATGCACAAAACCTTGTTTATTTTCTAGCAGTTGATGGTAACTGATTAAATCATTGCACATGGCATGCTCTCCATCCCCTGTTTACTGTACAAAGCAGCTGGCAGGCTGCACCTGTCAGCCTAGGAGAGAATCTCATAAAGCCGCCCATAAAACAGTGTAGCTGAATACACATCTGCTAATAAATTCTTTTCATCATATCCTAATCAAACAAGCATATGCAGTTTATGGCCTTGCTAATAAAGGGTTTGAAATATCTGCTTGTGAACTTGATTTTATCAATGCCAACTGGTAAGACCAGTTTTTGTTTACTCCTCTGCTCAGGGGAAAGGTGTGTGGCGAAACAGCAGAAGCACAGGAAAAGGGGAATAAAAATTGCTTGTTAACATAGACAAGAACTAACCTCATTCTTTTATTAATATTCTTCAACCATTCATGGGACTGTTTCACAGCTCTGCTTGAAAGTCATTCTGTTCCTGACTCCAGCCACTGTGTGCAAATTCTTTCCAAGTGGTTCTAATGGACAATTTTCTAGCATCTACTGTAATACAGAGTGTGATTCGTGAATTGAGTTTCAAGGTGATCATGTCCAACTGCCTGGTTGAATGACTGGAGCTTAAAATACCAGGTGAATAATGATAGAGGATTCTTTTTAGCTGAGGTATAAGAGCAGAGATGCTAACATGGTACTGGCTTGGAGGCTTGGTGTTAAGCAACATGACTTTTCATGGGACTATCCACTGATATTAATTGAGAATGACTACAACTACAATAAATGGAAATTCCTCAGTATTCTTCAGGATATCCTTTTCTTTTTCAGTCTCACGAATCTTTTGAAAATGTTTTTATATGAAAGACAATCATACATATGATTCAGATATGCCAGTAATTTTTCTGTGTCACATTCATTCAGTGTCTTTCCCCCCTCCTCCTTCTTTTTTTTTTTTTTTTTTTGGTTCTTTTTGCTACATTGTCATCAGTAGGAAGTTTCACTCACCTTGTCTCATTGTTTCTGTGTCTCTGGTCTATAAATAAACCACAGGACTGTCATTTTCTGTGTATCTAGCCCCAGATTGCTTAAAGAGGACGGAAAGGAAAACAAAATCAAGACATTGGCAATCCCACATCACTTCCTTTCTGAACTGGAAAACACGTATTTTCCTTCCTTTGGAAAAAAATGGAGAAAAAAAACTGGGAAATTCAAAGTTTATAAATGTTAATGTTACTTCAAAGGAAAAGACACCCCCTTGCACCCCATCACTCCCTGGAATGACACCTCGAGTGTGCATATTTTAAATGCAATTTCCACTTTGATTACTTGGAAATATTTTAAAAAATAGATGTATTTTATAACTTCAATATCTGGTCATTCCTTCAAAACCTGGAGTGCTTTACATGTCTGGGCTATTAACTACCCCTTTCACCATTACATTAAGACTGAGAGAGGATGTCAAGAGAGACTTACTGAGTGTTTTCTGTAGTCTCAGGAAATTTCCCCCCAAAATCAGCCTTTGTCAACAAGAATAATTAAGTTCCTCGCAGTTGTGTTCCATAGAACATAAGAAATATTTTTACTTTATTCATGATGTTTATAACACTGACAATTTTTATTTTCATGTTTCTTTGAAAGAGGAAAACACTTTTTCCTGAGGTATGCGTGGAAAGACATGTAGCTGAGACACCTGACAGAAAAGAGCTGTCATTTATAGAAGGAGTATGTATATTGGTGCAGAAGCAGCTTAGACAGGCACACCTGGAAATATCCTTGAAGATGTGTGACTGTCCCATAGCTAACTTTCTTCCTCATCAGCTTTCTTCTGCTACTGTTTGTTAAGCTCCGGCACATATGATTTCCCTGCCCTGTTTGGAAAACCAAAGCTGCAGAAAAAGTATCAATCTGACAGTATAGAATTTAGGACTAAATCTTAGATGTGGGATGTGTACTGTGTCCTGGCTCTGAGAAGGAGAATTGTATCATGATATCTCAGATAAGTGTCCTGTTCAGGCAGGTGTATATCCCATAATCATCTCTCATGCTCAAAGCAACCTGTCACTTCACCTCTTAGAAGCTAACATTAGGTATGCTTTGTACACACCTAGAGGATTAAGCTTCACTAGCAAGATAGAGTTTCCTAGCAAAGCTTGAAAATAAACTGTGAAGCCTTTGGCTGATGCCTGAACATGAACTCTAAGCAGTCTGTGAGGTGTAGGGCATGCTCACAGTTGAGAAGAGCTTGGACATACTAACTGGCAAAGACCTAGGTATTTATAAAGAAGGTGACATTTGAGAAAGAATTCTGGGAATGACTTTACCTACATGGTGTCTAAAGAGACAGACAGCTACTTAGCCTGTCTTGAACACATGGCTTCTCTGAAAGCCAGAAATGAAGCCTGTGAATATAGGCATTGCAACATCGGCAGCCTAAGGATTTCCACATAGGTTATAATCAGTCAACAAATAATTGAGGAAAATACTGAGAAAGGATTTTTTGGACAGAAGGAGAATGAATAATATTCAATAATAATCTCTCTGAATGGGGAAAATTTCTAATGGATAGGTATAGTTTATTTCTTTTATACAACCTTCTGGAACCATGAAAACAGATCCCAGATGCCTAGCTGATACAAGGTAAATTCTCATCTCAGTGCTACATTTTGGTGCAGAGACCATTTCTGGGCAGCAAAACATAAAAAAAGTACTCAATCGATATGGAATTGAAACAGGCCTTTTAAATTATTTATGTTGCTACATAAAATGACCAGTGGCCACTATTTAAAATGCTTTTAAATTCCATGACGGGGGGCTGTACAATGTATTAATCTCAAAACTGGAAATATAATCCCTCCTGGGCCTGTATTAGGCTATAATACTTTAAGCAAATATCTAGTTTTGTAATCAAATCCAAATCAAAATTCTGAGGTGGTTTCTAGTTGCAACTTCTGAAAAGAGGCTTTCTGCCATAACATTCATTTTACTTTTCAGAATGTGAAAAAATCAACAAATAAAAGGCAAAGACTGCCACAGAAATGGGTAAATATATTTACTGAGCAAATATTGTATTATTAAATGAAATGTGTCATACTTAGTTTCAGCACATGAAGCAAAACTGGCAGAAGTGGACAGAGATCCTTTAACTGTGGGTTTTTTGACTTTTACAAGCACAGAATGTGGTTTTGTGTCTGACAGAATTCTGAGACAGATATAACAAGCTATTCTTCACAGTAGTGGAAAACATGGAAAAAGAATCCATTTTTATCTTTAGCAATCTGGGATGAAAAATGATAATATTCTAGCAGGTGAGTCTGGGAAGAACAGAAAAAGTGATCTTATCTCTCCAATTGACCCAAGGAAAGATCAAGTAGACCAAAACCATTCACGGCATGTTTGTCTAACCTGTTCTTACAACCTGTCAGCAAGAAAAACTGCACCAGTTGCCAGGCGAGCTATTCCTCCTCAACGTCAGAAAGTTCTTTCCACTGTCTAACCTAATTCCCCCTTCCTGCAATTTAAACATATTGTTTTTCTTCCTGTCATCAGGAGATCTGGAGAACAGACTATTCTGTTCCTCTTTGAAGCAACATTTTAACTGCTTCCCACCAAGGTCCTGCTCCCCAGACTGTCCACACCATGTACTGGGTCACCTCCAGGAGCCATTCTGGAGATGAGCAATTAGGTGTCTCCTCAAATAATCTGTGCTTCATTTTTTAGATAATCCAAGGACTGATGCAGGGAATCAGTCAAGCACCGACATCTCTTCCTATCCACTAAACCCAGTTCTTCAATTTATACTCACCCCAATTCTGCCCATTATCTCTTCCCATATTGTCACTGCATAGAAAAGTGTAAGCGTAACAGATGGTAAAGCAGACACTCTTCATATCTAAAACAAGCTGAAGAAGTATTTTCTCTTAAAGAATAGAAAAAGTTTCAAGCCTAAAGATAGGCCACATGGGGGAAGAAAGGGTACCTCAGGCTACCACTCTAAGGTTAGAAAGGGCTTGTGAGGAAAAGAAAGGGCTGAGAGAATATCCCTAGCTGCTGATGGGGATATGGCAGGGCAGCCACAGCTGTGAGCATCAACTGGTAAGAGTGTGATAGACAAACTTCACGCAGATCGTGAGCTGCAAATGAATTAATTTGTGTCAAAGTCCATGGGGTAAGTACCAAGCGAGGCTTTATTCCAAGTGCTGCAGTGTGCGGACACAATCAGTTCATATTACAGAAAGTAAACAAAACCATAAACCAGTTGCTAGAAATTAGGAATGGAATAGCTAATTTAAAAAAGATAGCATGATGTCCTACTAGAAATTCACAAAAAATAAAAAAGTTGTGAAAAATACTGAAATAATCCAGATACAATGACAAAACTGAAAAAGATTGAGGCAAATGGAGGGGTATGGAAAGGCTTCTTTGTGAAGAATCACTTAAGGAATGGGGACTGTCAGGTTTGGGAAAAAAATTACTGGGGAGGAGAATATAGAAAAGGACTACACAGTCTCGTGTGATATTAAGGAGGCCCTAAGGATTGATTGTTTAGCTGGAACTAGAAGGGAGGCACAAAAACAAGTAGTAAGCTCATTCACTTGGAGTGCAGTTGACCAGTGGAGTTACCTCACATAGGATGCTGTACATGACAAAATTCAAGAGGAGAAACAGACAATCCAAGAAAGAGAAATCTACTGAGCTCAGAAAGTCCTTTAGTTATAAGCTGTTTGAGGTAGGAAGTTTTGTTATCTGTTTGCGCTGTTCTTATGTTTTTATCTTGGCACCTGCTTTTCATATCTGTTTTTGGAGCTAGGTGGTCTTTTTGTTGGATGCAGTACAACCACTCCAGTGTAGAACAATATGGATGTGAGCCATTCTAGGAGAGCTGACTTTTCCATGAAAATCAGAAAGAGATCGGAAAGGCCACAGGGACACTGCCACTGTGTTCTTGCTCCAGCCTTTGACTCTTCCTACCACCCACCCAATCCTTCCATCCTGATGCCCTCAACCTCACCAGCTGTGCCATCAGAAACACACTCTGCTGCTAGCAGAATGCTATTTCTTCTTGCTTAGCAAAAGCAGTATCCATCTGTAGGTTCCCCATTCTTTTGACTGGCAAGTTTTTGTGGTCCCTCATCTTCTGCTGAGATATTCTTAGGAGTTTCCATGCCTGAAAAGAGATGTTTTGGCACATCCTTCTAAGGTCAGAGGACACTGTATCACTATATTGTTTCTTGTATACAAAGACTAAATCTATGCTGTTAGCAGAATGTCTGCTTTCTGGACCTGAGGGAATGTTTCACATCCATACATCTAACCTTTTTCCCTGCAAAACAGGTTAGCCACATCCAAAGTGACTGTTGGAGATTATTCCTGACCTATATAGTCATTTTAAACTATGCTCAGCTATCACCTGGGAGAATGCTAGTTGGCGTAAGTCAAAGGTGTGTAATAATTCAGTCATGTGGATAACTGCATGCCAGAGCTTGGGCCTTCTCTGTGGCACTATTGTGACAGTATTTTAAAGTTGGAAACGGATTTCAGAAGAGAAAAGTGTTCTTAAGTCTGATAATGATTGTCTAGCGTAAACCTCTAGAGATGCCCCGTTATTGACAATTTGGCCAACAGAAATTAGCACACCAAATGAGAATTTTCTTTTTAACCATGGATAATCGACCATTCATAGAATCATATAATCACATCTATCATAGGTCATGTTTAATCTTGTACTATAAGGCCATCTTCTAGTAATGCAATGGTTTAGATAATGCTTGCTTCATTCTTCACCTCATCCTTCTTTCAAGGGAAAATACATGTGAAAAATTATGTCTGCTCAGGAAAACTTCAATTATGGTTTAATTCTGGTGTAATTTTTTCATGCCTTTGCTGATGTCTATAAATAATAAAAATGGCAGCACAGAGAACTGTATTTTGAACTTCAGGAAGATGGTAAAGTCCATATTAGCTCATTAATTAAATAGTTAACCAACAAATTTCAAGTCTTGATGTGCATTATTTTACAATTGTATTCTGAGCAATCTTAAAAATGTGGTCTAAAAAAAAGACGTACTGAGATTTTTTTTCTAGTTATCTTGTAACAAGAAGTTCCATAAATGGAATGATTTTTAGGGAGAAAAAAAATTTATTATTATTTCAAGTGTGCTAATCTTTTCACTATTTTCAATAAGGATAAATAGATGTTCCAAGTTACATATACCTGTAACATAAATTATTACACATAGTTAATGTATAATGTCCAAGCTGGATCCTATCCTTATTTCTGATGCTCCACAAGTGCCTTTTTTAAGTCCTTAATAATTTTCTTTGCTTATAAAATTACTTCTTAAGTAATTAGTCTGTTATTACTAATTCCATTGTTTCTTGTTTGCATTACGTTACTTCTTATTGAAGCAATTAGTCTATTTAGAAGGAGCACTCTACGCTAAAACATACATAGGTGAAATGTGCTTTGGTATTAAAAGGTTTCTTAACAAAAATAAAAATTTCAATAACAACCATTTAACGAGAAAGTGTGGTCCGAGCACAAACAAGTTAGCTGTTCTTAAATCACTACAGAAATGGGTTTGGATTGCAGCTTCTCCTTTCAATTTAAGCTGGTGAACAACCAGATTATAATCAACATCAATAAAGCATACAGGCTAGAATAGTAAAAAATAATGTTGAAACACAATAGTTCATGTCAGTTGAAACAGTGAGATAGATTCCCAGGTGGCTCATAAAGAAAAGGGAAAGAACGATAATGAACACTGCATTGAATACAATCCTCTAGTCCTTCCAGAGGCAAATCTTCCCTTGACTTCAAGCCATGCTGTGTAAGAAGTTGACCAGGGTTCTGGTGTGGGAGATCTTGCTTATTTCTGAACACAAAACCCCTCAATCTTCACAAGTCCTTTAACTCTGTGTGTGTTCATGTGCCTGTTCCCAGTGACTGAGGCTTGTTGTCCATTAAGAGCTGTGACTTATTCTCAAGTTTTCTTCTGTTGTTGTGAATATTTATTCTGTCTTGTTTTAATGTGGAGTTCAAAGCAAATAGGAAAACATTTGAAAATTCAGAATCACAGCAAGGTCTTATTTCATGCTGGATAACATTTTTTTTTCTGTGTCTTCCCACTGGGCTGGATTACTGGGTGGCAACTGACTGGGCCCTTAGTGAACACAGACATTCAACTCCTCATCTTTAATTCGCTTTTGAAAATCTCATTTTAAAATATAGGGAAAGCATAAGGATGGAAGAAAAAAACAAAATAAATATGTGTAAACAGCTACACATTAGACACAGGAGAAATATCATAAACCTCTATTTCATTTAATCCTAGCAGAAATTGAGGTACTGTCTTTCCTGCTGAACTAGATTTACTGCTTAGGAATGTTTGTCAAAATGCCTTCCTGACACTCAGACACAAAACCTAGGTAGGATTCGTCTAACTGGATACATCCATTTTCAGTGGAAATCTCTACACCAGAGCTAGTTATTCAAATTCCCTTTATAGCCTCTTTTTGTTCCCTTTATAGCATCTCCTTTATAATAGAGAGAAACAGGCACTTTTCAGGATTAATCTCATCCTAATGCTGGTTTCTAAAATGGGTGAGATGAATCCAATCCCCAAGGTGCCTGTTGACCTAAAGCAATCTTAAACTGGCTACCTGATGTTCAGATGTCTACACTGCAGGGAACTAAATTTAAATGAGTTGTATCCTACATAAAGTGTTTAAGTTCAGAAGGAATAATTGAGCAATTCAATATATTAAATTGAGCAAAAATCTCTGACTAAAGAATAGGTTTTGTTTGACTAAAGCACATCTTTCTGAAATGCAGCCAATATTTATGAAGAGGGAGAATTCACTACTTTCCTTTGTAGCTGCTTTTTCTGACTAATCTCCCTCACTGCTAAAAAATGTGTCTTATTTCCAAACTAAACTTGTCTGGTTTTAGCTTGTACTTATTGATTTTATCTAGGCCTTTTCTGGTTTTGGTTTGAAAGTACTTTCAGTGTTCAGTGTTTTTTCTAATGAATGTACATGCATACATAATCAAGCCACACTTAAATCTACTATAATCTAAACAGATTGAGTATTTCCAGTGCCCCACTGTAAGGCACTTTCTACATCCTGAAATGATTTTTAAGGTCATTTCTGCATCCTTTCCAATTTTTCAACTTTTTTTTTTTTTCTTCAAATATGGACACCAGATGTGTATGCAATATCCAGTATCAATATCATCAATATTGCATGCAGAGGTAAAATCATCGCCCTGCTTGTAGTTGTTACTCAGCTTATACAATAAAAGATTCATATATGTTTTTTTTTTCCAGATTTATGTTAGGAACTTCTGCTCTGTTGCTTGTCTAAGATCCATTTTAGAACAGCTGGAGATGTGTGGCTATGTTAAACTGGTCAGTTGAAATTGTCTCACCTGGCTAAATAAATCAACTAATTTTGTGTATATATATGCACTTCCACCAGTTTTTCTGTCACTCACAACTGTCTTCTGCAAATAATTTAGGAATATTTTGCATTGTATCCAGTCACACTTCAGGCAATCCTTGAGAGTTGACACCAGATGTAGAAGTGTGCCCTATGGCTGGCTGCCTTTAGGAACTGTCAGCCAGTTCCCAGTTCTATCCATTTATTCCTTTATCATCTTCTCTGTTATTTTGGCTGGGATTGATGTACAGTAACTTCCCTAATTTAACCTTTTTGGATACTGGCATAGCATTTGTACTCTTCTAGTCATCTGGAATTTCTCCAGTATTTCAAAGTTTATTGAAAAATAATATTAGTGATTCAGCTGCCTCCTTGGGAAGCTGCTGACAACTCTTAGATTCAAATTATCTGGCCTACTGATTTGAAAATAAGTAAGTTTTTGTCTAAAATCTTTCTTGGCAACTGAAGGACTGGAAAGATCTCAGTCACCCTCATGTGAAGTGATTAAATGATCCTGTTTTTCTCTCAGTACTAAAAGGCAGTATTTACTGAGCAATTATCCCTTTTCTCTACCATTACTAACAGATGTAACATCCTTATCTAATGGCATATCATTTTCAGCATATTCTTCTCTATTTAATACAAATGTTAAGAGTTTTTTCTCTTTTTCTTAAAGACAGCAATTATTTTCCTAAATTTTTAGTGCTCATGTTATTTTTTTCTTTTGTTCAGAATTTCTCATTCATACTGCTGATTAAATCTTCTATCTTTGTTTATTTTCACATTATACTCAAGTTATATATTGCTTTTATATTCCCAGTTTCCACTAAATGTGGTTGGGCTTTCAGCAAGTTTGTTCTTGAGTGTGAAATCATGGGCGTTTAATGATCTAATAAACTCTTCTAAATGAACACTTAAGTTGCATTCAAATTTCTCTGTTTGCATTTCACTTTCCAGGGATTTTGCTCATAACATTCTTCACCTTTGGAAATTATGTCTTTACAGTACAAACCATGTGACTAATAGAGAATCTTCTTTGATTGTCTTCTTAGAAGAGGGCAGATTGCGGTTGCTTGTCACCAGGCTGCCACCATCTTTTGGACTAGAGAGACCATCATTGATCTAGAGAGACCATCTTTGATCTAGAGAGTAATTCACTTGTAACTAATATTAAAAAGCTCTATTTAACATAATAAGGAATTAAAATTGTCATAGACAGCTTATTTAGATGAATGACTATCTAGTTAAGATTCTGCTGTTTTATTGCTGTTTGAACTGAACTTCTAACTTTCTTCTAATCTGAAGCTTCCACATAGCAAGATAAAGAATTTATTTTGTTGGGATGTGCAGGACAGTTTAATAACGACTAAAATGATTGGGGCTTTTGTCATGTGCATTTTAACAGTCCCTGTCCTAACATTACACAAGCCAAACTATTTTAGAATCATAGGATCGTAGAATTGATCATCTTGATTGGAAAAGACCTTTAAGATCATCAAGTCCAACGTTTATCAGAGGTCTGCTAAGTCTACCACTAAACCATGTCACCAAAGGCCTCATCTACACATTTTTTCAACACTTTTAAGTACGGTGATTTCACCATTACCCTGGGCAGCCTGTTCTAACCCTTTTGGTGAAGAATTTTTTTCTAATATCCAACCTAAACCTCCCCTGGTGCAGCTTAAAGCCATTACCTCTTGTCCTATTATTTGTCACTTGGGAGAAGAGACTGACCCCACCTCACTACAACCTCCTTTCAGTTAGTTGTAAAAAGCAGTAAGGTCCCCTCCTGAGCCTCCTCTCCTCCAGACTAAATAACCCCAGTTCCCTCAGCCGTTCCCCATCACACTTGTCCTCCAGATCCTTCACCAGCTCTGTTGCCCTTTCCTGGACCTGTTCCAGCATCTGTCTTGTAGCGAAGCGCCCAGAACTGAACACAGTATTCAAGGTGCAGCCTCACCAGTGCCGGTACAGGGAGATCACTGCCCTGATGCTGCTGGCTACACTATCCCTAATACAGATCAGGATGCCATTGCCCTTCTTGGCTTCATGAACACAAGCTGATTCATGCTCAGCAGCCATCAATCAGCACCTCCAGGTCCTTTTGCGCTGAGCAGCTTTCCAGCCACTCTTCCTCAAGCCTGTAGCATTGCATGTTTTGTTCATTTAACTACATATATTTAGGGGCACAGAATTATAACAATCCTTTATGACTGATAAAGTGATAAGCTCTCTTAAAAACAGCTAGAGTTGCAGTGAACTTTGGAAAACAAGCCTCCTAAAGCCTGTAAGTTTTATTGCCATTTTCCAGGTGGGCTCGTAAGGAAAACAGAGGCTTTAAAATGATGGAAATAGCCAAAACACACTCAAGGGTAATTCAGAAATTTGAAAGCACAGCAGCAAAATACAGATGTCATGCTATGGTGAAGATACAAGCCAGAACAACAGTTTTGCATCTTTTTGAAATATGAAATGTTAATTTTCAGTTGGTGCATCTTGGAGGAGTTATGTCAAGCCTAAGAGACAAAGAATGCTAAAGAGGAAGGAAGTGTATTATTCCAAATTCAGGTCGGATTGTGGATCTGCTCTCAGCTGCATAAGGCAAGAGGTGTTAATAAAAGGCACTTTTCTTGATTTATGTAATGAAACAGAGATTTTCCCTTCCTCCCCTCCATCTGAGAAGGAAGAAAGTGAGAGAAATTGCAAGATATTTAGACACCCTTCCACAGCTACTAGATGACTTGTTGGGTCCTGACTCATGTTTCTGCTTCTTCCTGAACCTGAATTCCTCTGGATAACCAGAATCCAACCAGTGCTTACATAGGTATCTTACACAGAAACTGAAGTGCAGGTGTGCATTAATGTTCTGCATGACTATATCCACCAGTAGTCCAGAAAACAAACTGAGGAGTGTGCCATCTTCTTTCTTCTGAACTGCTTGTGCAGGCCCCATCTTTATCGTTTCTGACTGCTAGCTTGTCATTAATAGCAGGTATGTATTCCCCATTAAAGATCCCAAAATTACAGGCAAAGACCCAAGGTGTGGAGGGGTGGGTCAGTTATTCCGGGCTACCCTGGAAATCTGTGATTGAACAGAAAATGAGTCTCCCAAGTCCTGATTTCTTATGTACAAGTGTTATTTCATAGGATAGGTTTTAGCAAACATGTCAAGTTGTCCTGCTGTGCTCCAATGTCGTGACTAAACCTACACAGATCCAATGCTTCCTGGCTATGGCAGATCTTGTATGCAGGTCACCTTAGAACATTTCAAAAGGACCACACCTACTGTAGATGCTTGGTAGGTCTGTAAGCCTCCTACTCCCTGCTCAGGAGAAGAGCAAACTAGAAAGATGGTAGTTTAGATGAGCTTATTGTTTCAAAATATAAGACACACAAAACACATGGTCTGATAATATCACCATGTTCATATGTGTATGCATCTCCTAAGGTATTCCCTTACAGAGCAAGAAGAAGGCTGAAAGAGTCTATAAAAATACACAAAAAAGCTCAGCACAGAAGAATCGGTTTCTAAAAGAAAATATTCAAGAACATTTTTCCTGAAAAGTTTCAGTTTTCATGTACTCTGTTTTATTACAAGATCTAGAAGAAACTGACCAGAAAGAGAAGATAAACTGCAAAATCTGTTGTAGAGCTTGTGAGGGAGAGGATCAAGAAAGTCACTGCACTTTGATGTGTTTTTATGGTTCCCTTTAAGAGATTTTTGTGTGTAAATAATGTAGCTGAGATCACCCAGAGTAAAGTAAACCTCTTCCTTCAGATGCTCTGATTTTCTTCAAGAGCTGTTTGTGTATGCATCTGTGTGTGTGTTCCTGTATAGCTGAGAATAGTCAGTGAATTCAAACACATTGAAACAATACTTGAGAATTATTCCTGAGCCCCCCAGAGTGTTTGGTGCTTTAGAAAACAGAGGAAATCTTAACTGTGACTTCTAGAGCATTTTGTCATATTGTCTAAATTACAGAATTGGAGAAACCCTGCTGCTTCAGGGCCTGGAGTAAAGAGGTACAATTTTGTTATCATTGTAGGGATATTCCCCATCTATGTCAGGTGAGGATCAGCTACAAAGACGTCACTTTTTAAATTGTCAGGTTTTACATTTGCTCTAGTGTCTTACTCTGACTCAATTATAATGAAAGAGGAAAACCACAAACATGATATTCAGAAGAGATGGTATTGCTACTCTACTGATCTGATTGAACAGGTCTGTTTCAGCACACAGACTCATTTATATCAACGACTGCAAAATTCAGAAGGTATTTGGCATTACTTAATGAGTGGCAAAGAGACATTGCTTCTTTGTGATCACTTCAGTCCACAAGCCACATTATATTGAGCCAGCACAAACTTTTAGGAGCATTGGCAGAGCTCTTTCCTGACCTCTGTGGAGTATTTGACACCACTAAGGGTTTGGCAATAAAGTGGCGATTCTTATGAAGTTGTTATGTTCCCCTAACATAACCTATCTTTAATCTGAGAGTAAACGGCCATTTACATTAATGTCAGTCACAAACTTTGAGGGTAGACCTGCATTTTGTATTTCCATTACTGACTTTCCTGGGTCAGCTTCCAAACTAACTCAGTCTATGATTGTAATAGGGCTAAGCACCTGCTTGGATTAATGTTGATTAGGTCTGTTGATCTGAGGTTAGACTACAATTCTTTCACAAATGGAAATATTCTTGGTCATCTTTCCCCACCCACAGAGGGCATTTGTATGAAGAAGGATTTGCTGGGTGGGTAGAGACCTGTCATTCACTAGTCTCAGACAGAGCTGTCCCTGTTTGCCATCATTCCTTCTTCAAGCCAGTGCTGTCAGTTATATTAGTTACTTCCTGAGCACTACTTTTATCCAGTAAAGAAAAACAAATAAACAAATGAGAAGCATATTAAGCAATTTCTCTCTGTTTACTTTAGTAAGGCATGATGGAACAACTGTGTAAATAAACCTGCCATTTTTATAGACCTCAAGCCCACATAGCTCTCAAGTGCACCAGGTTCTGTGGGATGTGGTTCCAAAATTGCCGTGGCTGCAGCCTGTTCTATTGCATGACCAACACAAAGTGTGATTTCTTGACCAGAGAAGGAGAGACTTACACAAGGGCATTAGCACCTGCTCTGGGAGCCAGACAGCATGAGTTTCTAGTCTCTGTCAGTTGTGGTGACTGCTATTTGTATTTCCATGCACTTCAATGCCCTGTTCCTGAGCAAGGTCATACACTGTCCATAAGAACAGCATTTTTACACTTTCCAATAAATTATAGGCTTCACAAGCTCATTTGTAGTGGGCAGGGAACTTCCTCATCCAGTGATAAAGCATTAGCTCATCATTTTTCTAAAGTGGTTATTAAAGTGAAGTTTCCACCATGTAGCACACGTAGGACTGAAAAGTTTGAACTTGGTGCATCAGCAAGCATTCATATGGAACAAGTAATGGATAAATTGCCAGCTCCTCTAATGACTTACTAGTCTAACACAAGTGTCTTTGAATATAATGAAAGATACATGTATGGAGTATTTCTGGTTGCACATGACAGAGCCTTTTGAAAATGTTTTTTCTCTTAGACTCAGACAGCATCCTTTGAATAAGTTTTATGAGTAAAAGCTATACTGACTTCATTATGGAAGCACTGATAGGCTGCAGCTGGATGCTTTTGGTGAAAAAATACTGCTTTGACATATATTAGCTGGATTGGGAGCTGTGAGATATGTTATCCAATCAACCATTTGCATCCAGGCAACTGACTTCTTATCCAATGATATTATAAGTTGGCTAATAAACACAGTATTAAATTTACACTTGTCAATTACTGCTATTAACAGTACTGAATGAATTAATTGATCCCTGATTGATACACTTGTGATTGCTTTGTGATAGGCAAGAAAGGTAAAAATCAGAACTTAAATGGTTACCGTTTTATTTCATACCTATTTTTCTATTATCATACGGCAGAATGTTATGAAACAATTTAAAACAGCTGGCCCAAGTAAGTTAAACTAGTTTAATATCCGGGATATATCACCAAGGGGATCACCTATTAAATTATAGGAAGTGATCTTAGATTTTAATAGTGGTTTATTATTCAAAATTATCTTGCTTTACAACAAATTGTAATTTTTGACCTGAGAGTTTGTATCTTTCATTTTAATATTGTGGTAGTTTATTAGAATCATAAATATTAAGATATAAAAGTTTATTATCCCAAAATTTCAACAGACACTTGTTGGAAACTATTATTCCCAAATGCTTTTTTGACGACAGTAAAATGCACTGTAAGTTAGTGAAAACTTTTATTCAGCAGTTGACTTACAATGCTATTTCTCTCTGTTATATGAAGAAAGACCACACCATTTCATTAGAACCAAATTACATCATTTTATCATTCATGCAATACAAGCTTTGGTGCTTTTTCTAAAAAAATATGTCCAAATTCTTACTTCTTAGTAGGTTATCTCCACTAGTTTTGATGTAGTTACTCCTTATTTACACTGGTTTGAGTGAGATCACTAGCAAATTCCAATCTTGTTCAGTCACAAGGAGAAAATATGGTTTCTGATTTACTCACGAAACTTGCATAACCTTTTTCTGAATATGTCCTTGGACAGATAGAAACGTAAGGTATAATGTAGACTTGAGTGAGTAGACTCTGACAAGAAAAGCTAGATGGTAAGGTTTTGTCTAAACCTGAGGCATGAGTAATCTTTTGTGGACCTCATCATTTCTGTAGCTAGTCCCATATTTGGAAAACAGCTGTATTGTATCCATATGCTTTATGCTGAGTGGACTGCAGAACATTTTCTCAGTGGATTGGGGTAAAAAATATTGAATAGATTTGGTTTAAGTCTTCCCACCCTGCACTGTGACTCTTCAGTCTCCCTGCACAGCATTCATTGGACTGGCTGGAGATATCTATAACATAGGGACTTTTTAATTCCTCAAGTGGTAACCCTATGCTCCCTTTTCATCAATGAGAAAAACAGGCATTTCTGGCATGTGAGTCAGTTCACAGATTGTGTTCCAAAATCATTGATTTATTTTCATGTGTGATGAAGGCAAACTATGGTGACTAACTCACATACAGTTATCTACAATGTTGACATTCAAATTATTTAAACTCTATCTCACTGCAAGACCATATTCTATCCCGTTGGGTAAGAAAATTGCAAACTAACTCCTTTCTCAACTGTCAGGACATGATCTCGAGACCAAAGACGACACTTTAGCACAGAACTGAATCAAATGTGGTAAGCTTGGACAAGCTATTCTCTTCCCAGAATGTATGACAGTTTCTCTGTTTAGTGCTGCTCTAATTGTCCAGTGCTCAGTGGGCTCACACTGATCATATTTATCCATCAGCAGCCCTATCACAAAAGTCAATCTACAGCATTTGGTGGTTGGAGATGCCATATTCCAGAAAGAAAAATAACACAATTATCCTGAGGTTGTATAGACGATAAAGTTGGATTGTGACTTCCTTTGCAATGAGTAAACAGGCAATATTAAGATGTCCTTGAGATAATTCCAATTCCTAACTGTAAAAAAATAAAAAAAAAAAAAATAAAAAAAAAAGAAGGTAGTGATTTGTAGTGCATCTTTTGGCATAAAATGTGATAAGTGGTGCAGGTGGACACAAAGTTATCATTTCTTCAGCCTTCCTCTTCCTCTTCTGGGAAGAGATGCAAAGAACTAGGGGCATCTCCACACTTACACTTCTGCAATTGGAATTCTTTGAGTAGGCATAGCAAAACTCAGTCTGCCCATTCCTATTCTGCTTTGAGTACAAAACAGTCCCACTGAGCACTGTTTTATGTGCTAACTATGATTTTTGATGCCTTTCTGGTAAGGACAGACTGAAGGTTTGTCCTGTTTTTTTTTTTTTTTAGCCAAGAATCACAGCAGTAACTGTAATATTGATAAGCGCAATAAGCTGGGATTGACTCTGCTTTTTATCTGTAAAGCTGCACAGAGCAGAGCAAGTGAAAAAACTCCTATGCTTGTATTTTTAAAAGTCAGATTCCAGGCCTGTTATTCATGGTTTACAATGCTGAATAGAATAATCTTATATATGAAATCTGAGTGATATTTACATATAACATTGAATGATAGCTGGGGCCTAAATGTTCTTTTTTTCATAGCCTTTTGCATTTGAAAAGGTTTGTGCTTTAGACATGTGCTAACTGGCTGGAGCTATGGTGCTAATATTGGGATTTCTTTTCAACTTGGAAAAGAGCTAACTACTCACCCCCAAACAAGGTTAAGGACAAACATTAAAAGGCTGAACACATTCTAGTACCTACCTGCAAGTCCCCAAACTGGCTTTGTAATGGCAAATTCTCTAGTCCTTCACCAGGAAAGCATTAGAATGTAGCCCAGGTCACTGCAGAAAGGAGAATTATGGGAAGTATGATCTTAGGTGTCTGTAATAACACTTAAGTAACTACAGCACTTGGGAGGACACTGTCATTTTCCTTACAGCTTTATAGCTAGAGAATGATGACCTGTATACACCAATACTGGTGTCAGTCTTCTATAATTCTGTCATGAAAACTTATAATCTGTGTGAATTTAGCTAAGATTTTTTTTTTCTTAGCAAATAAGAAACTTCTGACTTTTTTTACTTGTTCTAATAAATTTTTTTAAACATGATTTCCTTTCTTTTATTCTCATGGTAGCCCTCATAAAATGTGTCTATTTCTTCCTCTCAATACTTCCAGTTCCTCAACCTGTGATTCATTGCCTGGGAGATCTGCTGGGAATACTGAGTCAAGTTTTCTTCTCCTTTAAGCCAGGATGACTTGCACTGCTACTGGATGTACTACTGGCACATGTGGTAATAACACCTGCTCCAAATTCTGAAGTTCCCTGAAACAGCTCTGGCTTGCACTTTGAACTGCCTCTCAACTAATCCCTTCCTTTAAAGAGGTACGGAAGAAGACAACAGTGGTTCTTTGATGTTTTTAAACAGTACCACTGCTAGGATTTTTCTGGTGATTGCAGGAGCAGGGTTTTTTTGTAGTGGATCCATAGCTCTAAAATATTTTGAGCTTGCCTTTGTAGTGAATTTGAGCTCTTGATGTGCATTTCTATCATCAAATTATTAAATGAAATTGGTCTTTATTGTTACATTTTTCTTTTTTTCTCTTGATTTTCATAATGTTTTAATTAAAAACCTGATGTATATTATTACGAAAATATGAGTAAAGATGAGGGTATTAGAAGAAACAATGGAACAGAACATGCAATGAATGTCAAGCAATGTGGAAAATTATCAGAATACAATTTCTATTAGTAAAGTGGCAATTATACTTTTATGCATGAATGCATATAGACAGCAGAAGGACTTCAAAAGATGATATTTCTGACAGCCAGCACTGCAAATTCAAGCTGAAACATGAGTGACAAGCTTTGTTTGTTCTTTCTCCTCACCCTTTCATCATAAGAATTAATAGAAAAGTTCAGTAATCAAAATATAGCTGGCATCTTTGATGACACACAAAGCAGAATAGAATCCATCTTGTTCCCCATAGGTTCATTGTCTTTCTGCTGCTGACAACAGAAAACAGTTTCTCTTGATGAAACAAGCAGATGGGATTTAAAGATATAGCTGAGGCGGGATATGCCACATACCAGATCTACACTGCTATCTTTTTCTGATCAAAAATACCCTTTAGAAAGTGAGGTTTTCTCCCTAAAACCAAGATATTAGTTTACCAAAATTTTGGTCTAGCTATTCAGTTCAGAATAGTATAAGTGTTAAGGTCTGTATATAAAGGAAGATAAAAAGATTTTAGTATAATTTGGCAATTATCTCTTATGAGTTGTTAAAATTGCAAAAAGTGTCCGTATATTCTTATCTGTTGTCCTGGGTTTACCAGGAGCTGTTTTGCTCCTTCTTAGTAACTGGTGCAAGCTCTGTGTTTTGACTTCCAGCCTGGGCAGAGAGCTGATAACACCGATTGTTTTTAATTGTTGCTAAGTAATGTTTATTCTGGCCAAGCACTTTGCGAGTTTCATGCTCTGCCAGGGACGAGGGGAGGCCGGGAGGAAGCAGAGACAGGACACCTGACCCAAACTAGCCAAAGAGGTATTCCATACCACAGCACGTCATGCCCAGGGAGGTAACTGGGAGTTACCCAGAAGGGCACGGTCTCTCTTCGGGGGGGGGGGGGGGGGGTCGAACTCGTTCGGCGGTGGTATCGTATTCTCTTGTTATTTTCTCTTATCATCATTATCATTGGTGGTAGCAGTAGTGATTCGTGTGATACCTTAGTTACTGGGCTGTTCTTTTCTCAACCCGTGGGAGTTACATGCTCTTGATTCTCCTCCCCATCCCTCTGGGAGCAGGGAGGGTCAGGGGGGCTGGGTGAGTGGATGAGCTGTGTGGATCGTTTAAACCACGACATGTGCAGTATTTGGAAATTTACAGCATGAGAGTCTTATGCCATACATACTGAACATGACTGAAAAAAATAAATGCTACGGAATCTGGTAAGCAGAAGAAAACCATAGAAGAAAACCATCCATCCAGAATAGTGTCCTTGGTTATGGATGGTTTTCACAGGGAATGATATGGCAGATACTTCACTGTGGAAAAAAAAAAAAAAAAAAAAAAAATTATGGACTCTGGTAGCTTTTCCCAAGTAAGAAATTGTCAAAGCATAAGGCAAAATTGTCAAATTGTCAAAGCATCAGGGTTTGACCAAATCATCATGGAAACAGATGATATCTTCACATAAAAAGTGAGAGTGACATCTGCTTCTCTGCTCTGTACCTTCTACAAAAAAGGAATGTATTTGCACGGGCACATTAGCTGCAGTGTGTGTGACAAATGTCATTTTGTCCATTGTCAGATTTTGAAGCAGGGCAAAAAGTAGGAGTCCCTCCTGTTTAAGAAGCCAGCTGAGATCTGAAACAGATTCATAGCTGTTGAAGAGCATCCACAGATGAAATCACATCTCACATGCTTACCAGTGAGAGAAGCCTGATAAGCAGGTTTCCCATCCTCCCCACTACTTGGCTTGCAAGATGCAATGAACCCTTTCTTCTTGTCAAGTGTGCAATTGCCTCCTTTGCAAAGAGCATGAAATAAAGCATTGCTATGTGGTTTGAACTTAAAAGTAGTAAAAGATAGCAAACTTCACAATAACTAAGATTGGGCATTCTGGCCTTGATTCAACAGTGCACTAAAATACGTGCTCAAGATCATCCCCATTAAGCAAAGCACTTAAGCACATTCTTAATTTTTAACATATGTATAAGTGCTTTTCTGAGTAAAGATAGATATAAGCACATGCTTGTGTGTCATACTGGATTGGGGCTAAAATCAGCACATATTAGTTCTTTCCAAGAAATCAAAGCATCTGTTTCAAAAATAACAATGGGTCCTTCTCAGCAAACATCTGTCCTCATCTACAAAGTGTTTCAACCCAAGGCATGATTTGATGACTTGATGACTTGATATGCCTAATAAGAGAAATACTATTTAAGATGGACTCAAGTTTACAGAAAAGGTATTGGTCCTTTCTGAAGATGAAAGCTGGAAAAATGGCCATTACATCTCTTGCGCTTGTAATTTATTTATTTATTTTTGGTAATAAGAATAGAAATACATGGATCTATGTACACATTTAGGGAGAAAAATTGGAAAATGTCACAGTTTGAATTTTATGTTTTTTCAGTGCTGTGTTTAGAACAGCTAGAATTTCAGTTTGCTAAAACATTTCCAAAGCTATTTTCATTTTTCCATGGATAAAGGTTTACATATTTTTAATGTTAATTCACTCTAATAAAGAAACACACTTTAAACAGCTGTACAATAGAGAGAATAGTAGTTGTAATGCAAATCATCTAGGGATTAAGGACTAATAATATAACACTATTCATTCCAAAGGATCCCTAAACACTGGAATGACTTTTTAAAAAATGTAAGTCCTCAATTACTCTTTCCCTTTTGGGGTAAACCACAGTAATGATATATCAAGGCATAGATTTGTGTTTAAGAACAGAAGGAGAAGGATATTTTTTTTTACTACAACAAAAGAGAGAATTTTAAGTGTTGCAGACAGAATAATTACCCAAATTGGAATTGGCCAGGGCAGAGGAAAAAAATGGAGGAGGTGAACAGAAGGTCAAAATGAAGAGATGGGTGACTTCTGGAGAGCCATTTGTCACCTAAAGAGGAGGGGAGGAGGGGAAAGAGAAGCAGAGAAGAATTATGATTCTCTGTGGAAATCAAAGCAAAAGTAAGCATTCCTGCCTTCAACATTGTTGTTTGGTAATATAAGGTTGTGGGGAGCTTGACAGAGAGCCAGAAATAAGTTTCTTTTACCCAGAGAGACAAGACAGATATATCTGGGAAAGAGGCTTGGGAGCCCTGTAACATGCTGAACTTGAGCCAAATATTATTGGAAAGGACCTGGGAGAAAAGAGAAACTCCAGGCATTGCACTGGCTTTCTTTGTTGGAAAGATCAGATCTTTTTGTATGCGATTTGAGATATTATATATATAAATGTGCATGGGGGGTAGGGGGGGTGGCGTGGGGGAGGGGAGAGGTGGTGGTGGTGGTGTATTTTGCTTTTACAGGAGCAGCACTTTACCAGAAGTGAGTTCATCTGAGTCTTTGTCTATCTTCACACTTTGGGGTCAGCATAAATTTATCAGTAAGTGGTTCAGGCCATGTATTTGTTTGGCATCTCAGAGCATGATGGCATTGCGATGTTGATTTAAGACAACTGATGCTACTTAATGGTTATTTACTATCCATAATCATATGTTTGTGAAATCTCTTGCATCCTACCTAACAGGGTATTGCAGAGCAGAGACAATTCTGTTGAAATATAAAGGTCACAGCTACACTATTAGAAGATTAGGAGGGTTTCTCTGGACAGAAAGCTCTCAGTACTAAGGTCCCTCAGTATGATTTAGAAAGTAAAAGACCTATAACAATTATCAGTAGATTCATTGTTCCAGCACAAACCAAAATGGGAGAGATGGAAAATCTGAATGTTATGCAAATTGCATATCTTGCAATCATGGCTATGTAGATCATCTTTGAGTCCCTATTTACTGAAAATGGATCATTTGTCACTCAGTAAAGTACTAATTTGGAAATCTAAGTTTTGCAGATTCTTCCATTCCAAAATATGCTTTCATTTCAATCCATTTGAAAGCAGCCATAACAAAAATTGTTTGAGTCAGTTGAAATGTTGTGTTTTGATAACACAGAGATATTTTGCTTCAACTTTTTTATTACATCAGATAACATTAATTTAGAAAAGAAAAATCGTTTAAAATGAAACATTCCTTTCTGTTTGTTATCCAAATTCTCGCTAATTTTTTTTTTTTCTCCAAACATAAATGAACCAGCTTGATATGGGCAAATATAAGGACAGATTTTAACAAAACTTCAGTTTCTGACACAAAAATGGGATTTTGGTACTTAGCATGAAGAAATCTTGTTTCCTGTGTATCCTTGGAAGGACAGAAGGGAAGTCAAGCCTTCTGGGACTCTGAGGTATCTGTACTAGTCTGTGAACATGAGTACTAAAGAAGCTTGAAATAAAATTCTCTACCTTAAAGACTTACCTTACTTCCGTAGTGAACAAGGACATTTAAAAAAAAAAACCCACATTTTTTTTTCTTGATAATTTTAGCCTTAAGCATACCTTCATGCAAACATAATAAATGCTCTGGTTATTGTCACCAACTTCTTATTTTCACCACATGACTGTGTATCTACAGTTTCTTTGGATCCTTTTCTCATTTGCTTCTTGTTTTGTGTATATCAACTCTGTTTTATGCACAGCAGCAATTAGTTCTTCTAATCTCTGTCTTTATACATGCTAATAATGCAAAGTGAACCACTTTTACTTCCAGTATGGCATTCCATGTACTTATAATTTGGGTGATTATTGTTTTGGCTATTTGGCTTCACTGATATGAGTCTGAATAAAAGGCAGCTCTTACACCTCTGAGGAGGTTTCTTCTTACCTCCAGCATAGCTTTGTAAATAGTCATGCCTACCCATCTTGACACTTAAAATGCAGGAAAAGAGTTGAGTTAAATACACAAAGAGACATTGGACTGTTGGCTGTAAAAACGTTTGCAAGTTATTTCAGCAAAGAAACCTCTTTCATCTGATTATCTGCAAGCTAAACAAGTATTTTTTAAGGTTATACCTACTCTGACTCAACCACTTTGTTAGGTCCCCTATAGACACATGTATTAAGAAACCTGATGTGCTTATTCTGCATAATTAAGCAGCATGGCATGATGTATTCTGGGCATTCCCTACCTGCCTCTGGCATTCTTTTCTCCCAGGGAAAAGGAATGTAAATAAGACAATCTCTGTAGAATCAGTTTTTTCAGAGACTGAAAGGTATTTCTCTTGCCAAGTGGTTTCGGTCACCTCTGTTGCTGTCTGCAGAAGGCCCTATAAAAGAATACTTTGCTTATGGCAATCAAACGCACTGTGCCATATAACAACTAAGAGTGTGCATCCTATACAGTAATTCATACTTAGTTACTATCCTGCCTTTTGGCAGGTTCATTCATTACACATTGTAGAAAAAAAGATTACCTTAACCTTTTTTTTTTTTTTTTTTGGGTTATGATAACATTAACCTGGAGGTTTAGAATCATGCCTGCATTGCACATACAGCAATGATGTGGTGACAGGGAGAAAGTCAGACATGTTGAATTTGTACCAAGACTAGTACAGCCAGGCTTTGCAGTTCCCTGAAGTTGCATTATCTCTAATTCACTGGACTGTAGTTACATTTTGCTAGTTATACCTGTACTGGTAATTTGACAGTACTAGGATTTCTTCTCTTTCATGAAGGCCAACTTGCAGAGCCTAGCTAATCTATGCTGTAAAAGAATCTTATCATTCAAAACAAAGTGGTTGTACTAAAACTGATTTTGTGAACGATTTGATTCCAAAACTGTGCAGGGCAATTAATTATTATTTTTTTTTTCTGGAGAACACTAGGTAGACTGACAAAATGCATGTCAAAATTTGCCCTAGCAATAAAGAAATTCTAGTTCTGTCATCTGAGTCGGGGCCCCAGCAGTGTTCAATTTGTCACTATAGACATGATCTCAGAACCTGCCTGAGATCTTTGCTTTTCAATCTATACTGGCACATTGGAGAAATTGCAGCCTGGCAATTAGCATTCACAGGTCAGTCTGACATCTTTCTGCATCATAAATTTAGTGACACAACTGTTATTGTTTCAGCAGTTTTACCTCTATTGGTTAGCTTCTGTACTAGCACAAAATTGGAATGGAATTCACAACCAGTAGGTAAAAAAGAAATGGAAGGACTAATGTGGTAAGAGAGGAAAATGATACTGAAAGAAACATGCTATGTTTTTGCTGTGATTTCTTGTCGAATAATTTTCAGGCAATTATTATTAATAAGGTGCTACCTGCCTAACTACTGTTAAATAGCAATTTTCAACGTGGCAATAAAAACCAATTTCAGATCAGTAGGCTGTTTTTTTCTATGAGGTTTTACAGAAACATTTTCTCATGCAAAGATGCAGAAATTTGGTTTGGGCATAGATGTAAGACAGTGTTGGAGGGAGCAGTTGTTGACAGAGGAAAACAGAAATTCACCTTCTTCTAAGCCGATTGCAAGTAGATTGAATAAGTTTACAGTGAGAAAGATTTCAATATAGCTTTGGTAGAATTTAAGAAACATAAAAGGATATCCTACTTTACTGATAGCTGCTGACCTCTTTACAGGCACCTTTATATATATTCATGGCTTTCTCACAAATCAGCAGAGATTGGATGGACAACTAGTGTAAACTGGTACTCCATTGACTTAAGCTGACTTCACTGCACCTCCAGTACTGTGTTCAGTTCCTGACCCCACACAAGAGAGACATTGAGGTGCTGGAGAAGGTCCAGAAAAGGGCAACAAAGCTGGTGAAGGGTCTGGAGGACAAGTCTTAGGAGGAACAGCTGAGGGAACTGGGTTTATTTAGTCTGGAGAAGAGAAGGCTCAAAGGGGACCTTATTGCTCTCTACAAATACATGAAAGGAGGATGGAGAGAGGAGGTGGCTGCTATCTTTTCCCAAGTAACAAGCAATAGGACAAGAGGTAATGGCTTCAAGCTGTGGCTGGGGAGGTTTAGATTGGATATTAGGAAAAATTTCTTCACCGAAAAGGTGGTCAGGCATTGGAACAGGCTGCCAAGGGTAGTGGTGAAATCACCATCCCTGGAAGCATTCAAAAACTGTGTAATTGAGACCCTTAGTGACATGTTTTAGTGGTGGACTTGGCAGTCGTTGGTGAAAGGTTGGACTTTATCATCTTAAAGGTCTTTTCCAACCTAATTTATTCTGTGATTCTAAGTTGCAGGATTTATCCGAAGTTGGTATACAGAGTTAACCAGTCCCCTGTAAGTTAGAATTCTAATGTATTTTAGGAACCTTGTCGTGCTCATTACTGGCTCAGTATAGAAGCAGTTCTTACATGTGTCCCTGTTACCCTTTAGCTCATGAATTCTTTCGAACACTTTCTGTACCTAAGAACTAAAAATCATATATAGGTGGTCACACATCTTTTATATGGGCAAAGTAAGACTTGCCAAGCTTCTTTCTTCTTTCCTTTTAACAATGAGCAAGTTCCTAAAACACCTTTTTCAGTGACATGTCCTTGTTTTCTTGGGGTTTTTTGTGCCTCTGAATCTTGACTGTTTTGGTCCGTATGGCAGGTCACACTTCCTTGGCTAACCCATGAGCTTTCAGTTAGTCATAACCAAGGCACTAGGCCTGTAGGAAGACACATTCCAAGAACTAGATCAGCTGTAAATAAATGGAGAAACTAGTGAACCCTTCCTTAGCAAGTCAAACAATTGATGGGAAGATCCACTGGTATTTTACACAATACACTGGTATTTACACAATAGAGGATGCACCTCATAAGAGGCTGTAAACTTGTGACTTATTAAGACAAGCTCTTTAAGAGGCCACGAAGAGGAATGCTCAGATATTTCCCCGTTGAATTCTTCAGCAGATGTACAGATTGTATTTTGACATTATCTGAACCACAAGACTTGGAAGAAAACTCTGCATTGCTGTGTAAAAAATTAAACCTTTTTATGTTCACCTAATATTTCACTGTGATATATGGATAATGAGTGCCATAAGTAAAAAATATTTTTAAAAATATTATTACAACTCTGGAGGAGATTTTTGTGCCTACACTTCTTCGGTGTGGTTATTGACTTCAAAGAAGAACCAATAACCAATAAGAACCAACCAAAAAGAAATTACATGAATGATATGAGATAAAGATGTATAAAGAAATATTTAGAGAAACCTAAAAGATCTTATTTTGGTCAATAAGCTTGGGTTTTAATAATTCAATTAATGACCCAGCTAAGAAGGTTTTTTTTATTTAGTTCATAAACTGTCATTCATTGCAGACTACATCTATTCTCTAGGCATTCAAAATGAGTCATCTACGCCTAAAATCAGACATACAGTTTATCTGACAAGTCTTGGGTGCATTTATACGGAAGGAATAATTCCATCAGTAAGTTTCTTTTCTACCCTGATAACACAATTATAATTGCATTTTATGGATATTTTTATTTTATGTCATACTACTAACATAATTAATATTATGTTTACTGGTAGATTTTCAAGTTTGAGAGTTTTTGATCTCTTATTGGTTGAAGTTTTTCAACATATTCACAAGCAAAAGACCAAGAAACTCTAGAGCATTAGTCCTGTTTAAACAAGTGATTGAATACTTGAGAGTGCTAAGTGGCAATTATTAGACTTCTTTAATCCTCTGCATATGTTGTTTGGTTTATACTGTTATCATGACTTCTTTAAAATCTAATTAATTTAACCAAGCACAAGAAGGAAGTTCTAGGAAAAGTCTTCACACTTTGAAAAAATCAGGACTTTAAACAAAAGAAGCTTAAATAAATTATAGAAAGAACTTGGCATTTTCCCTGATGGGCAACCACATCAACATTTTTTAGCAGTCAGTATCTCAAGGTTCTATACATCCGTTCCTACAAATGCAGACTGTGAAGCATCTAAGATAGCTAAATAGTGTAATTAACTGAGTGAGAGAAGAAGGAAAAAAAACAACAAAACAACACAACAGCAACCAAATATATCTGGCTTTATTTCAGAAGGAATGAATTTTTCCTGGATGGCTCACTCCAGAAGCTGAAATACTTGAACTAAACCATGTTAGCAATGACTGTAGCTCTAGTGTCTTTTCTGTGTTTTATTATAAATTCCTTTTGGGAAAGGAAAAGTTTTGTGTATTTTTAAAAGTCAAAACATGGCTCTAAATATTCATATTTTCTGAAAGAAAGCATATTGCTTTTCTATTGAGTCATGCTACGGGAATAGAACCCAGACCATGCTGCTGGGATTCCTACAAGAACTTTCAGTTGCTTGTGCATATTGTATAATCTAAGAATCAAGGGACTCAGCTGCAGTTAATTTTCTTTTGCTGTTTGTATATAAATGCTTTTAGTACTTAAACTAAATTCAGATCAATTAAACTAATGTTGTTTGACATAATATTCCTTGTTCTAAAATCAATATCCCTTCATTTGACAGACTTATTCTTGAATTCAGGATGTTTATTATTCTTAAAGCTTACCTATAGACCTGGTTTTTGTCTTTGATGATGTAAAACAGTTCTTCCTTACGTACTATGAACCAGAGTATAATGGGGTTCAAATTTCTCTGGTAAATATCTTTAATTGTAAGATCATGTCCGTTAACCTCTTGCCATAGTGCTAACTTCCTATCCTTTCCTTTTGTCTTTGCTGTTTTCTCTTTAAGACCATATTCTCCCAAAGAAGTTACTTTTTTTTTTGGTTTTATGGTACTCTGCTACTGAAGACATCTTTTTCTGAGATTGTGGATGATGAAAGGTCCTCCATCAGATTTTGAAGGGTGAAGTTTTCCAATTTACTTTCAATCAACAGATTCCATAAAGGTCTGTGGCCCAAATAACTTTCTCCAGATTTGGTTTGATAAAATTTATGCCACTGCCTAGAGTGGAAGAAGGAAAGGGAACAACAGGAAGCACTAACTCTTTCAATGTTTATTGTCTACACATCTGTGAGATGCACAGTGCTGGTCCCCTGCCTTTCATGGTGATCCAGAGCTGGAAGTGAGTCACGGAGTCAATGATACTTGCTTTCTTTTCCTTGTTTCACAAACCCATTCCTACAAAAAGAAAGTTGTGAGGAAATACTGTCCTGCCAAGGGTGGGACTTTATTGTCTTCACACAACAAAAATCATGAATCATAACTTGACTCACAGTTATGCATTTCTTCAGATATATCCATACTAATGCTGCAAGAGCTTGCCTGAATCCCATCTGGTTAAGGATTGAATGGAGGAGTCCTTAGGGTTTGGTCTACCAAGAGTATTTTTCTTGAGCTTTTGTTCTGAGAAGACAGAACAGGGCTCATGCCCTTCAGATCCTCTTTACCCTCCCACTGTGGTACTTACAGATCTTGTGATTTTGTTTTGTCTGGCCCTTGTCCAAAAATAGACCTGTTGAATGAAAGGCAGCCTTGGGATCATTTATCAATGTAACAGTGGGAATAGTGGGCTGAACAGTAGTTTTGTGCTGTTACCAAGTGAAACCACCATGAGCAGTTACCTAATTGGAATAATATGGCACATGTTCCCATAATTGCTCTCCTTTGATAACTTTACTTAGGTCATGTTTTCTTAGTTAATTATCATTAGAAAAATATCTAATGAAAGTAACAAGGACTAAGGGTTGCAAAAAAAAAAAAAAATGGGTATAGGCTGCAGTGTGACTTATTTTCAGACACAAATATTTTCTTTACATTAATGGTAATAGAAATGATATAACTTGGCACCAACTGCAAATGTAATCAACAGTTATGTTTCCCAGGTAGTTATTATGACTGAAGGTCAGAGTGGAAAAGGGGTTATTAATGAAATTTAAAGCCAAACTGTCTCAATTATGCTGCTGCAGGGCAGAGCCCTGACCTCGTCATCCTCTGCATGTACCCAGACATCCAGACACAGACAAGAAATGAGATCCTGACGTTCAGGTAGATCCTCCAATCCACTCAAGCTTTGCTCCCACTTGAGAACAAAATGAATGAAATGGGTATTACTCCATGCTTAGAACAAAAGTGAAGGCAGTATGGCAGCTAATAAATTACATCATACTTCTAGGACAGATGTGTGAGAATATTGCAGTTCTGGACAACTTGCTCCAGAAAAATAGAACCACGAACTTTTCACCCTTTCATACCCTGTTCTGTTGAAAATAGTTTCAATCTTCTGACAAGAAAACTTCTCAGAAAGTATTTCTATTATTTTTCTTGCGTGAAAACCTATAATTTAATCTACACAGTCTTTCAAAGTGTATCTTAACCTGAAAGATATGCTGATAAGCTTATTAGTATGAATTAGGCTGGTATCTGTCTCACCTTATCTCAGGTGCCTAATAGTTAGAGTTCTAAGTCTGACCTGGTGACCTCAGACTCACTTTATAGTCAGAAGAAAAAATAGGCATTCCCAGATTGCAATCCATCTTGTTTGAGCTAAGTACACAAGACAGGTCAGATGAATTGCGGCCTGGATTTGCTTCCACTGAGTATAACAGGAAGCCAGGGTAACTAGCAGAGGTTTAAATATTGAACTTTCAGATGTCTACATTAAGGTAGATAAATTGCACCCTGAAGTTATGCACACTAATTGATTAAATAGTAGAAGGGAACATGCCCTGCCACTTGGTTGCCTATAATGCAAACAAGTTCAGGTGGTATGTGGCTGGCTTTGACCCAAGTGAATTGCTGAAGTCCAAACCATTTCTTGAGTGTCTTTGGCCAAAGACTTGTTAGCACGCAGTGTGGATGTGGCTGCTCAGTGTCTGAAGGCACAAAGAATGCATGCTTTTCTGTGCTGGTTAGCTGTAGTGTGAGCACATTTAATTTCTAGTATGGACATTGTCTTAGTAGCTACAGGAAACAATTTATATCAAGCCCATTTTAAAGCTACAGAAGTCAAGTCACGCTTTCCTACAGATTCCAGTGGAAGCAGTCTCTAGAAAGATATACAGACAGAAATCCTTTCCTCCAACCTCCAAGGGCTTCCAGAAACCAACAGCAATCTCTTTTCAGAAAGTATGAAACACTAATCTTACTGATAGAAAAAACAAAGATGTGAGCAACAGTTGACAACATCTAGCCAAAACATTGTGTTTTAAGGCTATGATTCTGTTCCCACTGACTTCAAAGCTACAGGATCAGTCCTTTAAAGTTTCTGAGAAACAATGAATGAGAGACCATGGTTACTTTTCACTGGAAATTCTGAAACAGCCAGTTCACTTCAGGGAAAAAACAAAAAAACCCCACAAACCAACAACAGCAACAACAACAAAAACGCCAAAAAAAACACTACCACCACAAAGAAACCCCAAACAAAACCCAACAAAATGGCCATCTGCACTGAATTTTTTGTTTTTTTCCACTACGGTCATGAACACTTTCAAAGAAGCCTGACTCAGGACAGCTAATGTAGGGTAAAGCCAAGCTACTAAAACACTTTTCCTTTCCTTAGACATTTGGGGCCTGTATTCTCATTGTATATTTTGTCACTGAGAAATAAACCAGCTGTGTTCTTGAAATCCATATTTCTCTTTCTTGTTAGGTCAATTCACTTTTATGCATTGTGTTTGGCTCTGCTAATATGTGTGAGGGAACCTGTGCTTTGATTAATACCATTTTTCATTTTTTTTTTTTTAAACTTGCTTATAGGCATGGTGGTTTTCATTAACCAAGCCAATAACTAGAATCAATTATGCTAACTAAATTAAGCAGAGTGTAAAACTGTGGAAAGATAAAGATAATGATAAAAACAAAAGCCTATCACACACAAAATAGTTCATAAGACATAATTAAATGAAATCTATACTACCACCACTTTTGCTTCTTAAATTATATGAAAAGCCGATGCACAATTCTGTGTTGCAACTCTGCTCATAGAATCCTAGAATAATTTATCAGAAAGGATTTTTAGATGCTTCTAGTACAACCTCCAGATAAAAGCAGGGTTAGCTGTGGGGTCAGACCAGGTCTTTGTCCAGTCAGGTCTTAACAATTTCCACAGAGAGAGATTGCACTTCTTGTCTTGGCAGCCCAGTCCACTGCTTCACTGTCTTCATAGGGAACAGGTATTCCATTATATTTTGCCTGAGCTGCTCTTTTGTCAATTTATATTTGTTGCTCATCCTCCCACCATGTGCTACTGTGAAGAGCATGGCTTCATCATCTCTAAATGACCTCGATTGAGAGAATCAGCCAGTTCCCCTGGTTTGGTGATCTGTATACTTAATCAGACTGCACTCCAACACTTTTTCTAAGTCACCAGTAAAAACATTAAACAGGACAGGCACCATGACAGATCTCTACAGTACTTCACTAATTATCAGCTTCCAGACAAATTATGACACATTAACTACTCTAAGCTCAGCCATCGAATCAGATTTTACCCATCTAGTTGTTCATCAGTCTAGAGAATAGCATCCTAGCTTGAAAGTTAGAGAGACTGTGCTAAAAGGCCAGCTAAATTCCAGGTAAATGACATCCACTGCTCTCACCTCATCCATAAATCTAGTTACTTTTCACAGAAGACAATCAGACTGTCACACATAATTCATTCTCAGTAGATCTGTGCTGATTGTTTCCAACCACGTTCTTCTCCTTTACATGCCCAGAAACGGTTTTCAAGAGGACATGCTCAATAACTTTCCTAGGGACCAAAATGAGGCTCACCAATTTCTTGGATCATCCTTTTGGGGTCTTTTTTAAAAACAAAGATATGAACAACATTTACTTTACTCTAGTCTTTGGAGTCCTCCCATTATCTCCATGACCTCTCAGAGGTGGTAGAGAATAGTCTTGACATTGGCTGGCATTCTCAGGCACATCCTATAGGGTCCCAAGAACTCACACGGGTTGAGTTCTCTCACACAGTCCCTGACCTGATCCTCATTCACTGCTCATATCTCTCTGAGCCCTTTCTGTAATTACAGAAGCCTGGGAGATATTCCTGGTGAAGACTGAGCCAAAGAAGGTATTGTGTACCTCAGCCTTAACTGTGTCTGCTGTCACTAAGCCCCCTTCCCCATTCAGCAGCAGTTCTGTATTTGATTTGTTCAGTCTTGAACAAGAGGTTCTTGTTGAATTACGTCCCTTGCAAGGCTCAACTCTAAATGAGCTTTGGCTTACCTGACACCAACACCACATTCCTGGGCAACACTTTAAAATTTTTCCTTTGTGGCATATCCCTGCACCCATGTTGCCAATCCAGAGGAAGTCAGGCAGATTAATATTTCCCATTAAAACCAGTCTTTGTGATCTAGAGACTTGATTTACTTAGAAATTATGGAATTTCATAAAACAAGATCTGATTGAAAGCTTTTGCCAATAGATTTCATTTCTGAAGCCACAGCTTCAACATGGATATTGAATTATGGTGGTAATAACTGAAAATTACTTACTTGACATTTTTTGATGGAGCTAAAACCACATCGGGTACAGGAATTTTTAAAGATAATTATGAGTCATTTTTACTACAGATGACCCGGGAATATTTTGTATTTTACTGATGGTCCATAAAACTGTTCTTAAATGTTGACAGTTTTTGTTGGAACAAATGATAGAATTTTGTTCAGATCCTTTGAGGAAGACCAGACTGCATTACTTACTATCACAGAGGATAGTACCTTCTGACATGGCTTTGTTTCACTTAAGTCAACATGACTCTTCAAAAAGTAACACATAACTCAATATGAGTAAAGTTGTCAATATAGTTTAGAACAAGACATCTATTTTCCTTTCTTTCAGTAGAAACAAGAAAATTATAACAGACATTAGTGGAACAAGTTTTGCAGAGAAATCCAGCTCAGCAGCACGATGGTCCTTTTCACCAACACAAATACTCTGAATTTAATCAACATTTGAATCCTGACATACTCTTCAGAAACATGACAACATGACACCTTATCTGAATCCAGATAGGTTTTTGAAGGCCTGTCTAGAAACTGGAAATTATTTGGAGCAAACTCTTTAGGTTTCTGAAAAAAATGGCCTTTCCCTGCTTGTCAGAAACAGACAATAATATGACATTTTAAATTTCTTCATATGAACTTATGTTATTATTTTTTTTTTTGTTTTGTAAATGAAAGGGGAAATCTCACAAGAGAAATATGATTACAGCCTCTCTGCAAATTCAGGCTAGTATCATTGTACTTGTTCTAACTGGGACATATCTGGATGCTTTTACTATAATCAGAGTAGCAAGAGACTTATAAAAAAATCATGAAAGCTTTAAAGTGCCATTTAAATGTTGCGTACTCCCCAGTGTTATCCATTTTCTAAGCTTCCAGCATCAAATTCCCTGGTTATCTTGTTACTTTTACGTATGCTTGTAGGCATGCACAGATGGGTTTAAGTCCTAATAAACACTTAATTGATGTGCATGCTATTTGGAGATTTATAGTTCAAGTATTCTCTTGCACAAAAGAAGATTTTTTCCCCCCTTCTTTTTACCAGTTAGTCCTATGATTCCCTGCAGGATTAAATCTGCTTTTGGCCTGGGTGCTTTCTAGCACTTTCTTTGATGATGCCACAGTACTGTACAGGAATATTACCCAGAAGCCAGTATAGATCCAACCATTTCGCTTCTTAAATAAGATTTTAGTTGTGTGGACACAAGTTATGCTGTGCTATGACTGAAAGCCAAACCAGGGTTTCTGGCAGGACTTATTCACTAGGAAGGATGTAATTTCTTTCTTTGCACAAGCAAATATTCATTTATTCCTTGAGAGGTGCAATTGCATTAACTGCCACATCTCATAGTAATGCATAGCTAATAACAGGGCAACATTTTAGGAAGCAAGAGACCCGAATCCAGAGTTTTATACAAAATTCAAGTGTCAAAGCAAGAAAAGAAAAATTTCCTCCCCACATAGCTTCTTACCTGGTTGGTACAGTGCTGGAAGGAAGCAAATATACATTCAGTTTGCCTGGGCAAAATTAAATGTGGACACCATTCTTTGTCAACTAGGTGAAATCTAGGCACTACTACTCCCAAAATTTTGTGAGACAGAGCTTGCTAAACTGTCAGAGCCTAAGACTTATCTTGTGACTTTCAGATGACAGTCATGACCTTTTCTCCCACTTCCTGAACTAGATAACCTCCTGTCCAGGAGGCTGAATTTTATGTCTGCTGTTCTTATGTATTTAACACTCCCATTTTGTTGTATAAGAGAGTCCCGCCCATCGCAGGGTTGTGCTCTCTACAAAGGATCATGAGTAGTATGACACATAGGTAGTAGCAGGAAAGTATTCCCAAAGAATAATTATAGCACCCAGAGGGATGGTAGAACAAGAGAAGTAATCAGGACAGGAAAGCTAATAAGTACTTTAGTAAGATACTCTTTCTGTTCAACTCAGTCTTTGTGAACCCTTCCAGCTTCCTTTGTGAATCTGGTAATTCAAACAGGAAAATCTAAACTTTGAACAAGCTCATAAAAATCAATATAGAGATTGAGAGATCCGCCTGTCTGTTTTCTTACCTAGTCTTTCATTTCTTAACCCTTTGGCTGAAATAGACTTGACTACATTCTGGAAAACCCTGTCTCCCCTCCTTTTCTACTGTCCATAAAAGGAGAGCTCATAGAGATACTATTTTCGATCTCATCCACTTGCTATTGAGTCACTGGACAGGCCAAATTCCTGATCCAAAGGGAGACAACATGACATTCCAAAACAGTCATTCCCCACCAATATGTCAACAAAAATCACTTTGACTTATAGTGTATAAAAAACACAATTAAGCATATTATGTCAGCCCATCTCTGCTCAGAAAACCAGTATAAAAATATGATTAAATAATGTCGTGACTTGGGATTCTTTTCTAAAAAGAGTCTTTTAGGTATTTTTTTTCTGGTTGGTTTTAAAAATAATTTCAGTCTTATCATAAAGTACAGCTGCTATGTCAAGGAACTGCATCCAAAGTGAACCACTTTATATATATTTTTAGAAAATATATAGCTACTTTCTTAAGTCAGCAAGGACCTTTCTTGTTTTCATACTTTCTAAATCTGTTTGTAAGTACATTAACATTACAGTCCACATGCTCACTAGAAAAATATCTCGCTTGTTTGCAGCACTTAGCATTAACACCAAGGTGAAGGACATACAAAAGAATGATGCCATAGTTCTAAATATGATGTCAAAATTGGTTATTGTATCTAGTTTGCATGCACTAAAGGGACCCTGTCAGGTCAAATTAGGTCCCAGATTGTGTTTTGATAAAGAAAAGCCTTTAAAATTCCTAAAAATTAAACATTTTCATGATTATTTGTTCAACATTCCAATGGGAACTTTTTTTTTTTTTTCCTTTTTTTTAAACAAGTGTTGACCTACAGTATTCATAATGCAAATATTACACTGTTGGGCTGATCACTGCTGGCCCATGAGAATCTAAAAGCTCTGAACTGAGTTTAAAGAGGTTGTAAAGCTTCACATGAAAAGATTAGTTTTGCTGTCAGAGTTAAGAAAAAAGGGTAAATAAACAATATAAAAGATAAGGCAAGGATATTCTTACATAGAGAAATGAAAAGAGATTTGTTAAAGCCTGTTTAGGGAAAGATGGGCATGTTCTTTTGCTTCGGAAATGGCAAGTGATCGTTACTGAAGACTATTCAATCCAACAAAGAAAACACAAACTCTGTTTATGTTACAATAATAATCTGCTTAAATATAGTAATAACAATATTTTTTGTTTGTTTGTTTACCTATAGAACAAATCTAAAGGAAATGACCTCTGGGTTATAATAGATTCTGAACTAATCAGAAGTCAACATATTACAGTTGCAAAATATAAAATATCACACATGCAAACAAGTTGTGAAATTGTCATATGTGGAGGTTTTTAGTATGCATTTAATAACATTTATTCTGCTTTATTTCTGAGGATATTATTCTTTACCCTTCGCAAAGAAAGGCAGCAAGATCACAGTCATTATCCTTTGTCTTGCTTTAGCAAACTAGAATAAAGGAAAAATAATTATTTTATAAAACCAAATACATTTTTATTTCAACAAATGGAGGCATCTGCTGCTTTGCATTACAGTGGTAGCAAAGCAACTAATATGGTTAATCTGGCAGTAAACCAGAATGAAAAAGGTAGACTACTTCAGAAGTCTGAAGAAAAATGTACTGATATCTTGATTGCATTTAATGAGAGACAAGGAGAAACTACTTCTATTAACCTTTTAATGCTGTCTTTGAATTCTCAGATAGTTGGGCTGCATGGGCTTGCATCAGCTTGACTTTAAGTCCACAGTTTAAAAATTAAAGACAAAACCCCCTTAAACAGCTCTGGAACTTATTCAGGGATCCAGGAGCTATTTGTTTATTTTTGGTGACATAAAACATTATTTTTACTTACAGCATATCTAGTGGTTCCAATCAGTCCAAATGGAGGGAAATGACTGCCAAAAATACATTTAAACTGAGTTCCCCAAATTATTTAGTGAAAGGATCATTCATGTCATATCCCCTACTTCCTCGTGTAGGACAGTGCATAGCTTCTCTTCCCCAGGAGCAGACTAGAAAACAGTAACTCTTTGCTTTTGAGTTCCCATCTCTCCAGAGAAGCAGTGACTTACCCCATATTAAACTTTCAATTCTCCCGTGTCCCACTGCATGAGTTACTCTTTAGCATCTGGTTGTGTGGCTGTGACACACATATTTTTCAGGTTGTAGGACACAGACAAGTGTTGCACTTAGGAAAGGAATATTCTCAGACAAGTACAGTGGAATTGAGAATTAGGAATTTGAATGCCTAAATTTAAGTTAGAGAGCTTCATCTTACCTTGAATTAGACACCTATACTTGATCAGGGCTTTACTATGGAGTACTGTGCTGAACTAGACTGTTTTTACCAGAGACTCTCACCAAAGTGTTATGAAAAGCTGCAGCTTCTGTTCTCCAGAGCAGAGACAAAACACCTGACCCAAACTAGCCAAAGGGATGTTCCATGCCCAGTATTGGCACTGTGGGGCGTTACACAGAAGGGACTGATTGCTGCTCGGGTCTGTCTGGGTATCAGTCGGTGGGTGGAGAGTAATTGTATCATGCAACACTTCTGTTTTCTGAGTTTTCATTTCTTCTCTTGTTGTTCCTTATTATTAGTATCAGTATTGTTATTATTGGTATTCTTTCTATTATCACTATTTTTTTACTTTATTTTAGTTATTAAATTGTTCTTATATGAACCTGCAGGGTTTATATTTTTTCAGTTGTCCTCTCCATCCCATCTTGGGGAGGGAGGGAAGGGGGCAGTGGGCAAATGGCTGCATGGTGCTGAGTCACTGGCTGACTCTAAATTATGACACCTGCCCTCCCTTTAATCCTGACTCATAAGTTGTCAGTCATCTACTCACCTATCCCAAGACAGAGCTCTGTGCACTCCAGCTGGTCACTGGCATAGAATCATAGAATCATAGAATAGTTAGGGTTGGAAAGGACCTCAAGATCATCTAATTCCAACCCCCCTGCCATGTGCAGGGACACCTCACACTAAACCAACCCACCCAAGGCTTCATCCAACCTGGCCTTGAACACTGCCAGGGATGGAGCACTCACAACCCCCTCGGCAACCTATTCCAGTGCCTCACCACCCTAACAGGAAAGAATTTCCTCCTTATATCCAATCTAAACTTCTCCTGTTTAAGTTTTAACCTGTTACCCCTTGTCCTGTCACTACAGTCCCTGACGAAGAGACCCTCCCCAGCATCCCTATAAGCCCCCTTCAGGTACTGGAAGGCTGCTATGAGGTCTCCACGCAGCCTTCTCTTCTCCAGGCTGAACAGCCCAACTTCCTCAGCCTATGCCTCCTTTTCATGTCCCCTATCTGTCTTTCCTCAAAAGCTTGTATCCTTCCATTCCAACGCTCCAGTCATAGGATCCATCCCACTACGTCTCCCTGATGCCAATAAGATTGTAGCCCTTCAGTCATACGTAGACCTCTAATTCCTTTTGTTTACTTCCCATGCTAGGTGTATTTGCATAGAGGCATTTAAGTTGGGCCCCTGATGAAGCCAACGTACGGGCTGGAGTTGCTGGAATCCATTTGTGCTGCTCTTCAGGTTCTCTTCTGTTGACCTGTAATCCCTCTCCAAGTCATTAAACTCTCACTCTCTTTGTTTCTCCCCTACCCATTTTTCCAGTAAATTTCTGAAAGAGCTCTATGGGATTTCTGGAGGAACTCCAGGTGATTTCTGGAAGACTAGGAATACAGACCCTTGGAGTCAGCATTTTAATGGAACTGATTTTGCCATTTCAGCCTCTCAGAAAAAAGAATACAGATGAATACAGATGGAATCCAAAGTATGAAAGGTGCATGTTCAAAACTTTATGCGATCACTTACAAATAGCAGCAGCATTTTACCCATGGTGATGTATTTAAAGCGAGATCTATATGCAGGGGTAAAGCTTTAAAAACTTGTTGATTAATAGAAGTCACCACCTCTAACAGAAACTTTGATGTCTGATAGACACTTGTCACTTTCATGAATGACAGGATGCCTCTCCAGATGGTAAGCTTCTACTACAGACCTATGTTGACCTGATTTTAAGAAGCCTTTACATGTGTAATTAAATCAGAACTTCAAAAGGAGAAATCCTCTGTAAAAGTTATCCTTCATATATTTAATTTAGACATATGTATTAACTTTGCAGCAATCTCTGAGATATAAAACCTTGAGTTTCACATCGGTCACAGCAACCATAATTCAGGGAAAAATAAAAGAGTTCCTGATATTTGCAAAGTGTTTTGCTTTATATTTTTAGGCTGAGAAAGTTGGGGCAGTTCAGCCTGGAGAAGAGAAGGCTGCTTGGAGACCTCATAGCAGCCTTCCAGTATCTGAAGGGCGCCTATAGGGATGCTGGGGAGGGACTCTTCGTCAGGGACTGTAGTGACAGGACAAGGGATAACGGGTTCAAACTTAAACAGGGGAAGTTTAGATTTGATATAAGGAGGAAATTCTTTCCTGTTAGGGTGGTGAGACACTGGAATGGGTTGCCCAGGGAGGTTGTGAGTGCTTCATCCCTGGCGGTGTTCAAGGCCAGGTTGGATGAAGCCTTGGGTGTGAGGTGTCCCTGCCCATGGAAGGGGGGCTGGGACTAGATGATCTTAAGGTCCTTTCTAACCCTAACTATTCTATGATTCTGATTCTATGATTCTATATTTATTTGTTTGTTTAATTTTGTTAGTGGGAATATGGCACATTTGCTGCAGCTCCCTGCCCTTGGTGGGTATCATCGGAAGGGCTTACATTCTCACAAAACATTCTGTAAATAGCAATTTGTCATCAATTGAAGACAATTAAAGTGGGATCAGTTACCGGACAGTCTGCTGCTTATATTTACTCTATCTACATCAACACTTCCTCCTACCTTAGTGAAATCACAGCCTAGTGCGTGAGTAATTTGTGTATCTGTTAACAGCTGACTGAATGCAAGCCACAGGTTGGAGCCCTTTGTCTCAATATTTGCCCTTTCTTGTTGTCACGCATCACCCATTGATTTCAAGAGCACAAATATTTCTTGATGGTGAGAGTTAATCTCTCTTTCATGCTTGTTTACACACTCTGTTCAGTCCAAGAAGCCAGTTGCACTTTTCACCTTGGTCTACAAGTCGTCATGCAAACAAATGACCCAGACCTGGGCAACACCCTTTTGTGTCCACCCCTTTTTGTTTAACTCATGCTTCTGCTCACTATCCCATAGTTATATATTCATTTTAGAGCTAAGACCCAGAGATCAAAGGGTCTGAAGCTGCACTGTGAAAACACTAACGAGCAAAGGGATGAACTGACCTTTGTTCAAATCCTTTAGTTTCAGAACTGTGTCTGCTGATATGCAAATCTTGTGTGTGCATATACGTGTTTATATCTGTGTATGTATATGTACAAATATATTGAATGGTGATCATAGCATAACATAGTACAGTACAGTATAGTACAGTATAATGTAGTAAATAGACATTACACAACTCTATAAAGAAAAAGATGTAGAAAAATATTACTTACCATGAAGAAAAATTAAGCACATGCTTAATTTAAATCAAGATTTCTTCAATACGACAGGGATTGTATGTTTTCTAATAGTTAAGATAACCAGGATAGCTGGAAAAAGCAACTCTGTTTTGATGTATCCATTAACTGAACTTCTCAAATATATATTCTTCTTTCCTCTTGTGATGCTTCAAAGTTAATATATACTTTGTCCCATGTTGTGCACCTAAGAAATATTCTTGGAAGGGCGGAGCTACTGTGAAAATCATGATGGACAGTAGTAAGACTCACATGACCATGGGTGACTTTTATGGAGTCATAAGCACTCTGGCCTCAGTTCAGCAAAGCACTTAAGTGAGAGCACAAGTCTATTAAAGTTATTATCCACAGAGCAATTGGTAACAATATAATCTCACAATGTAAAACCCTTTTTCTTCAACTGAGTCACTATTCTGCTTTCTTGTGCTTTATCCTTTGATGAACAGTATGAAAGGAAAATTAGGTACAATGTATAACCCTAATACTGTTTAACTCCAATTTACATATGCAGTTAAATTGTCAAATTATCCACTTATTCCAAGAAAAAGTAATATTACATTTTAAGACTGTTTCTTAAAGACTAATGAATATAATACATTTGTAAGCAACAATGTTGGTTCACACCAGAGGTCCTTTGTTCATAGCTATGTTGCTCTGTTACTACAGAAGAATGAACCCATGATGTTGCCCCAACATGGAGTCCATGTGAACATTGTTTTTTACCAAACTACCCTGGTTATGCTGACATTGGCTCTCAGGTAGACTTTGGGGTTACAGCTCTTTATATTCCACCCTTCCAGGGCCCACCACAACTCTCTGTGTGCTCCATCTAGTACCACATCATTTCTCAATGTATCTAAATACAAGACTAATTCACAATAATATCTACCCATATTTCATAACAAAAAAAGAGGCAGAGGGGCAAGAAAAGTTGTACCACAACCCAAATCCAGTAAAGACTATTTTCTATGTGCTCTTGGCAAATCACATAGGACAAGGTGATCTTAACTACTGTCCCAGGGACTCACACTCTGAAGAAAGATGGTCCTTTTAGGCTTAGTTTCTCAAGCAGCACACATCTCTTCCTTGACAACTCCCTCCATCTCACCAGCATGTAGATAAGGGCTTTAATATTTTATTTTTTTAAATGATCTCATAAGCCCAGCATTAAAAACGTTCACAGGATCCAGGAGCACAGAATGAACTATTGGTCATAGTTGTTAATATGTTGCTAATGTTAATACATGCATGTGTGTGTTTGTATGACATAAAATTTGGAAATTTTGCATATAAAGCTTCTTTTCCCAAGGTACAAAATCAGCAGGTGACATGTAGTCCACATACACCTTTTATCTCCAGAGAGAATAAAACTATATTAACATTGCCCCAACAATTTTTCCGTCCTCTGATACACCATCATAGCATTATCAAGATTCAGTAACCATCAGCTGTCCAGAAAGTATTTAAGACAGCAACCACATGAGTCTCTGTCTCCTTGGAAAAAGGGTTTTTATCAAGGACTGTGCTTCAGTGCTGAGTTTAAGACTCTACAAAATTCAGGCAATATGAAGAAACTTGAAAGGGTCTCTTCAGCCACCACAGGTGGAAAGATATGAGTTTGGGGGAAATGAGCAATGACATACTATGCAAACTGCTGAAAAGCAGTTATGCTTGCATAACCTATTCTCTATGAGGTGGTTCTCCATCACACAGCCTGTGCTTGGAAGATCACCCCAATGTGTCTATAGCTTTTCAGCCTTTCTCAGAATTTCAAACCTAATGATACCCGTAGAAATGCAGACACATACTGATGACTGAATCTTTGACAGTGGTAATACTTGTGGTTTCCTCCCAAGTCAAATCCATTCCCACTAGACTAATTTATACTTATACGTTTTTGTCTTCTTGCATAATGAATCCATTGTGTGTCCAAAAATAACATGTCTGGCTGGGCTAGCCTTGGCAGTCTGGCATGTCTGAGCACACACTGGACATAGCTATGTACAGGAGCTGCAAAAGAGTTGGTGGATTGGGTTACACACATGTTTGATGTTGTCATCAAATTGTATTGATGTTATCTTGAACTCTGGTGTACCTTGCTGCAAGACAGATTTGGCTTGTCTAGCAAACAGTATTGGTGCTCAACCTCCAATACTAAACAACAGACCCTCAGTCTGGCCAGGTATGAGAAGGCCTGAGAAGGAATGGGAAGAAAGGGAAAGACATGGTTGTCTTCATGGGCTTTTTCTCATTTGTCAGTGAATGATTGACATTTTCTAAGGAGCCAAATCTGATATTTAGTCCTCACTAACTAGACATTCATATGGGATTTCTTGCAGTATGGAGAAGGCTTCCTCTCAGGTGCATTTTCTTGCTAGTGTAATAGCATGGAGACACAAATGAGAGAGCATTGTGTTGTACCTCTGCCACACAGCTTTTGAAGAGACATCTGGCACTGGAACATGCTCACAGCTGTGTTGCATTTCAGGTTGCTCCATGTCATGAGGCACTGGGGTGTTAGTTTTCCTGGTGGCTTCAAAGGGTGTACTGAAAGGCTCTATGACACCTGGGGCTTGTTAGCATTTTCCTTTTGGTGTTCCAGACAGAATGTTCCAGTGGTACTTTGGCATGTGCTCCAAGGCCGAGACTAGTGTGTCTACAACAGCAATTTGGTTCAGGTCAGGAACATGCTTCTGAAGTTAATCATCCAGTTAACCCCTCCAACTGCTTCTTGGATTGCATCACGGAGTGGTCTTGTGTCATGAGAAATCGATACTTTTGGGGTAAGCATAAACCAAAGGGTGGTCTTTGGCATTGCACCTAACATGCAGCAAGTGATAATGGGCTGAAATTTACAGGACAAAACCAGAGCTAGCTCAAAAACAAGCTCCTTAAATGTATATAATGGGGTTATTGCACCCTCAACACTAACGGCTTAGTAGATAAGCTCCCATCAAACCTTGCTAATGTAAACTTAGCTTGTGTGGACAGTTGGGAAATTGAACTTCAAGGTGCTGCTAGAGGCATTTTGTAATGGATTGTGTTTCAGAAGACAGTCCAAGAAATCATCATTTGAGTCTCCCCACACATAGGGAAGGGTTTTTTTATACCGTCATTAAAAATAACTATTGTTGCAATTATCACACTTTTCTTCTTGTGGTGGTTTGTTACTACAGCAGCACAGTACTTCAGTAAGAAACCAGTGATCTCATTGTGCTAGGCAACGCACATGCCCTGAATAACAAGATTAAATCCTTGTGACTTTTAGTCTAAATGTAAAACCTGTGTTGATCTATGCCCTGAAGCATGAGTTTATATTGTTTCCATACTTTATATCAGTGACATTTGTGCTCTGCTATTGTGATGCATTGTTCAGAGGCCTTTCAGAGCGTGTACTTTACATTATGGCTTATTCATAATGCTCCTCTTTGAGTGGTAACTTGTTTGAGTGCTAACATGGCAAAGCATACTCTGTCAATCTTGAGACAGCTTTTGACGGCATGTCTAATTAAAAAAAAAGTAGTGAATGCGAAGCATGAATTCACATCCTCTATGTTGTTGTACCAAAGGCTGAAGGCCAAGAACCATCAAAGCAAATAGGTTTAAATTTATATAAAACTATTCCTGCTGTGATGTCTTTTTGAGATGATAAATAATTATAAGCTGTTAGTTTAAACAAACAAAATATCTGTGTCACTCACAAGTTCCAAAACCACTGAGTTCTGCATGATTACTATCACAGATTTTGGAATCCAGGCTAACTTTCCTGATCTTTCAATAACGTATGTGTGGGGAGTCTCATAAATTATGAGCCTTTCTGAAACCTTGCTATGTTCTAGTGATTGCTGTCCAAATCCCACCTACTAAGTGATGATAGAAACAGGCTTCAAGTTCCTAGTAGCTATTTAGGTCTTTTGATTTCTACTATGTGTTTGCATAGCTGACTTTGCGTTTTTACTCATTAATTTGGCTGTAACTTCGGTGATCTCTCTGCATGGTATCACCTAAAAAATTAGTGAAGGAGGAAGACCTGAGAGATCTTGAGGTCTTTTGCATGGAACCAATTGTGTAGGACCCAGAAGAATACTTCTAAAATACACTGACTTACTTTAGACAAGTTCCTTGACTACATGACCTCCTTTACTTGTTCTACCCTCTTTCTCTCATTCTCTCTCTTCCTTTTTGATTTTTATCTATTAACTCTTTCCACACTGTCAGCAGTGCTTAGAATTTGCTTTTGACATTAGTTTTGTAAAAAACATATGTACTTTTGCCTTCTTGAATTTGTGACCAGTATTTTATGCTGTGTTGTAGTCCTTGGAGTTAGAGGACCCCTCTTTTCATAACCTGGCTGAAGATCCTTCCCCCAGAGTTTGGAAAAATAATGTGCATATACTAATAAATGTTTGGCTTTTCTAAAAAAGAAAACTTTAAATGCAAAGTATGGTAAAATTATGGTGTAATGAAAATGCTCTTGTTAAATAATAAGTAGCGGCATTGAACTGAATGAATCTTTATTATAGGTAAAATTTTAGACATTACGAGTTAAATCATTAAAACTAAGCCCAGAAAAAGCAAGAAAAGGTTTTGATATATGCCCCAAACTACTTCATCTATTATTAAAAGTATGAGGATACAGAAGAGACAATAGAAATGCCTTTTACTATGTTTTGCTTATGTTATTCCATGCTTAATATTTTTCAGTGACATTGTTGCAGTTTGCTTTGGGAACTTGTAGACATGCTTGACCTATAATGTGCACACTATAAAATTAATTTAATGTTTACTACATCTGCCTTTGAACATGGGTCCTCTTCATTTTTTATGGTTAAGTGAAATGTGGAATGTTAAATTCCAGAGTTGGCAGCCCTGTGCTCTAGTAGTTACTCATTTCTACACCACAGATTTTGTTTCAAAGGCATCATTCCTGAGCTGGATTGTATCCATTTTTCTGGGTGTTGTTCTACAAACTACCCCTGAAACACGAACAGTCTTATTCCTGCTGATTTCTTGAGAGTACCAGGATCTGTAACTTAATGCATGAAAAAAATATTTTTGAGAATTATAAATAAATTATATACATATACACATATATATATACACAGATACATATGAAATCTTTAATTGTTCTAAATACATGGACTTGCAATGTTTCTCACATTAAAAAAAACCTTCAAAACTTTTGTTTATTCTAATCCTGCAAAATTGTCCTGGAATTTTACCTGTTGCTGAAGATAGAAAGAAGATCTTATATTGACAACAGGGGAAAAAAATATCTAAACTTATTCTAGACTTTTAAAATATTCTGTCTTGTGTAGCATTTCAGGTTGTAGTGGAGATAGAAGTTTACAGTAACCTTGAGTAAAGTCTGCCCTTAAAATCTAAAATAAACATTTTTGTAAGAAATTAGCCAATAGGCATCACATTTAGTCATGTATCTTTGATTCCTGTACCATTAATAGGTAAAGTGAAGGTTCCTCTTAAACAGCTTTCCCAGAGTGGAAACACCAACTAAGTTACATGAAAGAAACAAAACCAGTCAATGAAAAACATTTTAATCCATATTTATTTTCTGTGATAGAATGGAAAGTTACATGGGTTTCTAACTGACTGTAGAACCTTTATTAGTGCAGAGTTTCATTATAGTGAACTAATTCTAACCAATCTTTTTTCCAGTGATTTTACCTAGCCATAATTATCTTACCTATTTGAAACATGCAGAGGAAATTGAATAAGCAGCAAGTCTTCAACATGCTAAGTAATAGATGCTGATGTCAAAGATTACATCATGCAATATAACAATTGTAAAAATTGTCTGGCGTAATGCAAGTAAATCATGGAGTGCAAGATGCCAAATATGTTGAAATTAACTTTGAGTGAGATCACACAAAAATTCAATTATTTTCGTCTGAACACCACCCACGCACAATGACTAATTACGTCAAATGCTTGAGATTACAAAACATCTCAATTATCTCTAATTACAGCTAAACTGACCTCCGGTGAGTGGTTTTTCTTCTCTCAAGTGTCCTTTGCATGGAAACTAGTGTAAAGAAGGAGACAGAGCAGCAATGAGGTCTCTTTTACAATGGAGTCAGGGCACATCTGAGGCATGCACAGGCTTTTTTTCTTGGATAACCTAGTTTGGGCAGAAAGTTAGATGTCTATCAAAGGTTGAAATGATTTTGATCCTAGGAATTATCTATTTCTCTTTTTTTGGCTATGATAAGCAAAGGATGACTAGCCTAGATTTAGACAGAAAAATCTTAGATGTCTCAGGTAAAATAAGAACACCTTTATGGATTTGTCTCTTATCAAAAATAAGTCAGACTACGGTACAACTAAACAACTTTACCAAGATGGAGAGCAGCTTAAAGCAAGAAAGACCTGCTGTGCCTTCAGTCTTGCCTTCTAAAATGCTACAGAATGGAGTGCAGTTTCAGTTTTGACCTTGAAAAATGAGTGTGTTTTACAGTTCTTTTACTCCCTCTAGATTTTAAAGGAAGCAAAGGAAGCCTGTTAATGCAACATTGTGTAGAGAGAAGTTAGTGCTAGTCTCTCACATGGTGCAAAGGCAAATAGCTGCTGTCCTGCAGTAAATATTTTGGTTTTTTTTTTGAGAAGTGTTTATATGTTTCTGATGTTACTGTTTGTTTAGCTGGTAAATATTTCAGTTGCTCTTATCTGGGGTTTCTTGTTTTTTTTTTTTTTCTTCTTCTTTTTAATTCCTAGTGAAATGGCTTTCTTAAGTATTCTAAACCCTTCAGCCCACACTGGAGGAATAGCTCCTCTTCAGCTGGGCTCTATTTACTTAAACAAGAAGTATTTTAAAAAATAAATTTAGTAGAGTAGTTTCTGACATTCTGCAAGAGAGATATTTTATTTTATAGATGCTCTCACCTACACTGAACTTTTGAAACAGCAGCTTTTTTCCTGTAGCAAATAAAACTGAAATCCTCAGTTGTTCCAAGATAGAGAAATGGCGTCTCCTTTGTTTCGTTCTCCTGCTCTTGAATGTCCATTTCTAGTAGCAAATTTTTCAGAATGAAGAAAAGTTATTGCCATTTTAGAACATGTGTTTATCTTTCTGCCTTTTCATTGTAAAGCAATACTGTTTATCTTAGCTATATTGTGTTTTCAGAGAAGAACAACAGCTAAACATTTCAGAGATTGGTATCATGCTGATAAATTGCTACAGACTGAGAAAAAGCTGCAGTTGAGCCACCATTTCTGTTTCACTCCACAAGAAGTCTGCATAGAAACCACTCTGGCACTAGGAAAAAATTCATGGCAAACACTAAGAAAACTTCACATTTCCACCTCATTCAAGAGTATTCTTTTGGCTTCTCTTCTGACGTCATTTGCTGAAAGCATAACACTACTTTTCATGTACTTTAAATCAGAGCTGTGTGAAACAGACATCAGTTTTAAAAGTACCAGTGTTAGTATTCTGCCACCAAACTACCTGCATACATGTCAGGTTATATTAGACTAAAGTAAGAAGTGGATGACTAATACATGTCATGCTGACAGATCTTTAGTAGAAATCCTTAAATTTTTTAAAGGAAAAAATTTTGCTTCTAATAACCTGGTCCTTACACACTGAATCGTTTTGGCTGTTTAGTATGCTCCTATTACTGCAAACCTGAGGATGCATCATAGTATTCTAGTGTAAATTATATTTTTTCCTATTCACTTTTCCTAGTTATATCAATATAACAAGGTACAGAATCTAGAACAAAATCTACTTCAACTCGCATGTATTATATTTCTAGATTCTAAATGATCTCCACTTCTATAGTAGACGATGTGGTTTAATAAGAGACAAACATAAAAACGGCTAGTCCCAGTGGCCCTCCTCTGGACTTGTTCCAGCAGTTCCATGTCCTTTTTATGTTGAGGGCACCAGAACTGCACACAATACTCCAGGTGAGGTCTCACAAGAGCAGAGGGGCAGGATCACCTCCTTCGACCTGCTGGTCATGCTCCTTTTGATGGAGCCCAGGATACGGTTGGCTTTCTGGGCTGTGAGTGCATACTGAAGCTGGCTCATGTTCATTTTCTCATGAACCAGCACCCCCAAGTCCTTCTCCGCAGGGTTGCTCTGAATCTCTTCTCTGCCCAACCTGTAGCTGTGCCTGGGATTGCTCTGACCCAGGTGTAGGACCTTGCACTTGTCATGGTTAAACTTCATAAGGTTGGCATCAGCCCACCTTACAAACGTGTCAAGGTCCCTCTGGATGGCATCCCTTCCCTCCAGGGTATCAACTGAACCACACAGCTTGGTGTCATCGGCAGACTTGCTGAGGGCGCACTCAATCCCACTGTCCATGTCAGCGACGAAGACGTTAAACAAGACCGGTCCCAACACCGATCACTGAAGGACACCTCTCGTTACTGCTCTCCAACTGGACATTGAGCCATTGACCACAACTCTTTGAGTGTGGCCACCCAGCCAGTTCTTTATGCACTGAGTGGTCCACCTATCAAATTGATATCTCTCCAATTTAGAGACAAGGATGTCCTGTGGGACAGTGTCGAACGCTTTGCACAAGTCCAGGTACATCAACTGCTCTACCCCAGTCCATCAAGTTCCTTCCTTTCAGGAAGGACCCATAAAGTTTTAAGCATCACTAAATATTTTATAGAAAGATATCTATGTGCTTGTTATGTTTGTAAATAGTGTCATTTCTCGCATAGTTTTATCAATTTCTCTCTATAATGCTAAATCCTTCAGTTTATTCACATTAATCTATATCTATATCCTGGCGCAAACCAGGGCAATCTACTTCACAATGAACCCCCCCCCCCCCAAAAAAAAAGAAAAAATCCCACGTAGTGCAGGAACAGTTACACTAATTAAAAGAAAATGAGGCAATGCCCTGGGAGAAATATCCTTTTTGACCTTGTAACAAGTGTGTATATGGAATGACATTGGAATTATGGGTTTGACATAAATTGTTCAAACTATATAGGCCTTTATCCCAAAAGACATGCATAACTCTGGGGCCTACATGTGCTAGTGCACATGAAGAACTGGCTTTTGTTATAATTACACAGCAATATAAGCATCACAGACTGTCTGGATAGGAATCAGCTCAGTAGGAAGGATGAAGCCCATACAGCAGGGAGTCAAGAGACCTGGACTTCATTCTCAGCACTGTTTGTGCCAAAATGTGACACTGCATACCACCTTTCTGATGCCCTTATTTCCTCTTTAGCTGCTGTCTGCTTTGCCTTTGGTGATGGCAAACTCTGTGTGATGATGGCATCCTCACACTGATGTAAGATCATTATGGGAATCTAGGGATATAATCATAGAATTACAGAATCATGAAATGGTATGTGTTGGAAGGAACCTTAAAGGTCATCCATTTCCAACCCCACCAGCAATGGGCAGGGACACCTGGCACTGGACCAGGTTTCTCAAAGCCTCATCCAACCTGGCCTCAAACACTGCCAGGGTTGGGGCATCTACAGTTTCTCTGGGCAACTTGTTACAGTGACTCACCACCCTCAGAGGGAAGAATTTCTTCCTAGTATCTAATCTAAACCTACCCTCTTTCAGTTTAAAGCAGTTACTTCTTGTCCTATCCCTACATGCCCCTGTAAACAGTCCCTCTCCAGCTCTCTTGTCATCCCCTTTGGATACTGGAGGGCTGCTCTTAGGTCTCCCTGGAGCCTCCTCTTCTCCAGATTGAACAACCCCAACTCTCTCTTCCTGTTTTCATAGGAGAGATGCTCCAGCACTTCTATTTTACATTTCTAAAAAAAGAGTACACACCTTAAGCAAAAGAAATGCCTTTTCTGCAGTTGGTTTCTTCATATATCCACTAGCACAAGAAGCCAAGGCTCCAGGGCACAAGTGTATAAATATTGTGAGGGAAATTGTGTCATCATTCCCTTCTCCACAATAACAATGTGTAAGTCCAGGGCCAGTTCTTTGCCAGTCATTTGTCTGGGGTTTTCCAGTAGCAGCAGCTAGGCCTAAGGCTTTTTCTTTGGCAGACTGTTCTGATGATCTTTGGCACTACCCTATTACTGGTTTGGTTGGCTTCTGTGCAATAGAAATAAGCTTAGAGTTAGGCAACTGCTGAGGATATGGTTTGTCTTAATTTCTTTCTAACATTTTTTCTAGTTTGAACATAAAATGCAACACTAAATTGAGGTTGGATTTATAACATGGGTCTTGCATTGCAAGAAATAAAGTTGTACAGTAAAAAAAAACAGTTACTGTCCTTAATAAAATTATGTTTTTTATTATTTGAGTTGGAGCCTTTATTGCAAATAAGCACACAAAATGCTGATTACTAGTGATCGAGTTTGAAATTGCAGGATTATAGGATCACGGAATAATTCAGAACGGAACGGACTTTGGGAGTCTCAGAGGTACCCTCCTCCTCAGGGTCTACTATGAGGTCAGATTATGTTGCTCACGTCTTTTTCCAGTTGAATCTTGGAAACTTCCAAGGATGGAGCTGCACAGCTTCTCCTCTAAGTACATCCAAGCTGAATTCCTTTTATTTCAACTTGTCCCTCTTGTCTCTCACACTGTCATCAAGCACTGCAGTGAGCAGTCCATCTTCTTCCTCCTTTCTTGAGGCACAGACTAGCCGCTGTTGGAGCTACCTAAAACTGCCACTTACCCAGGCTGAACAGGTCCAGCTCCCTCCTCCACACCTCACAGGGCAAGTGCTTCAGGCACAGTCATACCTACTGTGGAGCTCCTGGTCTGCAGCCTGCTGGTGGCCCTGGCTGCTGCCATGGCACACTGTTTCTGAGGTTTCTCCTCTCTGGCTTCCCCAAGCATTTCTGCAGAGCTACTCCCCAGCCACAGGCTTTTTATTTTTAATTACACCACTTATCCAAACCCAGAGAAACTTCGAACTTCAGCTACCTCATATGATTAGGTCAGGTGTACAACGCTTGTGGTTCCGTAGAGCAAGCACCTTAGATTTTCATATTCTTGTATTGTAATGTCATTCATGACTCATTTCTGCTTTTTTTTTTTCTGTTTTAACTCCCATCTCTGTTCCTGTGGTCCAAGGCAAGGCTCTGCAAACTGGCTTAGCCTTTCTCACAAATGCAAATGGCATAATTTTGCCCATGTTTCTTGTTCTTACTCTGTATTGACTAGGAAGATGAGGTTAACATGTGACATTGTTTCAGGGCTAGAGAAAGGGCCAGGAGTTATTCAAGTTGCTAAAATTATCTGATCTGGGGCTTTAATTTCAGTTCTATTAAAGACACATCAAATTACAAGTAGTGACATAATTCTTTACCTGTCAGGGGCACTCAGTGGATGCATCCATCTAATCCTGGTTGTGGAGTCAGGAATTATGTTATCCTCCTTCATTTTCAGTCTTCCTTTATGTAATGAGGCTTTGTGAGGTGAATCCAAAGCATATAGTGGGCAAGGCTCTGAATGATTCCAAGGAGTTTACAGAGTTCCTGCTCCCACTTAGCCTGCAACTTGGGGTCTTTCAACATGGAAAGGGAAAAGCTTTAGTTGCTCAGTGCCTCAATTTAGTCCCTACTACTCACAGATGTTGCATTCCACTAATACTTTAACTATTTTAATCCCCCTTCTTACAGAAGAAGAAATTAAGCCATGGAAGAACAGCTTTGCCTATAGGGAAAAAATCTATAAAACTATATGGAATTCCCAGCCGAATGCTGCTACGCTGAAGAAAGAGAGGAGATTTTTTTTTTTTTTTTGGTGCTATTTTCCCTTTTTCTTTTCAATGTTTATCTGTACCATCAAGAAAATCTTCTGAAACATGGCTTAAAGCTGACAGATAAAAACAATGCTTGCTGCCTAACAGCAGCAGTATTGCCTTTGTAAAATATGTCTAATAAAACTGAGATCTACTACTGTTTAAAAACGAGCAGGTCAAAGAATTTGACCTAACTGTGATGAATTCTACTTAAAGGATCTGTAGTTCAAATGACTGCAAGTCAAACTGTTTAACTATCGTTTTTCTGCATGTGTGGATATCTGTATTTTCCATGAATACACAGAAAATATGTATGTGTTTAGGCACATAGAAACAGATATACAGACTCACGCATGCACAACCACATGAAAATAAGAAGTAAAATATGGCATAGGCACTTCTTTACAGGAAAAATCTAAAGGTTTTTATAAAAACATTCTTTTTCAAAACAAAGAATTTTATTTATTTGCATTTATATGTGAGGGACAAATAAAATACAGGAATTCCTCTGAAAAATTATTAGTTTTGTTTTGTTTAGCATGGAAAATTTACTGAAGAGATCTCATTTAAAATAACGTAATTCATCTGCCCACTATTGCAGGAGACTGGTGTCAGGACAATTTTCTTCAGCTGATAACCCTTTCACCTTTAAATTGTATTTTTTACTTCAGGCTGTCACATCTTCTAAAAGTGATTGCCTTTAACCTAATACAAGATCAATTTTAAACCCTTAGGAAAAAGAAAAAGAACCCACACTTTGTTTTATGCTGTATGTAATTTTCCAGTTAGAAAGGTGTTTATAGTCCACATAATGAAAACTGAAAGCTCCTTAAGAAAGTGTAATAATTTATACTCATCGTGATAAGAAGTATGCATTTTTCTTGCTGGTCAAAACTGAATCCCTCTCAAGACCCTTAGCCAGCAGTTACGAATTTCATTAGTTGTCATAACTGTCAAAGTCAAGTTAGCTCTCCTGATCAGAATTCTGACAACCCTTTGATATGAATATATCAACACTACATACCAAGTTCAGGCAAATGTCTCAAACCAGCTCTGTGTGTGTGCCGGTATTGGCTATGGACGTTTCAAAGATTATGCATTTGGGAAAATTCTTTGAGAGCCAACAGCAAAAGCTTATTTTCATCTTACACCTAAAATATATTTATAGATGTAGGTTGTGGAATATGACCACTGATACTGAATTTGTGCATAAGATGGTTCATAAGATTTGGGACCAGACTGCTGAATGTTCACTTGCTGTTAAGTAACCAGTCCTCTACTGCTTAAAACATACTTAATATTGCTATGGAATACACAAGTATATACGCTAGATAACAGTTGTGTTTTCTTCCCCTCGCTTTTGCCAAAGAAACTAGCCTGCACTATAGTCAGTGTGTGTTCTTGGAGTGCAGCTTTTGTATTTATGCGCCTGTAAAATGAGCTTATCTTGCATTTAATCTGGTTTCATGTTATAAATCAGGAAATAATAAATATGGGAAAAACATCAGGTCTGACTGATTGTGCAATCCTGGCCAGTTAGCAGGCATGCAGCATTCACTTGGATGGGAGCACCACTGCCATACAGGATCATCACTTAAATCTCCGACCCTCAGAATATCCATAAATGAGTACAACCTCTATTGGACTTACAAAAACCCCATGTGTCCAGTAATATGAGATTATAGGACAGAGCTTTACACCAGAGTTTCTGAACCTCAATATTTTTATTCTATCAACCACTTTTCATTTGCTAATATAAGAAGGCTAAAATATTCTTCCCTTTGGAGGTAGAGGCCTTTCCTTTTCAGAGCCAAAGAGAGAAATACAGTAAACAGCATTTTCTTTCTTCCAGTAAAGGAAGAATTAAAAAAAACCCCAAATATTAGGTGAGAATTATGCTCCTAAAATCAATAGACAAATTCTGATTTTATCTAAAGAGTCATCATCAGATGCACATCCTTCTTCTGAAGAAACTAAATTCTTTCAAACTTCATCAAGAAATTTAGGGAAAAAATGGCATTTGCAAAGTAATGAACTCTTTTCAGGAAAGCATGAATTGGAAAAGGCTTAAAATAAGAGTACATTGTCAGAAATGGCAACTCGTGTTCAACAGAAAAATCAAGCTATAACATTTGCATTTGCACTGGTTTGTAATTTAATAAGAAATTGGTATTAGATGCTCACTTTGAGACATATGTAAACACATCATCTACCATCTCCACTATACACTTTTTTCCCCAGAACACTGTGAAATGCATGTGTCATGAAAAAAAGTGGGCCCTGGAGACTAAGCTAAACCTAGTCTGAAGAAGCATTCTCAGCCTCATATAACAAACAAAGACCCCTGAATCAGCAGCTTTAATATCCTTATCTGTTCCTACTAGACTGAATTAGTCACTATTATGAATGTACACAGATTTGGACAAAACCAATATTTTTTCACTCAAGTTTTTTAAGTATTGTATCTGTCCAAACTGTAACTCTCTCTTAAGTCAGGACAATTTGGGTAAATAATTTTGGTTGGTGACACCCGCACTGTACTTTCTGGCTCTTTAGTAATCCATGGGGAAGGGCTAAGAATTCACCCAGAGCATGACTCTAACAATATAGCTCTTCTTCCTTGTGTTCAGGTGTCTCTATCAGGGTCAGTTTTTTCTTTTTTTCCTATACTCTATTTTTTTTTTCATGTAGAAGTTAGAAATAAGACTGATACAGAATGTGGATTTGAATGTGAATTTTATTCTAAAAGGTTGTTAGAAAAAACAGGCTGCTGAAAGGAAAGCAGGTGAAGAAGTGATGTCAAATGAAGAGCAGTACTGGAAAAAAGTCTTAATTTCAAGTGGCAATGTGGAAAGCACAGCTGGAAATGAAAGCGGAAGCAGTGCAGACTGGTACTGTAGAGTGAAAATATTAGGAAATGAAGTGATGTGAGATTTTCAGCAGAGGCAAAGTAATGGAGGGTTGTGAAGCTGAGTTCCTAGAGCCAACTTTTTATGAATGGCTTTTAATCTCAGGTATCTGTACTGAAAAAAAACCACCCCCCCCCAAACAAAAAACAAAAACCCACAACCCAAAAAACCCCAAACCAACCCCAACTAGACAATCAAAAGCCAACTTGGAAGGAGGTCCAGTTATTCAGAAAGTGTTAAGAATCAGCCCCTCTTTAAATTTGGAGATGGTTGTATAATAACTGAGGAACCTCGAATTATCTTGTCCTTTAAGTATAACTGGATAAATACTACCCCTTAGAGCAATTTCACTGTTCTGAACAGGCATTGAATTTTACATGACTGAAAAATATTATCATTTAAACCCTGAGATTTATTGTCTTCAAAACATACTCCTTCACTAGAGAAATAGGAAGACTTTATAAGCCTAAAAGAGCGCAATATTTGCTTTCTGGTGCACATGTTTGACAGTGAGAGTCTTATCATTAGATAAGAGTTAGAATAGCTACCATCCCACATTCTCCAAACATAGCCAGATGGTTTGAGGACTAAGTAGTGAAAAAGCTCAGTCTTCAATCAAAGCAGTCTGCATCTTTATTGTACCATTTGTTTAGTAGGCTGACATGGGATGCCTAACATCCTTAAATATCAGTATTTAGGCAGCTGCTTAATTAAATTCTCAAGGCTGCATTTTGATGGGGGTAATTCATTTTAAAGGAACAACAAAACATAAGCCCTTTCTTGCCCTCCTTTTCTCTTAGCAGATACTACTCTGTTATCAGTTGCTTCTGGCTGACCACAAATAACAGTGACAGCTTGAAATGAGTCAATGATCTCCACCCTTTCCCCCTCCCCCCCCCCCATCCCCTACAAAACTGTCTCAAAATCTGACAGAAATTAATGTAGGTGTTTTATAATAACTTCAAAGGAAAAAGTACATTTCTAGGTCCTTTGTATGTGTCAGAATCTCTTCACGAGAATACCCTTGCTTAGCAGTGGGAAGACATTTCCTGAACAGATTTTATCTGGTTTTTTTTTTTTTTTTACATAGTAAAACAATTATTATTACTTTACGAAGGCTATTTATTCTAAAAAAAAAAAAAAAAAAAAAAAAAGAAGAATCTGAAACTAATAGTTTGGGGTTTTTTCTGCCTTATTGAAATTCATCTAACTTCCTTTGTATAGCTAAATGGCCCCTTTCTTTTTTCAAGAGTGTCCCAATGAAAATTGTCAATCACACAAAAGCCATCAGCTGGCTATCAATAATATAGCAGCAAGGAGATGCTCTGGCTCAAACCTGAGCTGTGATTTAGTTCAGGAAAGACTTTTTCTCAGGCAGTGATATTCTTGTGCTACTCATTCAGGTTTCTCTTTTCTCTAAATGTATTTCATTTTCCATATAGGATCTAAACTAAACACCAATATGCCTATTTTTGCCTCCCAGCCTGTCAGTTCTGGAGATGCCATTCTTTCACATTTCCAGTGGAGCAGAGAAATGATAAAAGGAAATTGATATAAGTTATCAGTTTATTTATTGTTCATGATACACATAGATACATGTGTTTAATATCCTTGTTTACCAAACAGAAGAGGTACTCTGAAGTCAAATATAGCTCTAGGATACATAAGGCAGTTTAAAAAACTGCAGTAGAATTGTCATTTGAACTATTTAGAAATGGGACTGCCTTTCATTTAAATTTCATACACTTACAGCACATTGTCAAATAATGAGATAGTACTGTTAATCATGAAAGTGATTACCAACATTTAAAGCTGATTTTCCTTTTCTAATAGATGGTGCTTTACCCTGTAAAATATTTTTAATTTCCCATTGTGATACTTCCTGTGGTCATACCCTAGACAAAATTAGCTCCTACTGACTGCAGTGGCTTATCCAAGGAGCAACTAATCTTATCTGAATTTCACAAATACCTGAAATGGTAGCTTGTGAATTTGATTACTAGGAGAGTAGACCTAATCAGATTTCTTTCCTTAAAACAGTGGTTCATTCAGATCCTTCACTCCAAGAGATCAAAGCTGTTTCTTCTCCCTATCTGCAGGGAAACTCATTAGGAGGAGGTTGTCAGGGTTATAATCACGCAACAGTTTTACTTCTGGGTTATAACGCTTTTCCTTTCTTATCAGCCTGTGAGGTCCAAAGTGAGAGGAACAAAGTAGGTATCACTGACATATGATACTTTTAATACTTTCAGAAACCACTGTGCTTTCCTATCTATCTTATTTATTTCTTTATTCTGAAAGTATTTTGCAAATATATCTCAACCCAGACAGTTTGGAGGAGGTTTTCTCTAGCTTCTAACATTTTTTAAATCAAGAATTATGTAAACTAGTTACTTTCAAATTAAAACTTCATTTGACTGCATCATATATTTCATGTACTAGCTGCCTGCTCAAATTCGTCTTAAGGACTATATTTCATATACTAATGTCCTCCTCATCATTTCCATGTATATTTTAATATAAAAAAGCCCATAAAAATATGTTCCTATTGTAGACTGCAAAGGCAGCCTGTACGGTGGTTAAACTGTATGTCTTGCACCTAGGAAACATTAAATTTTAATTTTGATATTGTCACTGAAAAGTTCGGCAATTTCAAAAACACTGTATTTACTAGCAAATGCTTGATTATGACTCCAGTGTCATTTTCTTTCTCCTGCAGCATTAAACTCTCAGGGTGTTTGACTATGGAGTTTTGATTAAGGGACTATATTTAATGTTAATATATAAAAGATGATACCTGACAACTAGGAAGTAATTAATGCTTGAACAGGATACTTGACATATAAAACAATATGTGTGACTTCAAATGTGCGAATACATCTTTCACTGTATCATACCCAGAGGCTCAGTAAATACAGATGCGAACGGTCGAAATGTAAGATCAAGACTGTTCTGGTTTAAGCTCAGATGGTAATTCAGTACCACGCAGCCATTTGCTCACTCCCCACCCTTTCTACCGCTCCTCCTGGAGGGATGGGAGGAGAATGGAAAGAATGTAACTCCCATGGGATGAGATAAGAACAGTCCAATAACTAAGGCAGAACACAAACCACTACTGCTACCACCAGTAACAATAATGATAAGGGAAATAACAAGGGAAGAGAATACAACTGCTCACCACCCACAGACCGATACCCAGCCTGACTGAGCAGTGATTTAACCCTTCCAGGTAGCTGCCCCCAGTTTATATACTGGGCATGACATGCTGTGGTATGGAATACCTCTTTGGTTAGTTTGGGTCAGGTGTCCTGTCTCTGCTTCCTCCCAGCTTTCCCTCCTCCCTGGCAGACCATGAGACTCAGAAGGTCCTTGGTCACAGTAAATGTTACTGAGCAACAACTAAAAACATCGGTGTTATCAATGTTGTTCCCAGGCTGGAAGTCAAAAACACAGCACTGCACCAGCTACTAGGAAGGAGGAGAATGACTGCTACTGCTGAACCCAAGACAGAGACTTAAGTTACCAATATTATAAACTATGGTGGCATGAAATACAAACATATTTTTTTTAGGCTGTTCTAATAAGCAATTATTGAAAAGCAACCACTTTCCTATAACTAAGAATGAACTTTGGCCAAATTTTCCTTGTGAATCCAAAACATAGAAATTTAATAATGTATCTTATATCTGTTAATACATTTAAAAAAGAAAATTATTAGCATATGCCTACATTGAGTAATTGATTGTGAAATTATGTGACTGGAACAGTTACTGAATGAACTACTTATGGAGCCAAAAGCCAAATGATCAGATCTGTCTGTGCAAACCAAACAAATGGAGAACAATGTTGTCCCATCACAGTTATACAACTTCCAAGAAAAGACCCAGTAAGCCAGTGCCTACACCAAGCTGTGCTTTATATCTATAGCCTTTCTGTGGATGGGTCTAAGTCTTCTAGTTCACTTAGAGCTAGCTCAGTAGTGAGGTAGTTTAAAGTAGTGTCCTGTAACATCAGTGTCATTACAGGTTCCTCCATGTTCAGGCATTGCATATCACACTGGGTTTTCCACCTTGCCATTGGGCAAGCTCTGCTGTTTCCTCCTTCCTCCCTTTCATGAGCTTATCCATGCCATATATGGATAAGCAGGGGTCCGTCTGCCATTTCATCCTCTGCTGTTGCTACTGCTTCTAATTCTCCCTCCCAGCACTCTGCTGTTGTCTGCCAGCAGCTCTTTCTTACCACCATTTCAGATGCCTGACAGAGAGGAAGTTAGTGGGGGGCATAGATCCATGCTACATCATAGTTAACTTTCAAGAGTGACATGTCCCACAGGCACCATGTGTTTTCACCTCATGATCTGTTTTCCCCACAGTCAGCTCTCTGGAATCTACTCCCAAAGATATCCTCTGGACTAATGCAATCAAAACCATGTTTCAGCTGAAAAAAAGAAGAAAAAGAAAAAAGGGGGGGGGGGGCAAAAGAAAAAAAAAATACCAAAAACTCCCCATAGAACAAACCAGAAAAAAAACCCAAACCCCAAAACAACCCTAAGTAAAGGGAAATTTAGGGGAAAATATAGACTTGAGAGGCACATTGAAAGGTGTCCTGTATCTCTGTGCTCTGAATCACTCAGGTGTATATATTATCCATCCTAATACCTTATTTTTAGAGTTGAAGATGAGGTTACTAAGCCATATTTATTGAGTCCTACACCATGTTAGGTAGCTCAAAAGTGTTTTGTATCTGGTTGTACTGAAGAGGAACAGAACAGGTCATGTTTTCTCTATGTATTTTCTACATTTCATTTACCTGGTCTGCTCAGAAGATAAGAATAATGGAAGAAAACGATCCTGATTCCCTTTCCAAAAACACACTTTCCCAGAGCATAGAGAGGGTAATGATATTGTGCATTTGAAAATACAGGAAAAGATACCTTAAAACATTTACATACAAATAAATTGAAAGGGGAGCATTTTCTGAATATTTACCTGAAAGATGCGCGTGCTAGCATCAAGAACCATCTTAACGTACAATTGACATAAGGAATGAATAATGTTTTAGCAAATCCCAGATGGTGGTTGGTTGCATTGGTCAGTAATATTTTCTAAGCTGTTTTTCTCAAAATTGCCCAGTACTTAACACATGTCCATATTCCTGTACAGAGCAATAGAGAATGTTTGGCCAACTGGACTGCGTGATTGGCAGAACATTCAGACATTTCATTTTGGAAAACAAATGTCACTTAATGGAATGTAACTTCCAGTAGACTATTCCACTACCACTGCTGAAGGGGAAAGATTCTCTAACTTTTCCTTTATTTAAAAGTAGAATACAATATATTAAAACATGGGCATGTGAATATAGGTTCCTGATTTCTAATATATTATCTCATTGTCAGATTATAGGAAAAACCGTAATTGAATACTTTCTGTGGGTCTGTAGACTTCTCAAATTTGTTCCTATGACGTCATTATGGCATTTACAATAATTAATTTTATATCAACTGTTGCCAGTTAATACTCTAAATATTCTTTTACCACCTGTAGACTGAAAAATACTTTTACAAAAGTTGCTAAGTTCACTTTATAAGAGGCAACTTTGAAGCCCTGTGTTTAATTCATTTAGATGGCCATCAACATGAATCTGAACCAAATTCTTCCCTCCATTTTGTACCAGATGTTGCAAAAAGTGATAGAGGAAAAAAGAGCATGCATGCATGAGATAAAACAGAAATATGTTCTTCTACTTCTGTCAATACTATGAAGCTCGAGAGAGGACGCATTCAACACCGGAGCGGGCGAGAGATCAGCGTCCAGGAGCCTCAACTCAGAGGGACCAGAGCTACCGAGCTTCAAGTCCTCGACAGGCCCTGCCCAGGAGCCGGCAGCTCCGCGGACGCGAGCAGGGACTCACAGGGGGCGGAGCCAGGAGCAGCGGCACCAGCCCTGAGGGGGTAAAAACCTGCCCCAGGGAGCGCGGCGAGCAGAGCGGGCCGGGGCAGTTGGCGCGGGCAGGCGAGCGGGATGGTGAGCACCCGTCGTGTGGGCAGGGCCCGGCCTGGGAGCTCTGCTCTGGCTGCCCCGGCGGTGGCAGCGTAGGCACCCAGACAGAGCCGGTGAGAGGGGAGGCTGCAGTGCAGAGCTCGGGGTGCAGAGGGTGCCTGCGCTGGGCTTGTGAGGGAAAGGAGCACGATGGGCAGGGCTGCACTCGGTGCTCCCTGGTGGAGGCCCTCCTGCAGCAGGGGCTGAGCTGCGGAATGCTGTTAGTGGGCTGCAAGATGTCAGGGGAGCTGAGAGGAAGCAGGGCTGCTTGCTCCAGCCCCAAACTGTGCGGGGGCCTCAAGCTTCCCCTCCAGCTCATGAAGGAAAGAAGGAGGCCACCAACCCGGGAAGTTGGGAATTAGTGACAAAGAAAAATAACAAGGAGGAAAAGGACAGCTAAAGGCAATGGGCTTCCTCCTAAATCCGTTGTCCCCACACAGAACCGCTTTGCTGTCCTGCAGGAGACTAGCGAGGAAACGCACTTGCACCACAAACAGCCGGATTATGCATGGGTAAAGATCTCTACTGGCGCTACAAAGAAAAAGCAGCGGGTCGTAGTAATAGGGGACTCTACTTTGAAAGGGACGGAAGCACTCGTCTGTCGGCCTGACCCCGTCTCGAGGGAGGTGTGCTGCCTCCCCCTGCTGGGGACCGTAAAGAAAGACTACAGAGCCCTGTGAGAGGTGGTTAGGGGCTCTGGTGCTCAGATAGTCTTTTCATCCATTCTCCAGGACACAGGGGAGGACCAAGAAAAGCTAGGAGGATTGGCCAGGTTAATAAAAGGTTAAAAAGGTGGTGTCATAGTCAGGGGTTTGGGTGTCTTGAACATAGGACTGAAGTTAGTAGGCCAGGTCTATTGGGGGCTGGTGGAGCTGGTCTGATAAAGAAGGGGAAGAACAGTTTTGGTAGGATAGCCAGACTGGTCAAGGAGGCTTTAAACTAGATGTGCTGGGGGAGGGGGGCATCATTCCATCCCAACACACCCAGTCAGTTGCCAGCACCTGTAATAAATGCTCGGAACAATGTACATACATTCCGGCTGCTCCAGCCAACGAGTCGGCTTCAATTGGAGCTCGGCTCAGATGCCTCTATACAAACGCCCATAGCATGGGGAACAAACAAGAGGAATTAGAGATGTGTGCACATCTACGGGGGTATGATATAATAGGCATCACAGAAACATGGTGGGATGGCTCCTATGACTGGAGTGTTGGAATGGAAGGTTACACGCTCTTTAGAAAGGACAGGCCTGGCAGGCGGGGAGGGGGAGTTGCCCTTTATGTTAGGGATAGGCTGGAGAGTATGGAACTCTGTCTGGGGACAGGTGAGCAGTTTACAGAGAGTTTGTGGGTCAGGGTTAAAGGGAAAACAGCCGCGGGAGAAATTACTGTGGGAATCTGTTACAGGCCGCCTGATCAAGGAGAACCTGTGGATGAAGCACTCTACAGACAGATAGGAAAAGCCTCACGCTCGCAGGCCCTTGTTCTCATGGGGGATTTCAACCACCCTGACATCTGTTGGAACGATGGCACTGCCCGGCACAAGCAATCCAGGAGGTTCCTCGATTGTGTGGAAGACAACTTCCTTCTGCAAGTGATAGAGGAGCCGACAAGGAGAGGTGCCATGCTTGACCTCGTGCTCACCAACAGGGAAGGGCTTGTTGAGAATGTGGTACTCCAGGGCAGCCTTGGATGCAGCAATCACGAGATGGTTGAATTTGAGATCCCCAGGAGAGGGAGAAGAGTGTGTAGCAAGCTCACTGCCCTGGACTTCAAAAGAGCAGACTTTGGCCTCTTCAGGAGCCTGCTTAGTAAGGTTCCATGGGATATAGCCCTGGAGGGCAGGGGGGCCCAAGACTGTTGGTTGATATTCAAGGATCACCTGCTACAAGCTCAGGAGTGCTGCATCCCAACTAGAAGGAAGTGCAGCAGAAGGACCAGGAGACCTCCTTGGATGGATAAGGAGCTGCTGAGGAAAATTCAGAGGAAAAAAGAGGCTTATAAAAAGTGGAAGCAAGGACAGGCGGCCTGGGTAGAGTACAGGGATGTTGTCCGGGAAGCTAGGGACGAGGTTAAGAAGGCTAAGGCCCAGTTAGAATTAAACTTGGCCAGGGATGTTAAGGATAACAAGAAGGGATTCTGCAGGTACGTAGCAAACAAAAAACAGACTAGGGACAACATAGGCCCCCTGAGGAAGCTCTCGGGAGAACTGGCTACACAGGATTTGGAGAAGGCTGAGGTTCTGAATGACTTCTTTGCCTCCGTCTTCACTGGCAAATGCTCTGACAGCACCACCCAAGTCTTAGAAGGTAGATGCAGGGGCTGTGAGAATGAAGACCTTGCGCCCACTGTAGGAGAGGATGTGGCTTGAAACCATCTTAAAAATTGAACGAGCACAAGTCCATGGGACCTGATGAAATCCATCCGTGGGTCCTGAAGGAGCTGGCAAATGAAGTTGCTAAGCCACTGGCCATCATATTTGAAAACTCATGGCAGTCAGGTGAAGTTCCCGACAACTGGAAAAAGGGAAATATAGCCCCCATTTTCAAGAAGGGGAAAATGGAAGACCCGGGGAATTACAGACCAGTCAGTCTCACCTCCGTGCCTGGAAAATCTTGGAGCACATTCTCCTGGACAGCATGCTCAGGCACGTGAAAAACAACAAGGTGCTTGGTGACAGCCAGCATGGCTTCACTAACGGGAAATCCTGCCTGACCAATTTGGTGGCCTTCTATGATGGGGCTACAGAACTGATGGACAAGGGTAAAGCAGTTGATGTCATCTACCTGGACTTGTGCAAAGTGTTTGACACTGTCCCACACAACATCCTTCTCTCTAAATTGGAGAGATATCAATTTGATGGATGGACCACTCGGTGGATAAAGAACTGGCTGGATGGCCGCACACAAAGAGTTGTGGTCAGTGGCTCAATGTCCGGCTGGAGAGCAGTAATGGGTGGTGTCCCTCAGGGATCGGTGTTGGGACCGGTCTTGTTTAACATCTTCATCGCTGACATGGACAGTGGGATTGAGTGCGCCCTCAGCAAGTTTGCCGATGACACCAAGCTGTGAGGTCCAGTTGATATGCTGGAGGGAAGGGATGCTATCCAGAGTGACCTTGACATGCTAGTAAGGTGGGCTGATGCCAACCTTATGAAGTTCAACCATGACAAGTGCAAGGTCCTACACCTGAGTCGGAGCAATCCCAGGCACAGCTACAGGTTGGGCAAAGATGAGATTCAGAGCGGCCCTGCGGAGAAGGACTTGGGGGTGCTGGTTGATGAGAAAATGAACATGAGCCGGCAGTGTGCGCTTGCAGCCCAGAAAGCCAACCGTATCCTGGGCTGCATCAAAAGGAGCGTGACCAGCAGATTGAAAGAGGTGATCCTGCCCCTCTACTCTGCTCTTGTGAGACTTCACCTGGAGTATTGTGTGCAGTTCTGATGTCCTCAACATAAAAAGGACATGGAACTGTTGGAACAAGTCCAGAGGAGGGCCACGAGGACGGTCAGGGGACTGGAGCACCTCCCGTATGAAGATAGGCTGAGGAGTTTGGGGCTGTTCAGCCTGGAGAAGAGAAGGCTGCATGAAGACCTCATAGCAGCCTTCCAGTATCTGAAGGGGCCCTATAGGGATGCTGGGGAGGGTTTCTTCGTCATGGACAAGGAGTAATGGGTTAAAACTTAAACAGGGGAAGTTTAGATTGGATATAAGGAGGAAATTCTTTCCTGTTAGGGTGGTGAGGCACTGGAATGTGTTTGCCCAGAGAGGTTGTGAGTGCTCCATCCCTGGCGGTGTTCAAGGCCAGGTTGGATGAAGCCTTGGGTGGGATGGTTTAGTGTGAGGTGTCCCTGCCCATGGCCGGGGGGTTGAAACTAGATCACAGAATCACAGAATCACAGAATCCCAAGGGTTGGAAGGGACCTCAAAAGATCATCTAGTCCAACCCCCCTGCAAGAGCAGGGTAACCTACAGTACATCACACAGGAACATGTCCAGGCGGGCCTTGAATATCTCCAGTGTAGGAGACTCCACAACCCCCCTGGGCAACCTGTTCCAGTGCTCTGTCACTCTTACAGTAAAGAAGTTCTTCCTGATGTTAACGTGGAACTTCCTATGCTCCAGTTTACACCCATTGCCCCTTGTCCTATCACTGGATATCACTGAAAAAAGCCTAGCTCCATCATCCTGACACCTACCCTTTACATATTTGTAAACATTGATGAGGTCACCCCTCAGTCTCCTCTTCTCCAAGCTAAAGAGACCCAGCTCCCTCAGCCTCTCTTCATAAGGGAGATGTTCCACTCCCTTAATCATCTTTGTGGCTGATCTTGAGGTCCTTTCCAACCCTAACTATTCTATGATTCTATGATAATAATGTCTTAAAGCAAAAACTGTTATTAGGTCAAGATGTGAAAAGGAAGAAACTTACCCAGTTCTAACTAAAATCCTGACATTTTCCAGGAAATTGTTAATAGCTGACAAGACCATTTTTGCTAAGTGATAACCTGGAACTTTTTAGTCCTGGTCTTGTAGTGGTGGGGCACATGAAGGGGTGAGAAGAGAGGTGAGGCGAGGGGAGGGGAGAGGAGTGGAGGAGAAAGGAGGGGAGGGGAGGAGAAGGGAGAGAGGAGAGGAGAGGTGAAGGAAAGGGAGAGGAAAACTGGACGTGTGTGCTTGTATTTTGGAAAGATTGCGATCCAACTAGTGGGACATCGACCTTGGACCTCAGGTAAATATTGTTTCCCTTCTGACAATTCTGTTCTGAGTAAGGATTTCTGAATAAGAAATGTTCTCTCACAGTGAGGGAGGAACGTATGAGCTGTTTTAGGGACAGCTCTTGGACAAGCATCAACATGTCTCCTACTGAATCGTCTGGGACAGGAGCACAATTGATAAACTCTTGCAAGAGTTGGGTTTTTTTTTTTTTTTTCCAGCTTGTGCCTGGTGCAATGATAGAGTGCTTTTGGACTTAAGGAAACAGACATGTTTCTTTAGTTGGTTAAAGAATCAGTTAAAAATAAAGTATTATGTTATATCAGAGTGCTTTACTTATCAAAATTCTGACCATTTAAAATATAATCCCAGTTCTAGCTGAACTTTCGATTTCCCTGAAGTCTTCCAAATTTTTAAATAAATATGGATAAGTGAGTGGTGAACAATTTATGTGTCTATTCCCAAACCTATCCTCAGAGATTAAGCTCACCTTTTCTTCACAGAATGTCTTGGCAATTGCTGTGAGCTCCATTATGTTCTAACACTGTAGACATTCAGCAAGATAAGATGTTCCTCCCATTTCCCCATTGAAATTTCTTATAATTGGCTTACTGGAATGAGCAAACACAGACCTTAAAGAAACCTTAATGTATGCCTACAACTTTGATCTGTTTTAGGTTCTTCACCACTGACCCATAAACTCCCCCTCCCCTCCCTCTCCCCCCCCCCCCCCCCCCCCCGGCTTTATTGGATTAATACTATCTGTGTGTGTCCTTCAGGCAACAGCTTCTGGAATGGAAAAATATGTTTTTGTGGTTCTCTACAGGTCTCCATTCCAGACCTTTTTACCTTCAATATCACCTTCAGAACTAGTTTCATCTCTTCTATTGACACTGCTTTACTCTCTTCAGATTTTCTCTCTTGTGCAGGAGCCTGTATTTATGAATCCAGTGAGGTGTTCCAAGGAAGCGTGACTTGACACATTAACACATCTTGCTGTACATTCGAAGCCATAGCATGACACACTGTCAGTGGCAAAGGAGAACAGTTCATCACTCAGCATGACACAATGTTCTTCACTTATGTGAAGTGGGAAACACTTCATTCTTTGCAAACAGATTATCTCTGTATCGAAATACCGTTACTCACCTCCAAAACAATGCAGCTTTCTCAGTTGTGATGAAGATATTGAAAGAAGGGAAAGTAAGTCTTTGCCTCCGTGTTATTTCAGCTATATCTCTTTTTTTATTTCTTTTCATTGTACTGAAATACTTGATTCATTTACTTCCCAAAGATACAGCTGGTATGAATATTGTTTATAACTTGTTTTCAACATTAAAAGTCTGAAAATATCCATTAGAGATATCATATGACTAAAAGCTGAATTAAAGGATGACAGGAATCTGGCAGTAACAGAGTATATACCATCGTTTTAATTTTAAAGTGTATAGAATTACCTTATTTTTCCAAATATTCACTCGCTTTAAGAAGCATTTATATTGTTTTAAGCAGCATAACAAATATGTAACATTCCACATACATTCATATTACAACCTCCTGAGATATTGTGACCCATTTAAATACATATATAGCCTTAATTTTCCTTTCCAAGTTAACACTGAACTCTGATCAATTTAAAATAAAATCTGATATGAAGTACAATCTTCTTGGTCTTTTTTCATAAATAATTTTTTGCCTAGAATTTTATAAAGCAGGATATTTAAGGTTTATAGAAATCAGAAATGTCAAATAAAAAAAAAAAAAAGAAATATTATTTTACGAAGGGGGAAAAAGTGCAAAGAAAAGAAACAATTTCCTAACATCTCTTTGCAAACTAGAGGCAAAGCTAGAAATCAAACCCAGTGCTTTTTAGCTTATGGTCAAATATTCTAAGGTTCAGGGTATTCTAAAGGTTTGTCTAGTTCAGAGAAAAGGAGGCTGAAAGGTGACCTTACTGCTCTCCACAGCTTCCTGATGAGGGGATGTGAAGAGGGGAGCGCAGGTCTCTTCTCCTTGGTGTCCACTGACAGGATGAGTGAGAACCATTCAAAGCTGCATCATAAGAGATTTGGACTGGACATTAGGAAAGATGTCTTTATGAGAGGGTGGTTAAACACTGGAATAAGCTTTCTAGATAGGTGGTTGATGCCCCAAGCCTGTCCATGTTTAAGAGGTATTTGGGCAATGACCATAATAGCATGCTTTTATTTTTGGTCACCCCTCAATTGGTCAGGAAGTTGGACTAGATGATCATTGTTGGTCCCTTACAACTGAAATTTCTAGCCTAGTCTAGTCTAGCCTAGTCTAATCCATTCAATTGCATTCCATTCCATTTGAGTGGCCATGTTACTTCTCGTGTCTACAGTAGTTCATGTTTTCTTCAGGTAAGGCTTTCTGGTCACAGTATGTGTTGGCCTTCCCTTAAGAATTCCCCTGTCAAAGAAGGAAAAGGCATGCAGGCATCTCTGGAAATAGGAAAAAGACTTGTGACTAAGATAGGAAAGACAAAATACATTTTGTTTACAGATGCATGTGCATTCTGAGCCCACTGTGGAAAAAGCTTTGCCTTTTAAAAATAAAACACCCCAAAGGGGAGTGTTTTATTGTTGCTGCCACACCTCTGAAAGAATTGAGCCCATAAATGTCTAAGCATCTCTCAACCCCATTCTCACTAGTCACAGACAATTAGTTTCTGTTCACTTGTATTGGACCGGTATCTTGCAAAGGATCATAACTATTCTATGATTCTATGTGTAGCATTTTAGGTCTTGCTTGGTTTCTTTATGCTAATAGTTTGTGGCATGATAGTGTAGTACTCATATCGGACACTGGAAATTTCTGATAAATAAGTAGATAGTTCATAGTTACTGAGGAATCCCAATAGATCTATGTCAAAATCAAAAGACTACATGTGATCTCTGCAGATTTTGCGATTTAGTGCTATATCGTTATTCAACCACCCTTCAGAAGACATCTTAATTCTTAAGGCATTTAAGGCATTTAAGACACAAGGTACCTTATCAGCATTCCTCATGGATTTCTCCTTAAAGACTCTCTCTTAATTCATTAAATGACCTCAGGGACAGAGGTGGAGCTTTTGTGGCTGAAAGGTAAGAGAAATATTCAAGCAAAGATTCTGGGGCCAAGTATCTGAACTTGCTACCTGTATTAAACTACCACAGCTGGAGAGGACAAAAGAATGTATTCTTTTCTCACTTCTTTCATTGGTCCATCACCTATTGTTGTTGAAAACACATAAAGAATTTTGTATTATGATGTAATTTATGTAACTTGTCCAAAACAATATTAGATTTATTCCATTTGCTACATGAAAGATATCATTTGAATGCAGCCCATTTGGCAAAATGTGTCTCATAGTTCCAGGCAAGGATTCAATCACCTGTTGCTAAGATACTTAAAAAAATATTGTCTGTTTTTTAAAGTTCCTTTTTAATTGAATAAACTGTTAGATTGAAATATTGCTGCTGAGGTTTAAAAGGTTTAGAAAATCATATAACTTTTTTACTGGAAAGCAAGCTTTAGAATGGCTTAAATGCAACAGCTGCAGCTTTTATTTATTTTATTCTTTGGGTAGACATTCAAAGGTGAATTGAAATAATGACTGTTTGAGTATCTGGGACTGAGTTATTAGAATATTGTCACACACCAACTTAAAATTTTATTTCTGGTACACTTGATCTGTACTATCCGTGTCAGCTCTATAACAAGGAAAATTTCCAGGACATAAAACTGCTCTTGAGGGTTCTGGAAATGCACAGGAATGTTACACTAACACTAGTACATGTTACCTCCGTATAATGGGGCTGAAAGTATAGAGTCAGATAATTTCTGTCACTGTCTACTTAGAATTATGTAACATTATAATCAATGTGGTGGGTTTCTTGTTTGGGTTTTTTTCTTGATTTTTTTTTTTTTTTGTTTTAACTTATATCTGCCTCTTTTCTCAGAGGGATATTGCTAGCAAGTGGAACTACATTGACCTAATATTTGATTGCTAAATCACAGTATTACAGAATCATTAAGGTTGGAAGGCAGCTCTGGAGATCATTTAGTCCAACCCCCTGCCAAGGCAGGACCACCTAGAGCAGGTTACACAGGAGTTGCATCCCGTCTGGTTTCGAATGTCTTCAGAGAGAGAGGCTCCACAACCCCCCATGGGCAGCCTGTTCCACTGCTCTGCCACCCTCAGCATAAAGAAGTTCTTTCTTGTGTTGAGGTGAAAGTATAAATCTGTTGTATGTGAAATTCAGACAACACAGAACAGTAGATTTCACCTACAGAATGGATTAATTTTTGTCGCATTGCAGTAGAATTTGCAGGCAAAAGGAGTGTTCTGCTTGCCTAATAAAATTGCACTTAGTTTATTAGCACTTTTCAGCCATGACACTCACAGGTAAATCCAGAACAGGATTTTGGAGTCTGAAAATAACTTTGAATTTACTATTTGTAGTCTGTAAAAAGGAGGGAGTGTTTTATACTACCACTCTGACTGCTCAGCTAAAGAACTGAATGATACCCAATTATTTAAGTATCTAATTTTTATATTTCACTGGAAGATTTTGCCATGGGACAGCTTTGATCCAAGCAGGATATGATAAATCCATGCTTTTGGAATGAGGGAAAAGAGGGTAAAATTATATTCCCAATACTTGACAGTTCTGAGACAAAAAAACCCCAAAAATTTAAAAAATCCGGACTAGTTGTTGCTATGAAGATCTGATTTATCCGTCTATAGGGAAAAGATCTGGTGTAAAACTTGGATCTGAATCTCAGCTAAGCTATATCGCAAAGCTAATGTTTTAAAAACATAATTTCAAACAAAAAAGAGTAGATGCAATGTTTTTAATTTATTTGTTTACCCTTCTTTTGTCTGGTATTTAAAGTAAGTCTGGTAAAGAAAATGAACAACCCAGACATTCTAAGCTTTTTTTTTTTGTTTTGGGTTTTTTTGTTTTGTTTTGGTTTGTTTTTTTTTTTCTTTTTTTCTGTTGGTTGGTTGGTTGGTTGGTTGGTTGTTTTTTTTCCAGAAGGCTTCCCCTTTGACTTTTTATTAGCCCTATGGATAATAGGCTTATTTAGCCTGGAAGATACTTCTGGTAGGTCATGGAGTCCATCTTCCTGCATCACAGTAGGATTGATTGCTTTACTCCTGACCCATTCCCAAACAGATGGGTGGCCCAGTCTTGAATACTCAAGTGATGGTGATTCCATGACCCCTGTTGGCAGTGTGCACCACTTCCAGCAGAGTTTATAGTTTTTCCTAACATTTAAGTTAAGTTTAGCTGGATTTCAGTTTCATCAGATTGTGTTATCTCTTTGAAGATAAATGTGAGCAATTGGTCATCTGCTTTTATCAAACATCTCTGCACAAAATACTTAATTATGAACTTAGGAATTCAGGTCAGGTTGTCTGAAAAGTTTGCTAAGGTCTGCAAGACTTAGAGACATTGACCATACATACAACCATAGATGTGTTTAGTTTTACTAATAAAATTTTAAAAGATATTTTATTCACTGAAAACCTACAGTTCAGAAATTATTGAATTACGAAAATGGTGGTTTAAGAGTTGATGTTTGTTAAAAGTGTTAAATTCTGAAATTTTGCAAGCACATGAAAAATGGGTGGTTCAGAAAATTTTAGTAAAACAATAGAAAGACTTTCCTAGTAGAAGACAAATTATTATAGGCACTTAAAAACCTGAGCAGCCTCTTCTGAAAACCCCATCTGGACAAAATGTTCTACACAGTGAGTCTGTTCCTTAATAACCATCTGACTGAGGAGTCCAGAGAAAGAGGTAACTGTGGCTAAATTTTGTCTTTATCTGAACTGCTTGCCTACACTTCCTTTACAATGAATGAAGACTTAGTCTTTTCTCCACTGTGAAGTCTTAGTCTTTTCTCCACTGTGATTCATATCATCTTCAAGTAGCTTTCTAATATGAATCACATAAATCGTGCCTTAAAAGTGTTATTTTTCCTTCCTTTGCTATTAAGCAGTCTAGAGCAATCATCTTTTTTGTGGACAGTTGCAGCTGTAGACAACTTGCGTTAGAATCGTAAAATCACAGAATCAATCAACTAGGTTGGAAAAGACCTTTAAGACCATCAAGTCTGACCATTACCCCACGACTGCCAAGACCACCACTAAAACCATGTCACTGAGGGCCTCACATGGTTTTTAAACACTTCCAGGAATAGTGATTCCACTGCTTCCCTGTGCAGCCTGTTCCAATACCTGGTTGCCCTCTCTGTGAAGAAATCTTTCCTAATATCCAATCTAAACCACCCCAGGCACAGCTTGAGGCAATTACCTCTGGTTCTATCGCTTGTTATGTGGGAGAAGATATTGATCCCCTCCTAATGACATTCTCCTTTTAGGTAGCTGTAGAGAGCAATAAGGTCTCCCCTGAGCCTTCTTTTCACCAGACTAAACAACCCCAGTTCCCTCAGCCATTTCTCATAAGACTTGTTTTCCAGACCCTTCGCCAGCTTTGTTGCCATTCTCTGGACCCCCTCCAGAACCTCTATGTCTCTCTTGTAGGGAGAGGCCCAGAAGTGAACACAGGATTCGAGCTGCAGTCTCACCAGTGCTGAGTACAGGGGGATGATCACTTCCCTGGCCCCGCTGGCTGTGCTATTGCTTAGACACGCCAGGATGCCATCAGACTTCTTGGCTGCCTAGGCACAAGCTGGCTCATCAGTCAGCACCCCCAAGATGAGTTAGATGAGATGAGCATCTTGCTGTCACTAACTAGCAAGTGCCTGCAAATTATATTTTCTTCTTTTTTTTTTTAGTTTAAGTCCTGTCTAACACACAATCTGATGAAGCTAATTTCTTCGACTCATCATTGTGCAGAAGTGTGTTTCAGACTTTAGCTTGAAGCTGTCATAAAACATAGTGCTTCCATTTATTTTGAAATTTACTACATTTTAAACTGAAATCTCTCTGTTTTTTATTCTTAAACTAGGACTGTAAATTTGCTCTTATCAGCTAAGGATATGAGGCCACTTGAACAGCCAGGAAGTTATTTCCAAGCACTATCCCTAATCCATGAAGCAGTTAAGTTTCTCTTGATTCCCAGGGATAAGGAGGCTTCAGACACGTTAGTTAAGTTTATTCAGAAGGGTTGGCTCTGACAAATTTGAGGAATGGAGGCTGCACAGTCTGTAGATGGATATAAATGTGTTCTCCACCTGCACACATGCACAGCAGCATTGTCCAACTCTGATGTATTTCAAATTGATTGAAACTATAAATAGTGCTGCTGGCAAAACTGCAAACAGTAACTTCTGGACTAAACTTCAGTCTTTGCACAGTAAAGTCAGTCAGATCAGTGAATAGCACAGTTTGTTGGGTTTAAGGTATGTCACTGAGTCTTCTGCTTCTCATAACAGTCAGACTTACTTCTGTTTAATCTCATGGAGTAACAAGCTAAGAGAGTTTAAATAAAAAATTCCCAGCATTAAACCCCAAAGTGATTATCCTGCAATCCCCAAAGGCCTGGCTATTGCCAACAGTTAACCATTGATGTGTGAGAGTATCCTGGAGGTCAAAAAAGATGCCTTTTGCTAAGAAGCTTGGTTTGTGCACTGGTCAGAGCTGTGACTCAACACTTTCTGCCTCTGGCAGATGAGGGGACATGACACTGGCAAAGCTTTAAGATTAAAAAGGATGAGAAATGAGGACAACAAAAACTTTTGCTGCACAGTTTTTGCTGCATGCCTAAAATCAGCTCTGCAGGACTTGTTTACATTATGGCTATAAGAAAATCATAGAAATTAGTCCTTACAACATAGGTCCTCGAGTTTTACACCTACAGCTTGAATTTTCGTCCCAAATATGATTTTTCAATTAGAAAATCATGACTAAGAATTGTTTTCCAACCAGCTGTTCCAATTTTCTAATCTTACATCAGCCACTGCCCTGCTGTGTGACTGCAGGCAATTTCTCAACTCATTTATTTTCACTTATGATTATTTGTATTGCTATATATCTAGGAGCCAGAGCCCTTTGTGCCAGGTGCTGTAAAAGAGAACAGAGGACAATTTCTGCTGGAGAAAGCTGAGCATCTACAGATAGGGAACTGGGATGGACACAGACAGAGCTGAGGACGATAAGTGACACCATACCTCTGAGCATAAGCAATGGCCTTAACATGCAAGCAGGAGGTCAGTATTTTCTGTATCATCACACTAGAACAGAGTCTTACAAAGGAGACAAAAGGCCTTGGAATATGATGCCTATGGGGATCTCCTTCAAAAAGTGAGAGGCAGGATATGAAAAAATCAAGGGTGCTTAGGAAGCCACAGGGGGAGGATGCTTGCAGATCAGCTGGAAACTGCCTCACCGGGGAAGGTCTACTCATGGCTGAGGAGGACTGCAACAAGACACCAGTGTGGATAGGGTGCTGGCCTATAGGAAGAAGCCATTTGTCAGGATTGTATTTTTCAAGGGCATGGAGGAAGAACACAGCAGTACTTAACACACAACAATGTAGTAAGAGCTTCCTTGTGTGGTATCCATGTGGGGGTAGGTGGGAAAGGTCATATTTAGAAATAGCATAGTGAAAGAAGACATTTGATATAAAGCCTGGATAAAAATACCTACAGAGATATGGGTCAGTGTTTGCATGTAGATCGTGAATCTAGACGACAGGACTGATGGCAGTGTGGTGACTTGTCAGTACTTCTTTGACTTGTCAGTATGGTACTCTCTTTAGGGAAAGCTCTGCATCTTCTATAACTCTTAGCAGGATGTGTCCCCTCCTGCATCGTAGCAAATAGCTAATAGAAAGTACAGCATATAAATAGGTCCCTCAGCTCTATTTAAATTCATTTTATGAATCTAGGTGTTGAAAAGCTCAATTTGAAGACTTAATTAAGAAAATAAAGAACAGGGAAAAGGACCAAATATGTCCATGGCACCTGCATATATATGAATTAATTTTCCTTGGCAAAATGCAAAAATAATCATCTTTGCATTTAAGCTAACACAACTGTTAAGCTGACCACCACATTTCATGTGATAAATATTTGTCGCTGCCACGTCCATAGTCCTCCAGGATTTAATTCAAAATGTGAATCTTTCCTAAATCACAGCACTTAAACTTCTAATCTTGTTTGTTTGTTTTGATTGAACAAAGATGTTCTGCTTTTTTTGTAGAAGTGATGTCACCTAATTGACTACATGTTGGTTTAGCCTCTAAAGCCATAAAATGTGATTCTATTCTTCATAGCTTTTAAGCTTGATTAAAGCAAGCTCCTCAAGTTGTTCTCTAATAGCAGGCTCCCCAGAAATGGAGAGAGATTCTCAAGTGGTTTAATGTTTAGAAAATGAAGAAACATCTCCACCCCCTCATGTAACCACAGGAAACAAAGTATTAAAGTTGGGGAGGGGGAAGGATTAGGGGAAAAAGAGAAGTTCGTTCTGTGCCTTCCCCCCAAAATGTGAACCACAAAGGATTGTTTTCCTTTCATGTGAAGAGATTTTCAACGTTTCATTTCCTTGGTTTTCTATATGGTACGAGCAAAACTCTTAAATCACTTGCTAGCGGTTTCGATCTAAATCTCATCATCTAATTATTTTTACAATGCATTCTTGGAAGGGTAGAAATGGTTCTGCCAGGAGATGTTTCACAATAATTAGAAGCCCCAATGGGTCTCTTAAGAATATTTAAAGGGTTCCATATGCAGGCTGCTATGGGGAACCATGCTGTACACAGCTCTTCGTTTGAAGCAATAAGTCTTGACAGCCCTTGTTGTGTTTTATTATAGCAAACAAAATCCATGCCAACCAATCAGGTTCCTGGATGTCTTGACATACTTTACTGGGAAAAATAACAGCGGAGATCAGTCAGCTACAAAGACACTGCCATATTCATGCAAGTATGGGCTGCTTGAAAGACGTGTCTCTTAAAGACAGTTCTTTGTGGCACAAATACAGCAATAAAAGGTGATTTTAGGCAAATAAAAGTGCCTTCCAACCAGTATATAAAGTTTGGGGGTTTTTTCCCATTTGTGTAACTAACATGCAGAATTGGCTTTTGAAGTTAAAATGTACACACTGAAATATGACTTGCTGACACATATAAATGGCCAACTTGAGAAGCTTAACCCTGCTCATACTGTGTGTTAGCAAATGAATAACTGATATATACTTTAGTGAGTATATCTTGCTTGCACAGTCTTTGTGCATACAGTAAGAGATACCTGAAGAAAGTGTAGACAAGGAAATTTACACCTTAAACTTTAAGAATTTCTTCATACATGATACATTCATGTTAAGCATCACATAATTACTTGACTAACAAGGAACACACAAAGATAGAACTCTTCCACAGTGAAGGACTGATAAGATAGTGTTCATTACAAATACACAAGCAAAAATAAGGATGTATAAATAAGGTAATGAAGCAGAGAAGGAAATAAAAACTCTCAATTTGAACAATCATTATTACAATGAGGGCCTGGCAAACTAATACAACTTTCCAAAAACATCCTCTTCCTTTTGAGTCTCACATATTTCTCTGACTTTTCAACTAACTGTTGGGGAAACTTTGCTGAAGCTAAGTCTTGGTCCCCGAGGGTAACAGAGAATTCTTTTTTTATTTTTTTTTTAGATAACTAGACATGTATGTTTTCAGAAATGTGATTTGCCTGCGTATGTGAAATATTTGTGAACATATTAGGCATGCTGAAATGTATGCACGCAATTGCATATGCCTTCACTTTTAAATCTAGTCCATAATGTTTTCGTGTTGGGATACAGACACGTCTCCCGTGTCAACTGTAAAGCCGTTGGCTTCATCTCTGCTTTTATTTTAAGTAGATGGTTTGGCAAGGACTCAATATGAGACATCATAGTATAGTACAGATATCTGTACATAACTTTATGGTTATTAAAAACTTTATGTGGGGTTTCCCGGTATTTCAATATCACAAAAAAGTGAGCTACTTTACTAACATACTTCACTAAGAAGATTAATTTAAGAAAAAAAATATATATTTTCAAGATACTTATGTTTCTTTTTAGAGTGTGTTTTGCAGTTTTATAGCCATCATTTTAAACTTAACTGAGTTCTGATAATTTCAGACAAAATTTAGAATTTGTATGAGTGTGATTCACTGCTTTTCTTAAAGTTTTTAAAAGAGAGATTTGGTTATGTGGTCTTTGTGATGTGGGAAGAATGTCTTTACTGACCTTTCAATAAGAGTTGTCATTGCTGTTCCCCTACCACATATAGGACAGATCAATATAAATCTGAGAGACCATATGGATCTTTGCATTCAGCCACCTACAAATGCAAGTCATCATGCACTTGTAGCTCTGATTTCTCCATGTACAACTTTCATAAATGCAAACTAAAGTGTTTCCTGAAAACATTTTATTCCTACTTTTGTGCCTTATGTTTCTCTGTTTTTCATAGTTCAAGGAGACAAAGAATCTTACTGAGAAGGAAAAAAATACAAACTCCCACAGATTGAAACTTCCCTTGAAAATATCTTATTTCAGTGCTTGTAGCAAAAATGTAGAGCAAATAGCTCTCAAAGGTAGATAGCTTGTGAAAGTGTCTACAATGTGGCTTGAAGAGTGTTGTTCTAAGATTATGAGTCTCTGGAAAACATCAGTGCTATTTCACCTGCCTTTCCTATTGCCCACTGCAAGCTACAAAATATTCCGTAGCTTCACGCAAAACACAGGTACCAGGTGCAAAAGACAGCATTAAGCATCTCCAAAAGATCAAAGGCTGTTGTCAAGAGTAATAGCATGAAATTTTAGAGGTGAATGTGCCCAAATGATCCTGAAGAATAAACTGTGTCCTGTGCCACAGAAGACTGCAGCAGTCCTCACTGATCTTGGACAGTGTGACCTAGGGGAAAGGTCCTTCCTGACTCCAAATCAGGCAACTGCAAGGCTAAGCTGTACTAGTCTGACATGCCAGATATTTTGGTGCCTTGGGATGTACGAGCACATTATTTCTAAAGTTGCAGATCCATTTCATATCCAAAGGGCTGGTGGAATGAAAACATACTTGCACTTCCTAATGCAATCAAGCTATGACTCAAGGAGTAAAAAATAAAAGTATTTCTTCCTGACCTCAGAAGGGACCAGAAGAAACTAATCAGTTAACTCTCAGTTAAACCATAGGTTTAACATAAAAAAATACAGTGGAAAAAGAAGCCTTAGCAAATGGTGGCAAAGATACCTTTATATCACTTCTGATTTCTAAATGTAACATCACACTAGTTGGTTATGAAATTGCTTCTTTATCTGATGTTTCTAGTTTCATCTAGAAACAATTTAGCTTTCTGTCCTGGGTTCAGCAGCAGCAGTCATTCTTTTCTCCTTCTTACTAACTGGTGCAGTGCTGTGTTTTTGACTTTCAGCCTGGGAACAGCACTGATAACACCGATGTTTTTAGTTGTTGCTCAGTAATGTTTACTGTGACCAAGGACTTTCTGAGTCCCATGCTCTGCCAGGGAGGAGGGGAAGCCGGGAGGAAGCAGAGACAGGACACCTGACCCAAACTAACCAAAGAGGTATTCCATACCACAGCATGTCATGCCCAGTATATAAACTGGGGACAGTTACCTGGAAGGGCTAGATCACTGCTCAGGTCGGGCTGGGTATCAGTCTCTGGGTGGTGAGCAGTTGTATTCTCTTTGCTCACTATTTTCCTTATCATTATTATTATTGGTGGTAGCAGTAGTGGTTTTGTGTTATACTTAGCTACTGGATTGTTCTTATCTCAACCAGTGGGAGTTACATTCTTTCGATTCTCCTCCCCGTCCCTCTGGGAGAGGGGGTGGGAAGAAGGGCTAGGGCGGGGGGAGTGAGCGAGCAGCTGTGTGGTTCTGGGTTGCTGGCTGGGCTTAAACCATGATAGTTTCTTATCCCTATATATGATCTTGAGAAGGCTGTCCTTGAAAATCACATGTATATGATCAGAAATCTTCAAAACTCCACTCAAATGTCTTTCATAAGCATTTTCTGCTCATCCAATATTATGCCAATATCAACTTCTAAATGAAATAGCAATTCTTTATCTTTCACATTTATGATACAGATGTCTTTATTACAAGTAGTTATATTCCTTAGTTGTTTTATGAGTAATAAAAATCATAATTTTGTTGTTACTCATAAAATAATAACTCATTAAAAATATTTTTTTAATCTGTTTTTGTAATCTAAATACTTCATTATGTTATTCACCTAGTAACTCTTACCTGTCTCCATTACCATTTAAATTATTTTTACATGAGCAATCAGAATCTTATTCTTTATATGTGACCTTACCTTTCTGTAGTGATAATGATTCTTCCCATCCCTGTAACTCTTTTTATTAGTCTCCCCACTTCCTAGAAAGCATTTTCAGATAAAGCTTTTTACTTTGTTCAAATCTTTAATTTTCTCAGTGCAATAATCTTGGTTGATTTGATCCCTTAGTTTCTTAGTTTGTTTCTTAAAAATCCAAAACATTACTTTGATTCTGTTTTGTAGTTCTAAAATCAGCTAAAATCAATTTAATCAGCTCTTGATCTCTTAATCCAAGAGCAGTTTATATATCCACCTCTTCTATGAAGATCTTACTTCTTCCATCTTACTCCCATCTTTTCTTTTAGGTTTCTTGACTCAAGGATTCCTTGGGAGAGAAGAAGACTACTCATCCAATCCCAAAATGTTCCAGCTGGGGCTGGGGTAATCATTCAAGACATTGGTTCATCTGACTTTTATGATTAGTGCATGTATTCATGTTTTTATCCTTCCCAGATGAATATGCTCTTCTTCCTCATACCCCTTGCCATTCTATATTACCACTAAATTATTTTCTATTTTGTTCTATATTTATAATCAGTGTACTCCAGATGGTCCTTTGACAGTGTCTCTACTTTGAGAAAGTCTAATTCGTAATGTCTCCTTGAAGGCAAACATCCTAAAATTCCCTGAGATCTGCCATTCTCAAGCTATTAGTTGACCTTCATTATTTTGCCACACATTCCCTGTTGTCCAAGGACTTGCTCTTTTCACTGGCTTCCATAAGTTATCTTATTTGAATGGTGTCATCTGAAGACTACTCAAGACACTTATTCCAGAATAAGCTAGTTCCCAAATCCAACCAGATCCTCTTGAAACTCGGAAATATTAAAAAACCTAGAATGATTTTGTATTCTTTCCCAATCCTCACCCTAGCAGAAAAGTTAGGTAGTGAATCTCAGCTATGTGTAAGAGCTCACTATTAGCGGTAAACCAACCTCTTGTCATGATTTTTCCATTCTCCATATCTCAGGCAAGACTTTACAAGAAAGTCAGTTTTATTGGGAACTCTTCCCATAATCTTCCACAACTCCCTACATTCAATCAGCTTCATGAAGAACTGATCAATGATCTGTATGCAAATTGTAACTTTGAAGCTGAAACATGAAGCAACAGACTATAATTCCTTCTATGGAAATAAAATACATTTCCTGAGCTGTAGTAATGTAGAATAATTTAAGTTGGAACAAACTTTTGAAGACTGAACCCAAATTAGTCCAAATTAGGTCAGGTTGCTCAAAGTGTATGAGAATCAACAAGGACGGTTATTCCGCAGCAACTTTATGAAATCTATTACTGTGTTTAATTGACATAGTTATGATTTTTTATTTTATATCAAGTAAAAATCTTAATCTTTTTCAATTATAATGGCTACTGCCTGCTTTCCTTTCAATGTGCACATCCCAAAAGTGTCTAGGTCCATTTCTCTACATCTGCCTGACATTTGGAGAACAATTAGATTCCTCTTTAGCCTTCTTCAGGTTAAGCAAACCCAATTCACTCAGCCTTTCCTCATGTATTGTGTGCTGTGAAGCCCCATACATCCTGCAGGTTCTCCACTGAGGTTTCTGCTGTATACCAGTCCCTTTCTTGTTTTGGGACCCAAACAGGACACAGTGTTCCAGCTGTGGCCTCACGAATACTGAATCAAAGGAAATAGCAATTTCCTTTGATCTAATAACCATGCCCTTGCGGGTGGAGACCAGTATGTGGTTAGCCTTTATTGCTGGAAGAGTGCAAAGGTCAGTCCTCTGCAGATGAGAAGGTGAAGATATTTTCCTATAACAGAGCAGGAGTTTTACAGCACACTGACCACTGCCATGATGTTTAGCACCTGGGAGGTCTCTGAAGCAGCAGACTTGCACAGCTCACCGAGGTGTCATACAGAGATCCTGTGAAGCTGTCATTTGTGTACTGGATTCTTTCTCCTAGAGCTAAGGATAACATTTTGATTTGTTTGGTGGCTATTTAAAGAACAGTATTAAAAAAACAATGGATGAGCAGAAGTAAAATTCAGACCAAACAGAATGTTTCAAAATGTGTTGCTTTTAGGAATTTTTCTTATTCTTACTGATCCCAAAGTACTTTAAAATCAAACATAATTTTTAATTAAAACAGTAAATATTTTGGCTTAGAAAACATCAAATTTTGTTGTCACATTGCTTTTCTCTACTAAAACAGTTGACAAAATTGATGCTGGTATGCATAATATTTAGATTTTCTTGTTCTGGATGAAAAAATCTTAAAGCTGAGATGCTTCAGTCATTCCACTATGGTTTTTCTTCTTAATCTTTGTACTAGATGTTGAATTGTTCGGTAGAAAAAAACATCATGGACCTAAACAGTGTAATCAAGGTGGTACTATCCATTGTACTAGTGTAAAAACAGAGTAGGTTCCCTGCAACACAGATTACTTGCTGATTTAATCATAATTAACTCTGCAACCTTGACATCTAATAGAATTCTGTTTTCAGTGGTGTGTAATCTTTTCAGTAAAAATATTGAAAGGAATATGCAGCTTCATGTAAATAAAATAGAATTTGGCCCTGGCTGAAAGAATATACTCCAGACTGCTGTAACTGAAAATAGTCTGAGCTGCTTAAAAATCCCAAAAGCTTGACAGCAAGTTCTAGGTAACTTTTAACTCATTATCATCTAAATAATAATTTGTGGTCTGAAATTGCAGACACCAGTGGCTGCTGTATTCCTGTACATATTGTGGGTGATATTTTTGGCTGTCAGTAAAGGCAGAAGCGCCATTTGATGAAGGCTACCTGTATTTATTTAACACAGTGCAGGACTTCACAATTAGTAAAATACCACTTGAAACAGCTTTTGTAACCAAGTACTTGAGTTCCTGCCCAAAACTATTGGGTGACTATTTGTAGATTAGAAGAAGGGACTGAAGACAAATGGTGTCTTGAAAGTGAAAACGTGACCTTTCCCAAACAACACGATGCTAAACTGCTAAGCAGGAGATAGCCCTGCAGTGTGACTTGAAGAAAACCACAAGTTATGTTTGCTTTTCAGCATTCACAAGCTGTTACTCTGTAATAACAGAGGGAAAACTTTTCTCAGATGACCCTTCCAGTGGTTGCAAACTGGAAATAACTTCCAACCACTAAATGATGTTTAATTTTTTTCTTCCCCCCCCCCCTTTTTTATTTCCCTTCTGTTTCATGCATGTCCATGTTTGCACAGCAGAGCAAATGCACTTCTAAGGATGTGTCACTCTGAATACAAAGCAAGCTACCCTGATGAATAGAAATATGCCATGAGTTGCTCACACACGCCGAAGGAAGCAACCTCTAGCAGCAGTTCCTGTTAGACCAGAGGCAAGTCAGAGCTTTTACAGGATTTTCTGATACCTGTGTTACCATGGGCAAGTAACTTGTAATATACCTGTATCCTTGTGCTTTAAAATGTAATCCAGTAAAGATGGTGAATGATGTTACACTCATCAGGCATTGAGTTAGGGTTTACTTTTCACTTTCTCTCAGTGTTGGAACTTACTGGTGCAAGAACACTACTGAAACAGCATGAGGAAATGCGAAATTGGTGCAGTATTAAAATCTTTTCCCAAAGGAATTTTTGACATTAATGTTTGTATTTTTATTTTATGAACACAAGCTTATGTTTTTGCTTTTTTCTTTTTTTTTTTCCTTGTTATTAACATTTATAAGGAGTTGGCTAGAGCCTAAAGTGACATGGTCTAGAGTGAGAAGTTCTTGCCCATGTTAGGGACTAGACAAACTAGATGATCTTAAGGTCCTTTCCAACCCTAGCCATTCTACAATTCTATGATTTTGCATGTTTGTTACTTAGCTTTCAGCTATATTATGGAAAAGGAGGTAACTAAAAATAAATCTGAGTATTTATTTTAGATGTACTGATTTGCTGCAACAACGCAAATATCATCCTTAAATAAAGAGGGATCAATTATTTCTATTAGTAAGATAGCAGACCTACTGAATAAAAGGTATTAAAAGCAGAAAGGACACTACTGTTATCTAGCTTGAACTTCCATACAGTATATGCAATGACATTCCTCAAGCTATAGGCTTGTTTTTTAACAGAATATGTTGCATTTTACTTAAGTAGACAGCCTTGCTTTGAAGGTGTCATGAGCTGAAGAAAGCAACACTTTCCTCATATAAAGTATCTCATTTCACTCCTCTTTCCACCCTGTTATCCTGTGTCTCTGTCCCCCATCCTGTTCCCCTCCCCTACTTTTTTTTATTATGCTTTATTTTAATTTATTTCATTCAAGTAAATTAAATGAAATTATTTATTTAATTTCATTTAATGAACAAAATTAATTTAACATTAAATTTACGCTAAATTGGCTATCCACTCCAAATCCCACACTATAGTTCCAACTCTATCAGCTGAGAAGGACCAAGAAAAAGAAATTTTAAAATATCAATAATATCTGATTAGAGTTCAAACAGATTAAATGTACTTCTGTCAACAATATCTATAAATGGAAGATTAGGGAATAGGTAAGGAAATTACTGCTACTTAGTTCTCAAAGAGGCTGTTTCCTCCATGTCTTGCCCTGGCAACATAATCCCTACAAGAGGAATTCCATTCTAGGAGATGAATTTTTTTATTTTTTCCGTGAAGAAGCTGAAGCCTCAGTTGAAGCGTATTTCCCATTCCACCCATGTGTTTCTCAGCCACTGATTTTATTCATATGTGTCGAAATTTTTTCTGTTGTTCCTTGCTGAAGCTGTTTCCATGGCTGTAACTTAGACTATATGTTAAGTACAACTGCAAGTAATATCATATTACTTAGTTCATTTTATGCTGCACATTGCAGGTGTAGAACAGTCTAAAATATTTAGCATTACCCAAGCTAAGAAGTAGCTGCATTTGGAAATAATTTGGAAATGTAGCTGTGAGTTTATTTATAATCCAGTCCTCTATTGGAAGCCTTCAAAGAGTTAAATTTATTTCTTTTGTTAATGTATTTTTTGCAACCTGCACTGTTCATAATGCACAGACGATCCTTACAGGAATAGCAAAGAATGTTACCAAAGCCTCTTCCAGGTGGGATGTTCTTCTAGTATGTCACCTGCCAAAATAACCTTTTAAAAGTGACATTCAATTGAGTTTTAATGGAAATCACATGCCTTTAAGCTATCTTTGAATATGCCAACTGAAATGTGTGTATTAACTCCTCTCTTCTTTCTCGTGTATGTCTTTTGGGTTGCAGCCCCATAATGAACTGCATATGTAGAGACAAACGTATATGAGGGAATCCATTGGCTGCTGTAGAGCTCCATATGGAGGTGGGGGTCCATCCAACAGAGTAATGTACAAGTTGGAGATGCTGGACAGTAAACTATTGGCAGGAGAGACCATATTCATTTGTGTCCTGTGCAATATCGGGCATGTTATGGGTTGCTTTGTCTTTTTCTCTCATTATGCAACCAAATTATATATAGAAACCACATGGGCACAGTGGGGTTCCAAATAAGCTTCTTTACTAAATATAGAGAGCATAGGAGAACGAGTTACTTATACATGGTGTTGCTCAGAGAAGTTTCTAAAGCATTGAATGCCAAAGCACAGAAAAGCACTAACAGACTACTTAGAGAAATCTTACCCTGTCCACTACTCATTCCAACAGACTACATCATTGCTTTAAACCCTCCCCAACAAATTGTCAGAAAATAAAAATGAGAATTGCTTCTGACTAAATATACTTAAAAAACATTGTCATGAAATGGGTAAGTGAAAATTATTATAGTCTGAAATCACATTGTTTTTCAAGAATGCCAAACCACTGGCTTTAAATAGAACCTGATTTTCATTAATAATACTTGTTTCCATTTTTTCATTATTTTTCATCAAACCTCATGGATCGTATGTAACAATAATGTGAGACATGCCACAAGAGGTCCATTTTTGGATGAGATTCCAGGATTTTGCTTAGTTTTATGAGCACCGGATTCAGACTCCAGTGGGACTTGCCGAAAGCCTAACCATTCATTAACTCAAGCTATCAACAAACTTGAATAAAACAACCATTTTAAAAGTTATTTATATATGCATTCATGCATACATATGCCCATACACAAGCACTAATGTATGTATGCATATTTTTACATATATGTTTCTGTGACTGTGTATGTGTGTGTGTTTGTATACAGGTATATATATGTGTGAATATATACAATTGCACCCCTCGAACAAAATAATGTAGAAATCAGCATCATGCATAACGCTGTAATCGTCTGATAGAGATAAAGTTCTCTTTGAAGCCCCAAGAATGAAAGACAAAGTGTCTGTGGAGCATTTGACTTTCTAAAAATGTAAAGATTCCCAGTACCACAACCGCAGCCTCTAACTGTATGACTTGTTTGAGACATTCGGAGACATAATACGATTTAACTAAGCTTGCTACTTTGAGTTATATTTTGGAATCCTGATTAATTTCTTCCTAGACTTATGGCCAATTTGAGACAACTTGGAGGCTGTTGACTTTAGGAAATAATAGGCCTCTCTATCGCCTAAACAATAGATTGAATTTTAAGCCATCTTTGGAAAGCTAAGAGTTATGGATAAAACCCAGGCAGACTAAGTTAGATATACTTCCTTCATGTATATGAATCAGTCATTCCAAAAGTATTTAAGTATCTAAATTTGTTCTAAACAGATGAAAACATGTAAGGGTGAAAGCAGGAAGGAATTCCAAGTGCCTAAATTCAGGCTAAGAACACCTCCTTCACAACTTAAGACACCTTCTTTCGTCCATTCATTTTATTGGAAGTTTAGGTATTAACTTGAAGAAAAAATGTTTCAGGTGGTACCTGGTATGCATCTGTAAGTTTTTTGCCGGAGTTAGATCATGTTTCTCCACAAGTTTCAGTACCTGAGATCTGAATACCTCCTACATAGCACTAGTAGATATTCGCAACTCACACTTTTGAATTTTCCCCTCATAAAGAATCACAGTTGATTACATATATTCGTACTTCAGTTTCTGACATCTAATAAGATAGGATAATGCCATCAAGTTATCGGCGACTTGGCAACTTAATTTAGTATTTCTTATTCTTTGGGGTGGGTTTTTTATTGGTCTGTTTTGGTTTTTTTCATTATGGAAGTAGTAGGTGAGCTTTAACTCAAGACCTTACAGTAATACACACATGCATGAAAGCTGAATTTACATTGACTGAAGAAAACTAGACTTTCATCATTTTCTACATTTTGTATACTTGACTTCAGACTTACTTTATCTTTTAACACTGTTCTTGGGTTTAATTCATTTTACTGTGTCCAATTTTCTCCTCCATACAAGAGAGATGGGCATAGTAGAGTTTAAAAAAAAGCCACTAACATGATAAGGGGACCAGAACATCTCTCATGAGGAAAATCTGAGAGAGTTGGGACCGTTCAGCTTAAAGAAGAGGAAGCTCAGAATGGGGATCTTATCAATGTATATAAATACCTGAAGGGAGGGTAGCCCTGGGGTTTTCAGTCACAAACTGAAACACAGGAGGTTTTTCCTGAAAATCAGGAAATACGTTTTCACTATGAGAATGACCAAGCACAGGCATAGGCTGTGCAGAAAGGTTGTGGACTCTCCCTCCTTGGAGTACTCACAAGCAGTTTGCATATGCTTGGGCAAGGGGGTTTTAGCAGATGATCTCCAGACTTCCTTTCCAACCTCTACCGTTCTCTGTTTCTGTGATTCTCTGATTCGGTGACTCTGTGATTCCATGTCTAAGGGCAGGCGTATTCTATTTTACATGTATTTTTTAATAGAAGATCTTGTGAGACTGTTCTGGTCCTCTTTATGGTGCTAATTAGTAGCTCACAGTACCATATATCTGATTTTCCTTTTGCACTGTGTATCTTGATTGTTCAGATCCATGTTGCAGACATCATGGACTGAAAAGGACTCAAGTTCTATACATTGTCTACAATGCTTTCATTTAAAAATAGCCAGAACCCTTTAGTCATCTGAATTCCAGTACTGATCTACTTGATCAGCCTGTGGCTTAGCTAGGTACCTAGTCACACAGACTTATTATAAGGAGCTGGAAAGAGCATTGGTAGTGTTACAGACATTCCCTTGCTCCTACGATAACGTCTAGCCTGTGAGATTGTATCTAGTTGCCAAGAGTTAGGCAGAAGACTTCTTGGATGAATGGATTTGTGCCGTATACAAGCATCTTCTTGGAAAGGGGGTACCTTGGACAAATGATGTGCCCAACACTTACTTCTGGCTAGATTTAGCCTCCTATTCTATTTTGACCTCTATTTTGACCTATTCTATTTAGCTTCCTGTTCTATTTTGACCATTGGTAGTGTTTAGCTCTTAAACTTGTCTTTGGAGACAATTAACACTCTCCATTATTAGCTTCTGGAGCCTGGGAGCTAATCCTGGTTATTTAGGATAGCTAATAGTCACCTTGCCCTATGCATTCATTCACTAACTACCCCTGTTACTGAAGTTATTTATTCCAACCAGAAATGATCTCCTAGATGTGTTTTATACTTAAGCATTCTCAAAGCAGAAATATGAGACCAAATTCTGCTTTGTATTCCACTAGTAAAAATCTGGAGCATTTACACTGATGGATTTCATAGCTCTTCGTGGGATGTATTCTGAACAGTCTTTTTATTCCCTCAGTGCAGTCTATTTCTGAGCATGGTAGTTCCTCTTTACATCCACCCTAGCATCCACAGAACCAAGCAGCCTCTGCAAAGCATTTGTATTTGACAAATCGGCAAATTTCCATGAAATACTTTTCCTTGGAATTTTTAAGACCAGCTTACCCGTAGTCTTTTTCACTCATGCATGAAAAATGCCAGAAAGCTACATAAATATTTAGTTTGATTTATGGTTGTTTTCTGAGCTTGAGAAAAGCTGTGAAACAGCTAAGAGCAAAGAAATCGCAGTCCAGAGAGCATGTGGCAAGGCATCAGTTGCTGTTCCTTATTAATCCCTAAAGTACGTCCCAGTGGAATTAAATAAATTAGTTAAGCCTGTTCACCAGGCCTTACCATTGTCCCAAAAAGGAATGGCTCCTACTGCCTAAGAATCAACTGAAATGCTGATCATCAAATTACTGAAATTGGAAATACATGATTGACCTCTGCAATTGTTCCACGCACTTTCATCGCTGTGGAGATCTATGCTAATTCCATGCAAAAGGTATCAAACCTGAAAGAAAGGCTTTTCTTACAGAATTTACATCCCATTTTTACAGTGCAAAGTATTTGGAATTCTTTGAACAAGATTCAGAAAAGCATCCAAAGTTTCTGAGGTTCCTCCCTAAATTACATGGGATTCTGGGATTTAAAAGGGTAGGAAATGTACTATATCATTTTTTGAGTCCATAAGTGATATTCTATTCTTGCCAACTGTACTCGTGAGAGTCAAGGGCACAAACAGACAGCCAAAGAACATTTTAAATGGATTCTTTAGCATAAAAGTTTCATCTAGTTCTGCTGCTTTTACTTGTGCTTTCTTCCCTCCCCCTAAATATGCTGTAACAATCACTTGTTAAGGAAAAGAGAGAGAACAGGTTTAAGTACCAAAATGTGAGCTTATTTTTAATAATCCCTCATGTTCGTTACCTAACTTATCCAATGGCCTTTTAAAAGATTGGCAGGCAGCCTACAAGTATAGCACTAGCACTGTGGGCTTCTTGTGTTACTGGTAAAACTTTATTTTTAGGAATTAAAAAAAAAAAATCAGTGACACAAGCTGTTTCAACAATAAGCAGGTAGCTAACGTGCTGCAGGAAAAGAGTTTTTGCTATTTATTTGCTCACTCAGGACTGCATTATAGAGTGAATTTTCAGCCTTGCATGGAGGAAATTTGGTATCCCTTTATTTTTATTATTTTGGGGGATTTCATTTCCAATACACCAAGTTTCACAGCAACTTTCTCTCCATACAAGTTAATGACGAATGCTTCAACTTTTAATTCTTTTTAACAATTCACAGAATAAAAGAAGATGGAAAGTCAGGATATTTTCAGTAAGACTACATGTGTTTCAAACATTTCTCATGAAAGATAACTTACAGATAGTGACACATCATTTTTAGCCTGTACAGTAAAAAAAAAAAAAAAAAAAAAAATTTAAAAAAGAAATAAATTCATGCCACAAAGTTTTGCAGTTTTGCTCTTACAGACAAGGAGGTACATATCTACCTCCATCTACCTGATTAACCTAACTACGATTAAGTCATGCTGGTTTGTTGGGGACACACTATAGGACAGAGTGACAAAACTAGACCATTTTAGACAGTTGTGGGTATCAGAGCTTACATGTATCTTCTGGCTGAATCAATTGTAAAAAGCATTTAGCTGGAATCTGGATGTTTTGACATCCTTTGACCATATACCATCACAAAAAAAATCTTTAAACACCTCTTACGGTCATTTTTTATTCAAAATAAGCCTCAGCCTTTCATAGTGTGGCCACTTGTTCTCTGGATACCCAGCCCCCTGAGCTGGAGGACAGGGATGGGGAGTGGAATAAAGCCCACGCAATCTAAGGGGAAATGATCAGAAACCTGATACACCACTTGGATGTACACAAATCTGTGGGGCTGGACAAGATCCACCCAAGCATACAGAGGGAGATGGAGGAAGTGCTCACAGAGACACTCTCAATCATTTACCAGAAGCACTGGCTAAGCAGATAGGACCCAGTTGACTAGAAGTTACTACAAGTGATGCCCATCTAAAAGAAGGGCTGGAAGGAGGATCTAGGGAACTACAGGCCGGTCAGCCTGACCTCAGTGGCAGGGAAGGTTTTGGAGCAGCTCATCCTGAGTGCCATGACACAGCACGTGCAGGACAACCATGTGATCAGGCCCAGTCAGCATGGCTCTATGAAAGACAGTATCTGCTTGACTAAACTGATCTTCTTCTATGACAAGGTGACCCACTTTGTGGATGACGGAAAGGCTGTGGATGTTGTCTAACTAGATGTTATTAAAGCCTTCGACACAATTTCCTACGGCATTCTGCTGAAAGAACTGCCTGCTCGTGGCTTAAACGGGTGACCTCTTTGCTGGCTAAAATCTGGCCGGATGGCTGAATCCAGAGAGCTGTGGTAGATGGAGTTAAATCTAGTTGGCAGCTGGTCACAAGTGGTACTTCCCAGGGCACAGTACTGGGGCCAGTTGTATTTAATAACTTCACCAATGATCTGGACAGGGGATTGAGTGAACCTTTAGAAAGTTTGCAGATGATACCAAGCTGGGTGGGAATGTTGATCTACTGGAGGGTAAGAAGGCTCCACAGAGGGATCTGGACAGGCTGGATTGACCGGCCAAAGCCATGTGTATGAGGTTCAACAAGGCAAAATGTCAGGTCCTGCACTTGTGTCACAACGACCCATATAATGCTACAGGCTTGGGGAAGAGTGGCTGGAAAGCTGCTCAGCAAGAAAGGACCTGGTGGTGTTGGTCAGCAGCAGCTGAACATGAGCCAGCTTGTACCCAGGCAGCCAGTAAGGCAAATGACATCCTGGCCTGTACCAGCGATAGTGTGGCCAGAAGGACAAGGGCAGTGATCATCAGCGCTGGTGAAGCCACACCTCAAATTCTGTGTTCAGTCCTGGACTGAACACTATAAGACAGACATTGAGATGATGAAGTGTGTCCAGAGAAGAGCAATGAAGCTGATGAACGGTCTGGAGCACAAGTCTTATGAGGAGCAGATGAGGGAACTGGAGTTGTGAAGCCTGGAAAAAACAAGGCTTGGGGGAGACCTTATCATTCTTTACCACTGCCTGAAAGGAGGTTGTAGTGAGGTGGCAGTTGGTCTGCCAAGTACAAGCAATAGAACAAGAAGAAATGGCCTCAAGTTGTGCCAAGGAAGATTTAGATTGGATATTAGAAAAATATTTCTTCTCCAAAAGGGTTGTCAAGCATAGAAACAAGCTGTTCAGGGGAGTGGTGGAGTCACCATCTCCGGAGATATTTAAAAGACATGCAGACGTAGCAGTTAAGGAACACTATTGGTGGATTTGGCAGTCGTAGGTTAATGGTACAAACCAGTCTAGTGAGAGCTGTTGTGTGAGAAGACTGCTTGCTAAGGCAGAGACAGAAGCCAAAGTTCAGTACAGCTGCTTTTTGACAGTCACCTGTAAACAGAGGAGCTCAAGTGTGACCACAAATGGAACTAGTTTAGGGCTTTCTTCTAGCAAGAATCCATCTATCCAGGACAAGATGTAGAACTAAGATGTTAATAGGCCAGGGAAGAAATACGTGGTCATGTTTGTAAGCTGAAACACAACTCTGACATGGTTAAGTGCTGTTAACTAATGGAATTAATAGGCATTGTTGCCTTGCATAGCTGTCTAGTTTCACAGAAGTAACTGAATGCATACCAAATGATAGTTTCTGTCAGTGTAGTTCTTATTTGATTTAAAATCATGGCCATAATATAAGAAGTCCTGGGTCTTAAGACTAGTTCTCTGAGTAAGATAGAATACTGCAAAAAATTCAATTCCAGTTTGTTGGGAGATTTTTTTTTTGAATATTTATATTTAAAACTCATATTGATTTTAAAAAGCTCAATACTTGCTGAACCTAAAGAAAAACAGATCCTGCCATTTTATGGTCTTCTTTCTTTTTTGTTCTTAGTGAAGTTGAGAGAAGCTGTGCATGCTCAGCATTTCAAAAGGCAGTCCTTTTCTGCATTATGTTAGTTATTGCAGTGAACCCTACCTGAAGGGCTGAACGAGTCACTGCATGGCAGCTGTATCTCCTGGTTCAGCTATAAATATCAGTAGGCTGTTTCTTGATTCATGACACTGTCTAAGTTTCCTCTGCTTCTCTTAGTTTAAACACCTGAGTTGCACTGTTGGGAAGATGCTTCTCCCTGTCTGGAGGCTGACTGTCTATGGCCACTTTTTCTAAGAGCAGTAGAAAAAGGTGAGATTGATGAAGTTGTTTCACCCAAAGAAAGGAAATTTGGTAGGAATTTGGAGAGCAAGGTTTGAGTCCCTCTTTTTGGACCAAAGGAGAACAAATAATTGCTATAATCATTGAGTTATACAGTAGCTTTTTTATTTCATTATAAACTTGAACTCATCGTATTTGTACAACAAATAGGTACTGGAAAAGATTTACAAGAAAGCACCTGACTTCTGAATCTTTGGGTTTACTTTTGGTCTTTTTATCATGTATGCTTAATACATAAATAATCTAAGGGTATCAGATGATTTTTGCTTGACCCAGGAGCATATCATTATGGTAGTAAAGCTGGATCATATTTTATAGCACACTGTTATGTGACAGAGAGAACTCTGTGGGGCATGAGGAGCCTGGGGTTAAGTCCCCCTCAAGCTGTGGAAGGAATTGTACTTGGGTTTAAAAACCTCACAAGTAAATCTACTACTAAGCTGACTACTTTGCAAAAGCCAATGAACACCACCTTCTTTTCCAGAAAGCTGTTTTAAAAGATAATAGAAATTATTACAGCTTGTGAGAGGCATGGTCCTACTATAACATGTGGACTGGGCTTTAGGCATGTTTATGGGATTAAGTCCTTTAGGGAACTTTGGCATCACGCAGCTGAGTTTCTGGATTGCATTAAGGCCTGGGTAGATCTGGGCATGCACACAATGCAGAACTGCAGGTGCCTAGAGAACATCCAGGTCCAAATGTGGTGTTCCTGATGAGTCCAGATGCTTTCAGAGTTACTCAGATGCTGGGTGGGGATTGAAATGGGAGCAGGGAAGAGAATGATTTGCAGTTTAGGGCTCAGATATCTAGAGAACATATAACATTCTATTTCAGATGAATACATTTCCCCTCTTCTTGAGTTGTTTTTTTTTTTCTTTTTTTTTTTTCTTTCCATCAGGCCATTAAGTCTTTCAAATGTAAATATAAGATTCAACAAAGTGGTCCAAATTCTATTTACATGGATGGAAAAAAATTGATTTATGATGTTGCAAATAATAGAAGGAGTTAGTTAAATAGCACCAAAAAAAAGAAAGAAAGAAAAAAAAAAAAAAAGAGAGTGATTCAACACTTTCCCAAGAAATAAATTATTCCTCCCCCACTCATGGAAGGGTTAAGAATAACTTAAGTAGATACCAAGTTTGGGGACTAAAATTCTTTGTTTGAAGAAAGCAAATAAATCAATGAACATCAGAGAATAATGAGAACCAGATTTTCCTAAGTTAATTTCTGGGATATATCATGGCTTTGCCTAAAGTCTGGTATAAAATATTCATGATGCAAAAATTCTATCACCCATAGTAGAATACATTTTGTGGACAAAGAAAAAAATAATCCTATACAGTATATAGGGCCAATTTTTTTTTTTTTTTTCTTCTACAGTGTTGTCAATCTGGAATATTTCACTTACTTTCTTATATATACACACACACCTATACATATATATGCACACATAATCGTGAACAACTTTGGTATTACTGCAGTGCTACATTGTTTCCCATAAGGCAGTAATTCAATATGTTGCAATCATAGCAAGTATTTACTTCACTAACTATTTTCCTGGATTCCCAAATTAATCCAAAATCTATAGGAAGCCTTTTTACCACCAGTGAATTTATCCTGTTCTTATGTGGTAAACCAGGTACAGCCTGAGAGCTGTGGAGAGGCTTAGAGAGACTGTAACTGAACATGCTCTGATAACTTTCTTGCATCATAACATAGACTAGACATTTAATAGAGCAGTAAGAGCCTGCTGCCCTTAGTCACTGGAGCTAGCTAAGTTGTGAAAGTAAGACCTGGACTTTTAACCCTGAATCTTTCCCAATCTTTAAAAAAATATGAATTTTTAGGTCTTTAAATGTTACTGTGGAAATCTGGCTCCAGACAACTGAGGGTATGCCCATATATGTCACATCTGTCAGTGCAGGCAGACCCAGGCTAATAGTCTATGTGCTGATCTAGGTCCAGGCTGGATTACACAGGACTGCTTCAGCACAACCCTGTGCCTACACTGTTCTGCCTGTATTATCTTTTAGGCCTGCAATGTAGCTGGAGGAATCATAGATTTGGCCCAAGGCAATGTGACAGTGCAGTTTGTAATTCATTATGTTATGGACCAAGGCAGTGCATGTACTCTTCTGAATACTGACCTGTGGTCTTCCTTTTTATTACTTTAGTAATGTCACCATTGTCAGATCAGTCCTTTAGAATATTACTATTGTTTCAGCTTGTAGTCCTGCCGTAGATAAAAAATCAAGTGTTTTCTGGCTGCCAAAGACAGGTCCTGTTATCTGTTTCATATTCAGTCCTACTTAGGTTCTGGGGCTGCTCTCACGAGCACGGAAACACAACTCTTGTGAAGAACGTCTCATCCAGAGAGCACACAAATCTCCACAAAAAAGACACATGCTGAATTACAACATGGGAAGCTGAGGCCTGCAGTGTGAGAAGCGAATCACCCTGTGTCACACAGCTGAACTGAGAAGCAATTCTTGAGACAAATATTTTATCCTGTGGATGCTGCTGCCTCCTAAATGCATATACTCTGCAATTAATGAATCATAGACTGGCTGAAAAGGTGGGAAAGAAGCTTTCGCACATCTTTCCATTGAGTTTAAGCTCTTTGCTTGAGTTATAAACTCCTTCAGTAAAATAATGCTCATAAATAATTAATGATTGGCTTCCTAAAGACAATAGTTTGAAGTAATTTGGAAAAGATTGCCTGAAAAGGTGTGAGAAAAAAATGTATCAAGTTTATCTGACTTAGCGCTATATAAAAATAAGTAATATTCAATTATGTTTAATGTTATAATTTTTGTTTGTTTTAGCTGATTTGCCTTTTGGGAAAAAGGTGGTTTCTATTATATTCCAGAACCCTTGCTGTGTTAAAGTTAATTTTACTGATGTTAGAATAAATATCCATCTTTATTCTGAGCCTCCTTCTAAATCTCCTTGGAGATCTCCCTGTCAGATGTTACCAACATGAAATAGCACATGGTCTTACAAAGCCTTGGATTTGCAGGTACGTTTCTCAGGTCTGTCTGTGACTTTAAAGCCTAGTTTACCCACACATCTTCAGTCTGGGTCAGGACTTTGTTAATGAATAATTCAACTGAAAGCAGTGTCACTCCAAGTGAGTGAGAAAGAGATAATCGAACCCTCAGGATCTGGATCTGAACTGGAAAATAAGCCCAGTGCTACAGGGAGACTTTTCTGACTCAAAAGACAGAGAATTTTGAGAATGTTGGTAATTTGTAAGCATTTTCATCTTATTTGCAAAGGTGCTGAAGAAAGCGCATCACTTGGCTTTACTGGGTACTTCCTAAGAATCAGCCTCCTTTACAGATGCATTTTTTTAAAGCACAAATAGCATTTTGAGGTGGGAAGTGCTCTTTGTGTGTAAGATATACTGTCAAACAAGCTCCAAACCACAAATGTCAGACCTTAAACCACATATGCATCTCTAATTCCCCAAAGGATTTGCTAGTGGGGGGGGAGATTGGACAGTACTGGGTCAGAAGTTCTGTCTTGGCTCAGCATGCAAATAAATTCAAGCCATAAAGTTTGGATCCAAATTTCCCCTGAAGCTAATCGGGGTTTGGATCAGATGTTCCATCTCTAATTATGACTCATATTAATAACCTTGAGGAGTGTGATTTTTTCTCCAGAGTGCTCAGTGTTGCTCTTATTCTGATCCCATTGAAAAATCAGGCAAAATTCTTATTTTTAATGAGGAGATAAATGTCTGCATTGTACACTTATGAAAATCTCTTCTTCCTGCCTTCCCTCCTTGTTTCCCTGCACTGCTTCTACCCCTGCCCAACTTAATGTGTTTAGCTCATTCTCTATAAAAATTTCAAAGCAGTGAAAATGCCATCTGTTAAAAATTCCAGTTCTGTGTTTTGATAAAATGGAAAGTTGTTTGAGAAGTGTGCTGTTTCAGTGGTGGTATGCTAGATGGAGGAGGTAATATTTGCAGCAATACTACTGGAATACAATTTCATTTAATGGGAAGAGTTCTATTTATATAATACTAGGTAAGATCAGATGCATTGAAGTATTCCAATTCATTTTTTTTCTGCAGTCAAGCTCTTGGCATTACAGTGGAATCAGTTAAAACATTTTCTTTCAAATTTGCTTATGACTCAACACTGAAGGGAGGAGTTGCTGATATGCTTTTTAAATGGAATAGGATCTTCAGAAAAAAAACAGTTTTCATGTTGGAAAGGAAGCTGGAATGATTAGGCAAAGTTTTTGCATTCCTCAGTTTTTCAGTGGAAAATCTGAGGTAGGGGGATGGTGTGTGCGTGTTCCTGTTGCTATTAGGTTTGGGGGAAGCTTCTTTTTGCTTTCTCTGTGGGAAATATCTAATATTTGCAATCAGCTCAAGTTACAGGTGCTGCCAGGAAACTTTATAGACTCCAAACCCATTAGAAATTCCTGAGTTTCTTTCTACATCTACTTGAGTATGTCAATGCCTGCATACCATCACCAAAGAAAAAACAAACCAAACAAACAAAAGAAATCAGGATGGTTTAACCTGGTGGTTGTGACTTTGAAAAGAAATAATGGAGCTAAAGATGCCATAGACACCTTGGCAGTGAATTCAATGACAAGTATGTTTTGCTCCAGCTATTCCCAAGAGCATTCAGCTGATGTGCTCAAGCTCTTACACGGTGGTGGTGAGGGAAGGAAACAGCAGAACATGTTACAAAATGGAGTTTTTACAGTCTCCCTGTGCTGTTTTCCTGGGATGCAGTTTGTGTATGTGACCATGCATGTATTTATCTGTCTGTGTGTACATGTGCATGCACACCAGTGCAGGGGCAGTTGTCTTTAAAAAAAAGAGATGCATAAGGACTGATTCCTGTACCCTCTATCTCTACCCATCTGAATGATTTTCTAGCAAACTCATGAGCAGGATGTGTACATGAGTTTTAATACAACCCACTTATATTCTTTATCCTCTGGCGTATCTAGGGGAAAGCTGCACATGAGCTGAGGTGAGCTGCTCAAGGCAAAATTTACAATGACATTTAAAATCACCAAAGCCTGCTCTAGCCCTAAAGCTTGCAGCATACATGCTCCCTTCATATAATCTGATCCCAAGCACCCCCCAGACTGGAGGTTAAAAGTATTGTACACATTGCTACCAGTTACCACATCAACATTTCAGATACTTGCATGTGATTTAAGTGCAGATGACCTGGGGCTTGCTGATGCCATAACTTAAAAAGCAATTGGGCTTTGTGCTGGCCAGAACACAATGCAGGCATTATAACAATCTCACTTGAGCAGCCATTAAGACATCTCCAGCACACTGTTGTACTACTAAAATGTAATTCCCAGTAGACAACAATCCTAGACCCCTTGACTGTGAATCATGGGCAGTAAATGGCTGAGAAGCAGGTTAACAATGGGCTCTGTGGGCAGTCTGACATTGTACAGGTGCGCATCATCACAGTAAAGTAATTAACAGGTACTTAAAGGAATGCGCATTTAAGCTCAGAAAACCTGTTAAGAGACTTCCTAAGTAAACTGCTATTTTTTTATAAACCCCACTTATATTTTATGACCAGGTAAAAGGGCTGCAGAGTACAAATCCGATCTAAAAGGAGATCTGCAATCAATAGCTCTCCTATCAGTGCTAGGCTGCTCCATCAACAGTACTGTTTTATAACGATGTGACATGTTCCTGACTCAGGATTTAAAGTGATTCAACAGTGCAGTCTGACCCCTATAAAGAAAGTAAGAAAGCAAAAAACTGTAATTGAGTATTTTACCAAAGAAAAGGCTAAGAAAAAAAAAATAGATTAAGAAATACAAATAATTTGTTAGGAAAAAAATGTCTGTGTGTATATATAGGAATATGTATTTATGTACGTGTATGTATGTGTATGCACATATACTCATACATACATAAACTAGGAACTCCACCTGATATATATCTGCACACTTTTTTGGACAGCATCAGTGTTATTTGGGAAGTGAACAAAAGCTCAGTATGAAAGGAGAGGCAATGAATTGGGGGTTGCAGCAGGGACTTCGATTTAATGTGCTGAATTAATGAGTAGTAATGGGAGCGGCTAGAGATCCTTCAGCATTTCCTCTTCTATTTCTTCTCTCTCCCCTCTAGTAAATCCAAGTTTGGCATATATAGCAGATAAAGAGTTTTAAATGTGCAATTTTATCCAAGGTTCTTTATAGGAGTAACAAGATCATCTGGTTAATAAACACTTGATTCAGTCCTCTGCCTGCAAAACTCTGGCTGAATACCTTCTAGGCATTAAAGGATTATCCCTGAAGGGTTGATATTCTGCCTGCCTGGGCTGGCCAGTCCAGGTTTACAAGCATTTCTGCTGGTGGACGAACCTGAACCTGGTGGGAAAGTTTTGATGATCAAACTGGTAGCAAATCAAGAAACAAGACTTTTTATTAAAATTGTATTTCTCCACAAAATTACATTTGCTTACTGTTTTAAGTTATGAAGAAACAAGTTACAGTGATGCTGTCATCGTACAGCTGATTATAGGTCTTCCAGTTTGTAATAAATAAGGTGGGGTCGGCTTTACTTGCTGTGGTGTAAGTCCATGGAGTTTGGAGGACCTGCAGTTCCTTTGTGTTTGTTGGTAAATGTGGTGCACAGAGGGTGATGTGACAACATGGTGACAGTGCCTGCAAAGGCATAGGTCTTCACTGATTAGGCTGTCTCTTGCTCTTCTCTCTTAGGAAAGTTTTCATAGTCTGTGCCCTAGTAACACTGCCAATTCTCTTCTGTAAAGTAAAACTTCATATCATACCTAAGAAGGACACCTGGACTCTTCCCTCTTCAGGATGCAGCAGCATCCATGCAGTGCATTTGCTGTGGAGGCTTCTGCATTGCCATAACTGCACAGCACTCCTGCTTTCATTCTTGGCATGGAAAAAGTCCTCCTATGGAAAGTATTTCAAACACTCTGGACTACTTCTTTTGCTGCTGTGGGAGTTAAACCCTGAGGAAATCTGGCACATTTGTTTAGACATTTTTGCATTAATATATTTGCTTCAAAACAGTATTAACATGAGCATATGTTTGTTTTATAAAGTCTTAATATCGTCCAAAACAGAATGTTTGGAAACATTGCAGAGATACATGTCACCAGTGTACTTTCCAAGCTCCCCATGCACATTTCATGCTAAGCCTATGAATTCTATGTTAGACCTTATTTTTGCCATCCATCTTAGTACTATCTCATCTTTCCCTTAGTGAATTTTTTATTTAATTTAATCTCCTTTAATTCAGGAAATTTTTCACTGAAGCCAGAGTAGTCCCTCTGTGCAAAACAAATGCATATAAAAAACCCTAAGCACTAATTCAGCATACTACATCCTTCTTAAGAGACCAAAAAGTCTTATTTGATACCATTAAAAAGTATTGCTATTTTTATTCAAAGTAGTATGATAATTCATATCAAAAGTCCAGATCTCCATATGTAGTAGATTTCATTTCACAAGCTACCTAGAATTTATACATCTCAAGGAAACCACACTCTAGAGTCTCTTCAGAATCAAAGGAAAGATATAGGCTTTTCCAGTTTTTAGGATCCCATCTCAACGTAAGTGTCAGACAGATGTGTGTATCATCCTGTCAAAGGACCTAATTCTCCATAATATAATAAAAACCTTACATAATTAGTTTATATTAATTCTCTGTGTTGCAGTAGACATTTAAAATCACGTGAAAAGAATTTTACCTCTCATGTAAAAGCTTCACAGAGGAGATTAATATGAGGCTGCTTTATATCAGCTAAGAATATAATTCTAAAGAGAGTATTTTTTTCTTCCTTTTTAATATGCATATATGAATAAACAGGTTTACTGATTGATGACTGATCTTAGGAAACACACTGGAACATGGTATGTGCTGTAATGTGTGATTAATATATAGCTTTAATATCCCTCATGTTATTTTTACATTATAAGTATAATATAAGCAGGGAACAAAAACATTTCCAAATTGTCAGCATGCTTTACTGATCCAAACTGAGCCTCAAAGTTTGATGAGTGCAGTCCTTAGAGCCTTAAAATTTTTGCTAATCAGGCAATTGGTATTATTTGCAATGTTCTTTGGACATAAAAAGAAAAAGAAATACTAAGGGGAATACTATTTACCACTACCTTATTCAGAAGCAAAAAGGGTCATGCAGATGACATCCGATCAAACTAAATAAATACTTGCAAACTTTTAGGTTATCACTTTCAGACAAAAATATCTCTAATGTTAATAAGGGACATAGGCCAAAGGCTTTAGAAGTTGCTATTCTTAAAAAAAATCCCATGATTTATTTGATTTTTTTTCAACTTGAATGTCATGAACCAGATATACACAATTATATTATTTGCCTTACGCAAGTGAACAAGAATAAATTAAAACTGGACATGTTGCAACAGGGCTGTTGACATTATATACAAATTCTGCTTATTGTCATAAGATACTCTTAACCTTTAAGCCAAAATCTTTCAAAACTATTACTGTTAAATCTAGCAGCTGTTGTCAAAATTTTCTCTTTCTTTGCTTTGTGCATTGTACTTTATTTGAAATGTTTGTTATATTTGTGTATATAACTTTCTGCAAGCTGTCCCTTGAAATCTCAAGGGATTAAATAAGTAGGTTGAGCTGGTTCAAACGAACAAAAGTTAACAAATTAAAAGAAAACTTTCTAAAATGAATGTGTAAACCATTAAAATATTTAGCTGTATTTGCATTGGATAGTTTCCTCTATATAAAACAATATGGGTTGTTTAAATAAATGGGGTTAAGGGAAACTTATTTCTACTGTAAAGATTATTAAAGCTTTAGGAATGATGACCTCGATCCTTCAAACTCTTACGTGTTTAAATAAAGGCGTGGAATAATCTTATTCTGGCAGCACTAGCCAATCTTCACAGCTGCGTCTTCCAGCAAGACAAAGATACAGAGGGCATCCAAAGTCTGGAAAAGGAGGTAAAGGTTTCCCTGTGCTTCTGTCTAGTTCTTGTCTGATTTTTTAAGCCACAGTCTAGAAAGTGTGTTTCCTGGCTGTTTGTGAATAACACAGATAACTTACTAGTCTGTAGATGTTATTACAAAAATAGGCTCAAGTGACAAAAACTCAGAGGTCAGTTAAGAAGTAGAAGGACAAATTGGCAGATTTTGGACTATGGCGGTATTTGATTTTTAAAGAGTCTGCAGGAAAATGAGTGCAGATGTAATGCGTCTTGTAGGTGTGTCTTAAGCTGCCTTGTAGCACATTGTGAAATGGGCTTATTTGGCAGAGTCCATGGCACAAAGAACACCTTTTCTGCAGCTGGTTCTGTGTCTAGAGAATTAGGCCTGATTATGAATTGAGGCACAGTGATGATCTGATGTACTTATGCCTTTATGAGGACTCAAGTTATCTCTTTGTCTAATTCAGTGCTGTACTGCATTGGTGTATTGGACGTGCAGGGATGACTCAGGCAGACCTCTTTTCTGTACAAACAGTAGACATGTCACATGAAGTAAACTTCTGACTGAATTTCACAAAGACACTCTCATGACCCGAGTGAGGCATGACTTGTGGCAAGATGAAGTAGAAAGTACAGGTCTGGGAGCATCCCTTCTCACCTTGATAATTTTGTTTAAATCTCTCTGGGGCATGTAACTGAGTTTGTAAAACCGTCAGAAGCCCTTTTTGGAAGGGGTTGCTGAGGCAATAGGTTTCTCCATGCAGAGGAAGCTATGCGCAAGTCTTGTGTAGGAATTGGCTACATGACCCAAAGTGGGTTGATTTGCTAAACTCAGAGTTAGGAATCAGTTACAGTGACATAAGTTGTTTTTTTTTGGGGGGGGGGGGAGGGTTGAGCATTTTTTCTTTGTGGGTTGTTTGGGTTTTTTTTGGGAAGGGTTTGTTGGTTTTTGCTTTTTCTTTTTGTGAGACAAATTCAAGGAAAAAAAAATTATTTAGAAGGGCATGTTAAGCCAAGTGATTCTCAGAGATAACAGGATTGTGTATGTGAAAGGAAGATCTGATCAGAGAGCCAGCTGAAGGGTTCCCAAAAAGAAGAAATAAGGAAATAAGATGAAATCCCATATTCTTATTGAGTATTCTTGAACTCAGCAAGGTAGGGTATTATGCTTTATTTGTGGACAGGAAGGGCTGCATGAAAGAAACATCAATTTCAATCTGTTTTAAGAATTAAAAGATGTTCCAGGGTGCCAAATTTTGCCTTGCCAAATCCCAGTTCCAGGTTAGAAAGAATGGAACTTTTCAAGAACTTCACAGAGTTACTCAGTAGAACCAGAGGGAACTTGCTACCTATTGTTTTTCCACATCTCTGATATTTCTAGCCAAATTGAGTAACACTGTCCCTGAAATTTTTTCTTTATGGGTATAATTATAACTTGATGTCCAAATGGCCTTTCAAATGTGGATTAGGGTTTGAAGTGCATATTTCAGACCAGTCTTTACTATCATATTGGAGGTTTAAAAAATACTTTTCCAGATCTGAGTCACTGCCTTTTTTTTTTTTTTTTTGCTCCCAGGGAAAAAAAAAATAAGGGCAAAAAAGAATGTATGAAAGGTTTTGATTTCCTATGCAAGTCTTACAAACATTGTCACTAGATATAATCCGTTTTAACTGCTGAGTGCATGACATTTAATATAAGATTGTTTTACATCTTTTTCTCTCCATTATTCTTGCACTATCTGTCTAGCCTATTATTTCTCATATAACTGTTAGAGAATTAAGACTTCTTACCTGGCATCCACAGCCAACACTAAAGAATGTTGACTTTATTCGTTAGCCAGTCAGGTTTCTCAGTTTTTCTTGCAGTTTCTCCATTGACGTATAATTACCAGGAAAGCCAAGCAGATTATTGTACAGTATATTCAGAAACCTTAATTCAGATTAAAAGTCTGATCCGTGCAAAAAAAAACACTAAAGTTCTGAAAAATGTATCCAGACAGTCAAATTTTAAAACTTAAAATTTAGTATCAACTTCAGTGCTATGTAGTTATAATTATTGGAAAAATATATGGGAAAAAGCCACTACGATATGTACCTGCTAGATCTCACAGGCTGACGTGCATCACACACGATGGATTCCTTTAGCTATCTGAAAGCCAAGCATAAAGCCCAAGCTGGTCCTCTAGACTCCACCTGCAATCAAAGGCCAAAAGAACCTCCAGAATCTATTTTTTATTCTTAAAATGCTCTCCTTGGCTGCCCCTTCTTATCACTCTTTAAGGCAGACAGACAAAATGCTTAACTTTATTTGCCTCCTCTGAACTTCACCATCATTTTTCATTTAACTGGACAAGCCTGTGAACGAGAGCCAATGTAGCAGATCTAGTGCAATGCACCAGAACCAACATCAGTGAGTCAGTTCAGTCTGCCCCCTTAGAAGTAGGTCCTGGTTCTCAACAGATGACTACCGCATGCATTTCAGTGGTGCAGTGACACCACTTGTGGCACTAAGCCTGGCTGTGTATTTCTAACCACCACTTCACTTAAAAAAACATGTCACATAGAGGAGACAGCAGAAGATGCCTTGGCCAGCTAGCAAAAGAAACTGATGATCAAAATAGGTGCTGAAAATGATACACAGATCAGAGGAATCAAAAATTATGACAAGCTAGGTACAAGATTTTGTAACATTTGTAGTTTTGACTAGGAACTTGACTAAACGTCAACATAAGGTCCTTTCCAAACCTAATCATTCTATGACTCTATGATTCTATGAAGCAGGTAAGAAACCATCACACAGGGAGAGGTGGAAGGGTGGCTTTGGGAAGCCCAGTGAGACCAGGGCAGAGAATCTGCCAGTGGTGCTCTGTCAGCAAGTAAGTGCAAATACGCACAACCCAGAACATGCACAGCACCCTGACAGTATTCAGAGCCCTACACAGTGCTTGCTGCAGCTACCTAAGCTGCATGGTGAATGTCACCTTCACACTTTGTATGCCATTGCCTCTCCCTGCTGCCAGTGACCCATCATTCTAACAGCCCCTGTGCACTGACCAAAGGGTGTCTGCAGTTCAGGGGAAAAGAAGAAAAAATGTATCCCAGATAATTTTTAATGATTGACCCACCAGCTAGGCTGTCCTCTTGAGTACCAATGATCCATGCATGGAAGGAACCTTGGCTCTCAGACAGTCTCCCTTCTGCACTAGAGGAAACTAGTGGCTTGTGTTTTGTTGTAATGATTTCTGGAGCTTTTGGATGCTGTCCTCTTTAGAAAATGTGATATACACAGAGTGCTTTCCGCTTGCTCTTGGAGGCTGGGGAGGAGGGGGTATAGGGAGCCCAACCACTAGAATTTTGTAACGTTTATTTGTCCAGATAATTTACTAAGGGTCTACTGGAATAATCACATGGAAAGACTCTCTGTTCTTTGTTATAACATGGACTGGAAGATTAAGCTTGTTTGTAAAGCTCTAAAATGACTGTAGGCTGATGGAAGATACATTTAACAAGCTCGCTGGTTAAAATAAAAAGCTTGTTTAGTGGCAATGAGCACTATCACTTTGTATTAACTGAAGTCCAAGTTCAGCTGTCTGGACACAGGCAAGATGCCTGCTCTCTGGTGTTTGTGAGGCAAATCTGAAGGATGAAATGCAGATCTGAACAGGAGATATAAGGAAAGTGTTTACCTGGGTCAGAAAACACAAAAGATATATTACAGAAAACATATGGTTGCTATTTAATTTATGCTTTATCATTTTTCATTCTGACATTAACATTGTTATGAGTGGGGTGAGAGCACTGTATATTGTACGACGTAATATAAAATGAGGGTTACCACTCCTTGCCAGAGGAAACGTGGTTCAGAAACAATTTGGGGGCAATTGCAAGGTGATGTGGCACAGAGAACCAGAAGCTATTGAAACTTTAAACATCATTTCTGGACAATATAATACTTGCTGCAAAACGACTTGTAAAAACAAGAAAACATTACTTTCCTGACCCCAGAGAATTAGAAATCTTTAAATATCAGTTCAAACAATGCCTCTTAAAGGGTACTACATTTTTTCATTGCCAGCTACCATTATTTTTAATAGTTTGTTAAACATACCACAATAAAGAAAGATTAATAGCCAAGCTATAACTCAAAAATGCAGAGGGCCACATTGAGATCTGTTACATGCAGGACATCAGTAGTGAGGCATAAAGGGGGTATTTAAGTGGAAAATTTAAGTGGAAAATTTAAGTGGAAAATTTAGCCTTAAAACATTCATGAAAACCAAAGCAGGTTATTAAAATGGAAATAAAGTATTTTTGGAAAACAGAGTGAAAGAAACTAAAAAATAGAAAGATAAAACATAAACAATGTTTTATTAAGGAGAACAAAAAAAAATAATAAGGATAAAATGTTACTTTAGGAATTCAAGGAATAATGAAAATATGCAAGTATCAAGGGGATGAAGAAATAGCAAAAATATACTTGAAAAAACATACTTACACAAATATTATTTTTGCATTTAATCAGCAAAGGAATCAAAACCACCTGTAAGCCATCTTTTAATGATTTCTCTAGAATCATAGCCAATTTAAAATTTCAGAAGAAAGATAGTTTAAATAATAAGATTCATCTCATACAGTTATTGCCATCTACATTTTCATTGCATATATACAAGTTTCTGAAGAAAGGAAATTAATCTATTTCTGAAGGATTAAAAGTATTCTGGAGGACGACTACCTGAATTTAGAAACCTAATTTATAATTGCTAGTCTCCAGTGAGATGAAAAACTGAGTGACTTCCTCTGGTTTAGGAGCTTTGCCTCAGTCCTGCTCAATCAGTGGGAAAGAAGACAAGTAGTGTTAATTTTTGTGTTGTAAAGATTGACCTTTGCCCCAAACCTTGTCCAAACCAAAGATAGGAGCAGAACATCAGTATTCTGTACTCTGTCCAACATATATATAGGATTGAATGCATACTGGGCTGGTGATTATTAAGAATACCAGTTTTGTCACCTTGAGGTAAAGGATGAGAAAGCCTGCTCAGCTAAAACTAATCACATAATTATGTGGGGTTGAAAGTCAAAGGTGCTCAAGATGATGCTAGTCTCATGTGCAATTGAAAGTCATAACCCTTGATACATTTAGGTTGGACAAAGTTTTGACAAGCTGGTTTTAGTATTTTGAAAAAGTATTAATTTTATATACACACTTTTATTAAATATTGGTCCTTAAAGTGTCACCTTCTCAAAATATGACAGACCTTTCTGTGCTTTCCTGTGTTTACAGTCAAGATTTTCTAGTCTGCACAGGGGTAAAACCAAGACCTTGGGTTTGTTTTCACTAGCACCAAACTACATAGTGATCTAATGGTAACAGATCTCCTCCGTCGTAACATAATATCCTCAGTGTCAAACCACAAGCTATTTTGACACCTCACTTGCTCACTTCGGTTTTGGCCAGAGTATCCTGAAAGAAAAAATTGTTTCAAAGCCTATTCTTCATGTGGAAGGTTCAGATTTGTTGTAGGAGTATTTCCAATTGAAAAAAAAACCACAAAAAACTACACAAAGAAATCTCAGTAAGCATTTCAGGATACCTTTCTGAGGTCTCATTTGCATGTCTGAGGCCAACAGTATACTTTCATTGTTAATACTAAGATCATCATAAAATGACTTGAAGAACTGGAACTTCAAGTAAAACAAAGCAAATAGTATTGGGTTCATGTTAAGATCGTGAAAGTATTAAAATGTAGATAAGTGTCCTGGTCATATTTCAGTACAAAATATGAGCCTTGTTTAAAACACTTCACAGCTTCTTTTTTCCTTAATAGGAACATTCATTTTAAAGGGTAAAAAATATTCTGGTTTTACAGGATTTTTTTTTTTTTCATTTGTGATATCAAAATATTCAAAATTATCAGCAAATATTTAAAGTTATCTGAATCATAAACTGTTTGTGCATATGTATATACATATGTAATTTACATTTGTAGTAAGCATACAAACACATGAAGTTGCACACCAATCCAGGCACCAATTCTACTACATTGCTCACATGTTCTGGCATCCAAGCTGTCAGGCTATTTTTATTTCAGAAGTTCTGTTCACTACAAAAATACTGTAAGCAGAATGGGAGAGATGTGTCTCAGCACTCTTGAAGCACTTTGGACATTCAAGGGCTGTTAGCCTGATGCTCACACTCATCATGACCAGTTAGATCTACTGTGCATATCCTGATGAGAAAAAAGTTGGTGTAGAAAACGTAAAACCACCTTTTTTTTTTTTTTTTTTTTACCCTGCAAACCAAGCTAGCAATGTGAATCCCAGTCTGACAGATTTTTTGTTTAAGAGAAATGATTCAAATGCAATAAATACTGAAATTCTGTACTACATGATTTCATCATCTTTGAATATGAGTATCATTATTGCTAACATTTTTATTTTCATATAGACAGTACAACATCCACCATGACTAAAAAGACCTTAAAAGTTTATGTATATATGTTAATGAAATGCTACCATAAACAAAATGGCGGAAAAACTACAGTATTGGTTAGTTAAACCTGATACAATCATCACACATAACATTATGAAATATCTATAAATAATGTCTGAGGAGTTGATAACCCTTTTAGTGATAACCCTTTTAATAAACGGTAAATCATTTATTAAAGTTTATTATAGAATGAACAGATCAATAACACCTGCTAATGTGCTTGTAACCATCCATAACAATTTCTAATAAAGTCTGTAAAATGCTTCTAATATCTAGTATTCAATTACTAACCTCTGTATAAACCATTTATAATAAAGCCTTAATATAATGTTTTATTACTGTATTAAAGTAGTGATTTACTTTGTCATACTTCTGTGGTTAATTTACTATATAAATCTTGTGTCTGATCCTAAAGTCTACATTATGAGGAATCCTCTGAGAAGTCATAAAAGAGAAGTTAGGCAGAGAAGCAATTGTTGGGTTGGGTCTCCTATTTTCTTAAATGAAATGTTTAATCTGTAATTTCTATCTTTGTCAACAGGCTGACATTTTAAAGGGGTTTAGTAGGAAACTATCCTGAATGTTACGAATTACCCTTCAGAAACAGATGAATGAAAGCAGTGTTACATTTTCATGGTTCTTGCACTCTGGAGAAGCTAGAGTCCTGGTTCCGCGTCACAGCCAGTGTGAATTGCAATCAAGTCAATAATATGCAACTGGCTGGTACATATTTTGGAGGAGAAAGTGACCTCTTGAGATTTGAGGAGACTTAGAATTCTGCAGACACAGACACTTGCAACATCAAGCAAAACTGATAAAGAAAACCACAAGGGAAACAGTCTGGCAAGTTCAAACACACTGGCAAATCCTAATCTATTTGCCAAAGTTCTCAACTGGAGATCTGGAAAGTGGCTGCATAAGTAAGATTTTTTTTTTTTTTTTTTTTTTTTTTTGTGACTATGAAGCCAAAATGTACTCCTAGAAGCACACTTGGCACCCATCTTGCTTTGCGTCTTTGGATCTTCCTTTTGCTTAAACATCAGAGTCTGGTGCCTCTGCTGGTGTTTCACAGTGCAACAAATCAGTCAAAACTATTCAAAAGTGGATCACCGATTTCCTGCTTCCCTCTTCCCCTTTTCCATAGCAAAACTGAAGCTTATAGAGCTATCTGGGATATAAACTACCCTAACTCAGCTTTCCTCTGAACTGTTTTGGAACAGATCCACAATCTTTCATACGAACAGAAGCAGGTGCTGCAACTTCAGCCTCCTCATGAAGCCCTGTAACCTCAGAGTACTGAGTTGTTCTAGCCTTTTTTCTGTGACCCAGAGATTGATAAAAATCTTTGCATAGCAGTAAAGTGCAACTTCAGGAGTGTCTGTAACCCATTGAATGAGGTACCTCCACAGGAGATGAAGATAAATGCAGTTCAAGTCCTGATAGAACTCAAGAAAATGTATGATTTTTGGCTCAAATCCAAATATTCTAATTCCCTCTACAGCCAGGAAGAAGCTGAGTAGAGAAATGAAAGAAAAAAAAAGGCTATAATTTATAATTTTAAAATTAGGATTCCAAAGGAGCAGTTCTGAAGCATTTTCATGCTTTGGAAAATCTTGCTGTTGAGAACTTCGGTAAATGTTGTCCACCATCTTTTTTTTTTTTTTTTATTTCTGCAATTGATTAAATGCCATCCAGAGAAGATGACAGCCTTAAGTACAGTAGCGAATAATAATGATATGATAAATTACACAATTTTTAGAAACTAAAAAAATGAAACAAAGCAAAGCTTGTTTTCAGCGTTGTGTAACTCTGATTTACGAAATTGTCAGTTTCTACATATCTTTCTTCCTGAAGACCAATAAAAGCCCCACTGATTTAAACTTGGTTATTAAACATTCATATGTTTTTGGATTTGAATACATTAACATAATAGAATAATGGATTGTAAGTAGTTCATCAGTAAATAATCCACAATTATGGAGTTTGCAGACTGATTGAAAATAAATAGCAGCATATTGTATAATTAAGCCATAATCAAATGTCTTTCTATAGACAAATGATAAAGTGTCCCCTTGGGCCATGGCCATGTGCTGAGGGTTTTATTTAGTTCAATAGCAAATGCTTTACTGTGCCAAGTTTACACAAAAGAAAAGTTAGTGAATTGCTAGGAATAAAGTTGACTGATCTCTCCATATAGCGTAATAATTACAGCATTACTCTGTGCACATTTTGGATACTGGCTTTGGCAACGGCTAGCAAGATTAACCCTCACTGGTATTCAGCAGCAGTGTTTTCTGGCCAATGAAATACTAAATTTTGGGCAGTATACAAAGTAACATTGTCATTTGGTTTCACGTATATTCAATTATTAATACAATTCAAATTCAGTTTCACACAAAAAGTTGAATTTGCTACATTTTAATGTCATTTCAAAAATGATGAGTTTGAGATTCTAGGCAGAACTCACTGTGGGTCCTGAGTTCTGTTGGAGACTCTCAAATGATGTGGTTTAGACATGCAAGAACATACAGGAGTTCAGCATTTCTGTTTACAAGGCTAGAAGCTGAGCAAAAACTTTTTTAAAAAAGAATCATTGCTTTTCCAGTGTAGCCTTTCACTTAGAAAATCATGTGCTGGAGGGAAAGAGTTGATTACCTTACCTTCCATTTAAGAGTGAGAATATTTAGCAGAGCATTTCAAAAAATTAGAAAATCTTATAATAGGATACATTAGCATGCAGAATGTGCACCTGCAAATAGCTTCTTTCAAAAAAGGTCTAGATGCTAACCGCTGAATGTCACTTAACAAAAGGGCTTTCCTCTGCAGCCTCTCAAATAGCACTATTAAAATCTGTGCTATACCTGTTGTTTAAGAGAGGTAAACAGTGATAAACTTGGCAATTTTGTGCAGGAAGCACAACTGCCTGGTACTGAACCTATATGACACCCTTTGGTTACTCTTTTCCATGCTGTGCACTCGGACAGTAGTAACACCCCTCAGAATTCAATGCTGCTTTTTAACACTCTGAACTGTAAACAGCTCACAACCCTAGAAAAATTAGTCCTGGGAATTGTGCAGCTGCAGGTGGTATAGCAGAATGTGACCTACTGTGTAACTTATAACCTTTGAGTGGTTCTCTGGGATTAAGAACTCAGTGGACTGAATTTGTTAAAGCCTCAAACAGCATTGGGAGTCATAGTCCCTCTGGGCTTGTTAGTTTAGTGTCAAAAGCCAGTACCTCAAGCTCAAGACAAACTCTAAGGGTCTTCAAATTGTACTCTTAGTGTTAACACTACATTACACTGCTTAACAGTCACTTCTCTGTTTTGATGCTACTTCTACAATTCACAGCACTATTATGGATCCTGATTCAGTAATGGAGAAGAGATGAACTTGTTTACTCAAAATTACTCATTTGTAACAATAACATGGACTGTTCTGTCTTTTGATTCAACCCTATTCTATCCCTGGTGGTGTTCAAGTCCAGGTTGGGCAGAGCCTTGGGTGACAAGGTTTAGTGTGAGGTGTCCCTGCCCATGGCAGGGGGGTTGGAACTAGATGATCTTAAGGTCCTTTCCAGCCCTAACTATTCTATGATTCTATGATTCTACTGCTTTGTGCTATGACTCTCCTACACTATGAAGCTCTTTGACTGTTTAATGCATAATGTTGAACCCTATGTTCCTTATTGAAGTCTAAAACTTTACCTGTTTTTTAACCTTTCAGTAGCTTAAACCTCATTGCTGGGATTTCAGCTGGACTGTTGGACCAGAGATAGCACCTTTTCAGTTCTTACAGTTTTCATGGGGCTCTCTAGAGAAACCTCTGTCCCATATTTTTGCGGATTTCACTGAAACAGTTCATTTATTCAAGTTAAATAGGCCTGTATCTATAGTTTTTCTTACAAATGGTTATTAAAAAAAAATATAGTGAATACTTCTGTTGAAGTCAAAGCTTTCCAATGAGTAGCATCTCATCTTGTGTGCTATCTTACTTTTTCAGTACTGTTTATGTCCACATGAATAATGTCCTTAAAGGGAAGCCTGATCAGAGCTAGAAAATTAGGCATAGGCTACTCTAAGGTAAGTAAATAAGTGGATTTTGTTTTGCTGCAGTTAATGTGATCTCATTTGTCCCCTTATAAAAGTTCATGAGAGGCTGGAATATAAATATTACAAGGCAGCTGCTGTGAGTTTAATCCACGTTCCATTAATGAAGATATTTTGCTCCCAGTGCTGGATCAGAATCTGACATATTTTTTTCTTGCATTTCATGTTGTACACCTGCAAGGTTTTTGGTTAAATCTATGTGATATGCTTTAGATAAACTGTTTTCTAAAACTAATTTTGCAGTATTTATACATTTGTGAAATAAGGCTAAATGTAGAAAAACAAACTACTGGACTCTGCTCTGACGGTACACTGGAGGGGGAAGGCTTTGCAAGCAGAGTATAAATATACTACCATGCCTAAAAGAAACAAAGCATAGCACACAGTACTATATGAGAAACAGGAAGGCACACAGCCCAAGAAGCAAACACTTAGTCAAGATCTTCTTTCATCTCCTTTAAATGTTGTGAACGCATACCATTTCAACTGAATTATTTATTTCCTAAGGTGCTGAGCAAGACTTAGTCTTCTTTGAATCAGCGCTTGTACCACCACCACCAAAATCCTTCTCTCAGTGCAAATCTGAAAAATAAAATTAACAAAATCCAATCCTTTTAATGGTGCGAGAGGGACTCCAGAAACAGGGAAACTGTTATCGCAATTTAATTTGCAGAATAAGCCAAAAGGAAAAAAAAAAAAGTAGGTCCCTGATTAATGAGAAATAGTCCCATTATGTTATTATTCTGTTACCTAAGAAACTATCTTCAAAACAGAAGCCCTCATAAATACTCTGGAGATGCATCAGACACTTTTTCCTGCTGTATGACATTGTGTATATGGTTTGGCAGGAGTTCATCGTGTAGAAGATAAACTAGCACATTGTGCCAGGATTCTATTACTCTTGACCTTGACCTTTGGCTGCATGCTGTTTCCAGTTGCACTCCATCTTTAAAAAAAAGACAGCACCCATTTTTTTTACCCTGTTTTAACTTCTGTTTTTTAAACTTCTCCATAATCTACCCTTCTTCTGATACATATTTGAAAAACAAGTTTTCTGACCTGTTTCTTCTCTCTTTTTTTTTTTTTAACTTCTGTTTTTCATTCCTTAAAACCAGCAGTAGTGCTCCTGCCAAAGTTGGCTATCCCATTCAGATTTCTTCTCTTTTTTTTTTTGGTCTCGAAACACTAACTAGCTCAATAATGTGGAATAGTATAACATATCCTAACCACGAGAAAATATGAACTTGGAAATGGTTTGCTTTTCGATGCTATATTTACTGTTCTCTAAATCCAAGATATTCATTTACTGTTACCAACTGAGGTTGTTAGTAGTAAAGTCATGGGAAAGGAGATTATATTTTCTTTGATACAGTTCAGTTCACTATTCACAGCTCTCAATTCTATACAGAAGGGTGTAGAACAGCCTAGGGCATGTGAAATTTTTAAATATGTTTTGTTCCTACAAAACTAACTTTCAAAGCACTTTGTTACAGAGTTACAATATAAGTACTTGGTCAACTGCAGAGATTATATTAGGCCAGGGGAAAGAAGAGGGATACTCTTCAAAGTTTATAGGGCTGCCTTCTGTGCTCCCAGTTCAGGCAAAACTCCTAGTGAAGTCACTGGGAATTCTGTTTGTATTAAGCAGGACAAAATTAGGTCTCTGTTTTCCCAGTAGGGATCAGGCTAACTGCCATGGATGAAAATGTTTTCAAATAGAAAGGAAAATAAACTTTTTTTAACTACCTCTGGCTGCCTGGAGTGGACTTTAAAATGTTAAATCCTGGTATATCCAATGGCTTTTCATTTTATGAACACTGCAGTAATCTGAGTATAGTCATTTGTTTGTGCAACATTTGAACAATAAAACAGAAATAAATACAGGAGTTCCAGACATGGTATTTTTAAAGGAGAAGTGAGGGAAAGGAATGGAGCTTCACAGAAATGCAACACTTAACAGAAAAATTTAGAAACCCAGTGTGTCTTACTTAGACAAAAATCTCTCCTGCATTAAACACAACAGCAATGTATTGCAACACAGGTTCCTAAATGTTTAGTTTACTTTAGAAACTTAAATGTGAACACTGTAATTATAAACTGTTGACACTGGTTTGTATTTGGGGGTCAGGACTGAAAATGATATAAACAAACTGTTGTTACAGAAATTTCTTCTTTAGCTAAGTCTTTAATTCTACCTGTAGGTACCAGAAAGTGTGGTATAATTAAAAGGAAGAAGTTGAAAGAGCGAAGGGAATAAAGACCCAAACCACTGAGATCCACCATATGTCCTATTTATAAATATTATGCTTTGTGACTCCAGGACCCATCCTTGCCTGAAAGTTCTGCATCTCTAAAAATTATCAAAAAGCTTATGATAAACAGCAACTAAAATACAGAAATAATGCAGAAAAAAGAAGTGAAAGGAAGAGAGGTCCTCATAAGCAGTGCTTTGTGAAACTTAAGTAACTTGATAACTGTAGATGGGTGACATTGGCTGCTTAAAATGCTGTCCAACCATAGCATTAACTACCTTACATACTTGATGGTAGATTGCATTGCAATCCAAATTAAATTTTATTTTAATAGAAGGTTAATAATCTGTGTTAACACAAATATCTGTGTTTAATAATCTGTGTTAACGATGAATTTCCACCAAAAAAAACAAAGCATTATTAGATAAAGGTTGTAATGATTTTATTTAACACTGAAAAAAAAATTGTTTAGCAGAAATATTTGAGTTTAAACTTCATAATTATGAAGCTTATTCCATAGCAATTTTTTTAGGAGTTCTAAAAATTATCATAGATACTGAAAAGGGTTAGAGGTAATAATTTAGGGGGTTACCTGACCCCTCAAACTGTTGCTCCTAGGCTACATAAATGAAGGTTATCAAGGAAAACAGTATCTAGGTCTGTTTATTGTCCTGGAAGCCAAATGCCGTGGTCTGGCCACAGCCACACTAATAAATTCTTTTACATTACAGAAAAGGGTGGCTGCATCCAAACCATCCCTGGGAATGGTCCTTGGCATGTGATAGTTCCCAGACAGATAGTGTTGTTTGACATAAGCAAAAAGGGCACCAGGGAATAGATTAACAATTTAACGATATGGGTAACTGTTCTTGGGCCACTGCCCTGTCCTGTCCACTTTGCTAATACAACTGTAGTCAAAGATTCTGGGTCCAGGTCATTTTACACACCTGTTTTCAATGAGAAACCTCAGAATCATGACCTGAAGTTGTGTAGGCATATACCAGAAGACATTAGAGGAACAAATGCTCCTATATTATGCAGAGATACCCCCAAAAAATGAACTTCAGAGTAATTTACAATTTTATGATTAATCTATTCTCCAAGAAAGTAATGTCCTTATGAAATCTGGTTCCCAATCCAAAATTACACGAATTTTTAATCAAGGCTTTATGCAAGCATCTTGAAACATATCCAGCTCACTAAGTAGTAAACTGAAGGAATATCTAATGTGTGAGTCTGGGTGGTCTTCCAGTCCTGAGTTCTACAGGATTGTGGGGATTATCTAGATGATTCCTTTTCTATCGGCGTTTGTAGTAACACTGTAATTGGACAGTAGAGTGCAAAGAAATGCTGACAAAGGAAGTAAGCTTTCATCTAAAAGAAGACGTGTCTACCTATCCACACTGACTAGTGTATTTTTTTTCCTTTTATTCAAAGCTAATTTTCCCCATTGCTGCTATCACTTGCTTTTCTCATTTCAGTTTCATGGCTGGTTAAGTAACTTTTAGTCTATGCTGTTATAAAAAGCTTTACTGTTCATTTTTACCTTTTCCCCAATTATGTGGTCATGTCCCCTTCCTTGTTCTTGGCAGTTTGCTGTTGCTTGGCTTAGGAAGCTCATCCAACAAGCTATGTAGTCCCATGAGTAACAGTACACTCAGATGATCATAAAAAGCTAGAAACATGCCTGTTTCTGAAAAATTAACAACACTGGATATGCATAACCATGAAAAAAGAAGGAATCATATCAGCTGTATTCAAACCAAATACAGGCTGTTTCAGAGAAGAAAGGAATCTTTTCTGTGTGCCAGAAGGGGGTAGGACAAAAAATAATGGGCTTAAGTTACTGCAAAGGTGATTAAAGTTTAACACTAAGAAAAACATTTCAGGAGTACAAATAGTGAAGTACTGGAACACATTGCTTAAGAATAAGGTGGAATTATCATCATTACAAGTCTTTAAACTGCTCTTTCTCTAACAGCTGTCCACAATGTCCTTAACAAAGCTGGTTCTTCTTTGGGGCAATGCAATGTACCATATAACCTCTCAAAATCCTTTTTAGTTCCATTTTCTGTGATTGCATGATTGGATTCAAGAAGTTGTTAATCCATGCTTTTGTCACATTTTGTGATAAGTAGAAGTTAAAAGTGAAAAAGTGACCATCCAAAAGAAATATTATCTTCTATGTAACCTGAATCTGAATTTGCCTGATTTCATCACCACAGTGCCGAGTGGGAGAGACTGAGTCACAGGATGCAAGACTGAGTTGTGCCTTTAACTAAAACAGTGACTTTCTGGGAGCTACAAATTCTTTTTAGGTTTCATTTTCCTTTTTTCTAGTAACTATAATTTTGCCACAGTACTAATGATTTTGATTCTCTAGATGGGAGCCATTGCAGAAGTATTATGCCAGTTCTATTCTATCCTACTGACAGAATTATGCCCCAAAGTAGTCAGTGAGATGGTATCTGAACCCAGATACTTACGTTAGGCATATAGTGTCTTACTCTTGAGGCTTTCCAAAGTACTTGTCAAATAACTGTTTCCTCTGGCAAGGTAGGGAACTTTTATTTCAGGAGCACTTTTCCCTAATCTTCAACTGTAGTAGTAAATTAGATATGCCAAGGGCTGCTCTCTGACCTCAAAATCAAATGCAATGACTGGCTCCATCCACACTATTAAATTATTTTACCCTCCAAAACATCTATTGGGAAAGTTCATGTTAAGTCCTGAGTTGTGCCAGAAATTGTTCTGAAACGTGTTAACTGACCTTTTTGAAAAATTAAATCAGAGAATTAATGGCATAGCTGCTGCAACTTGAGTGGCTGGGAGTGTTCCCTAGCTCTATTTAATTTACTAGTGTAGAGGTCACACGATGGCTAAAAATTTGTTGAAAACTGTACAGCTAAAATTTGACTGAATCTCATAGTGAAGTGTGCTAAGCATGCAGAGAATAACAGCACTTTTTAAATATTAAAATTATATTTTCCTTCACTGCTGTTCTTATTTTCACAAGGAGTACGTTTGGGCAAGATTCACTGTTTTGGAGAAGCTGAAGATATTCCTTACAGCATGCAAGAAGACACTTACAAGCCTGCATCTGAAAAAGGGCACACCTCAGTGATAAGTGGTGTGGCTTCGCAGGAGGCAGCTGATTGAGTACACAGGGAGGAAGGTTGTAAGGATGCTGATAAATTCCTGCAGATGCAGCTGTAAAGATAATCTTGTTCCAGTTAACAAAAAAAAAAAAAAAAGGTAAAATTGCACAAACACCTGAAATGTTCTTTTTTTCATTTATCTGTCCTCATGGTGAATTCCTGGGGTATAATCCCTGAGTTTATCTGAGAAATGTAATTCAAATCTTTCTTCAGTACATCAGTATGCAAATAAAGGAATTCACATAAAACCAGTCAGCCCTTCAGGAGACACCCACTCCTCAGGTAAACACTGCAAAGAGACTTACATTCTAGGAGAAAAGTAAAAAAAAAACCCACATCTAGGAAACTCTGATGCAGCAAGAGTAATTACATGTAAAACTATTCCAAGAATTCAGTTAAATATTTAGGGGTGTTCCTTAGTAAATTTAAGATACTAGGAAAAAAACCCTTCCTTATCAAATATTTTTGGCAAAGAAATAAAGAGGAAGATATCTGAGGGTTCAGTCATGATGGAAAGAGAATCTAAGGACAATAGGAAAAAAACAAAGCAAATGAGGGTATTTATATTTGGCTACACAAGCAGCTAAGGCAACAAGATAGAAAGACAGCAAGAGGTACCAGGTTGAGAACTTGGTGTTATGATTGCAGAGGCAATGTTCCCAGGATACTCACGAGGGACAGAAGGCCCCAAGAGAGCAATTAAAGGGAATCTTCCCATTTATAGAGACTGCTTTATTTTAGAGGGGACTGTATGGTAATAATGCTTGATATTAATTTTATTTATTTATAAGTTCCATGGCTACCCAGACAAGTTTTGGTCTCTCTGTGCTGGGCACTAAGTGCAAATGAGGCAGTCCACACCCCGGGCAGCAAATGGGCCACCCGAATGTGGTAGTACATTTAAATTTAGCTGGAAAAGAGATCTACAACATGACAGGAAGCAAATTGCAGAGGCACAGGAAATTGAGCTTGTCTTAACCTCATGACAGCACAATGCCTCAAACTCAAATATATCCTTCCTTTCTTAGCCTTAGGAACACAAGATGCTGGAAGCATTTTGGTCTCTAAACAAGGACATGGACACCATACATGGCTGGAAATTCCTTACTGGTGCTTTGAGCTAGGTACTACCTCTTGCAAGACTGGATGAAGAGCCCAAGAAGGAAGAAACAGATATGGGTACCATCACTTGCAATGATGTGCCATCAAGATCCCAAGAAGAAACAGAAAGCTTCAAAGAAAGCTTGTTCTTTATGTCCATAAGTCAGTGGACACACAAAGTGTCTCCCCAAGTGATGCTGTAGATGCAAAACTTGCATGAGTTTAAGGGGAGACTAGATGAGAACATGGAAAAGAAATCCACTGGGGATTAGAATCGTAGAATCATAGAATCATAGAATCATAGAATGGTCAGGGTTGGAAAGGACCTCAAGATCATCTAGTTCCAACCCCCCTGCCATGGACAGGGACACCTCTCACTAAACCATCCAACACAAGGCTTCATCCAACCTGGCCTTGAACACTGCCAGGGATGGAGCACTCACAACCTCCCTGGGCAGCCGATTCCAGTGTCTCACCACCCTAACAGGAAATAATTTCCTCCTTATATCCAATCTAAACTTCCCCTGTTTAAGTTTTAACCCATTATCCCTTGTCCTGTCACTACAGTCCCTGACAAAGAGTCCCTCCCCAGCGTCCCTATAGGCCCCCTTCAGGTACTGGAAGGCTGCTATGAGGTCTCCATGCAGCCTTCTCTTTTCCAGGCTGAAAAGCCCCAACTTCCTCAGCCTGTCTTCATACGGGAGGTGCTCCAGTCCCCTGATCATCCTCGTGGCCCTCCTCTGGACTTGTTCCAGCAGTTCCATGTCCCTTTTATGTTGAGGACACCAGAACTGCACACAATACTCCAGGTGAAGTCTCACAAGAGCAGAGTAGAGGGGCAGGATCACCTCCTTCGACCTGCTGGTCATACTCCTTTTGATGCAGCCCAGGATGTGGTTGGCTTTCTGGGCTGCGAGCGCACACTGCCGGCTCATGTTCATTTTCTCATCGACCAGCACCCCCAAGTCCTTCTCTGCAGGGCTGCTCTGAATCTCTTCTTTGCCCAACCTGTAGCCGTGCCTCGGATTACTGATTCAATAGATCATTTCAAACTCAGGAAATCCCCTAAAAATAGTTGGAAGATAAGAGAGTATTTGGGGTTGACTTCGCTACTCTTTAGGTGTCCCTTACAGCCAGTGTTAGAGATGGTACGCCTGTTCTCATGACCTTATGTGCTGGAGCAGCAGCTGAGTACCATCCTGATTTATATATGGATTATGTCCAAGGTGCGCATATCTTGGTCTTGTGCAACAAGGACCACATGGCACCACATGGAGCGAGAGTACAGCATGTCAGTCTCCTTCTTTCCCTTTTCTTTCACCCTTCCTCCTCAGCAATACTGTGGAAGCATCTGGTTTTGTTACTTGGGCCAAAGAATGAAGGATGTCTGCATTAGTTTGAAGGAGTCCCTCTTTGAAGGAATTCTTCTTCAAACTGCTTTTTAAGTTCCTACATAAAGGTCATGCATCCTTGCATGGAAAGCAGAAGAACCGAGGTTTATGGACATATTTCAGAGTATTGACATTAAAGCAGGGATTGCCATTTGCTATATATTTTGGGTGTCAAGAAATAAGGCTAGAGGTCTGAAAACTAGTCTCATAGTATTGGTAAAATAGAAAAATAAAGGAGTCATATTGAACTAATTCAGCATGTACTCTTTATTTTACCACTATTTACTAAAATTTTCAAGTTCAGTCCTACACTGAGAGAAAGGAAATCTCCCATACTGTCATGAAAAAATTTGCACTGTTGCTTAAGGAATATTTAGTGATAAAAAGATCATTCAGTAGAAGCAAACAGCAACATGTAGAATTGCCACTTTGGACAAATACCAGCTGTTCTGCTTAAGCTCTAGCCAAACATAAAGAGAAACTTTTCCTTCTATTGACAATTAAGTTTTTTCTTTTAATATAACCCAAAATATAATCAGTTTTGTTGATTTTTCATGAGCATATACACACATGCATACACACACACATACATTCATATTTATATTCCTATCACACACACACACAAATTTTTACAACTGTCTATCTAGGAATAACTACTGTGTATAATAAGCTTACTGAGCTTTGTGTGAAGTAGTTAGAAATTACTCATTTTTATAGTAGACTAAACCCTAGAACGTGAGAGAGCAAAAATATGGTGTAGAGCCAGCTAGGGTTTGAAAATTATGTCAGTTAAATAAAAAAATGATACAGGAAAAACCCAATTCCACCAGAAGCTAGCTAATTTATCAGGTTTCTGTTAAGCTTAGAAAAGGCTTTGGAGCACCAGCTTTTTCATTTGGTTTTGGTTTATACTTTTGTTTTCCTTCACAGCAGAAGGAAATAGGCTAGTGAGTATCACTAGCCGATTAAGCAGAACTGCTCTTGTACATACGACTAAAATCTTGGGTACTTGTTATGGAGATAATCTGGGCATTATTAAAGTTTCAAATCTAGCAAGATGTGTTAAGTCTCAAGTTTGATTCTTGCTTGGTTTCTGTTTGTTTGTGTGTTTATGTGTCCTCTTACGTGTTACATTACTTTCACATACCTTCTCAAATCTGTTCATGCTAGATATTTGGATAACACTCCATGTTCTTTAAAGATAGAATCAAATGACATGGAAGTAACTTTAAAAAAAATACATAAAAATAAAAAGATGCTGCTACTAAAGGAAATCCAGAAAGAAATACATATTCTTACAATCATCTAAAGACACTTGGGCTAAAAGGTTCAATATAATTCATATTCTGCTTCCAATTCAGCTTGAATCCAGGTATAATCGGTAGATCACGAAAGGTTTATATATGTATGTATGTGTAAAATGCACAAGTCAGTTTAAACACACATGTTTTAAAATTAAGTCTTAATTTCCAGCTACGTATTTTCTAAAACAAAGTCTACAGTATGAATATATAAGTACAGCCTGAAATCATGGAAATAAGTTTGACTTAAATGAAAGCTCAAGTTCGCATATTTTCCAACTTATACCTGGAAAATATCAGCTTTTATTGCAACTTATCTGTAAAGGCTATTTTATAAGAATTAATTCAAATAATAAGAATGAAAGTGAGATTAAACCACCAAGATTTCTCTCCACATGAAAATGTTCGGATTTTTCAGACCCATGTACTATTATTGTCCATGAGCCTGGAAACAAATCCTGATATAAACACAGAATCCAAACCACAGAACATGACTTGTTTAAAAAGTTAAATTCTGTGAAGTAAGGCAGGAAACGAGATTTATCCTTCTGGGAATTTTTTGGCATGAGCAAGGAGCTAGGCATATTCAGTGCATGTCATATCCTTCATCTATCACTGCTCTCTGAAGTAAATAATTTTATTTTTTTTAACTCAAACCAAGGGAAGGCAACACAGTCACCATCTGAAATGTGTAGAAATCCTTCTGTTTGACATGGCATTAAACAGAAGAAGGCAAATTACAGTGTGTTGCCTTAAGGATTATTGTTGCACATTTTGTGCCTTCTGGCTGTGGCAGTGTTTGTTCCTCCAAGTGAAATTAGCTGGGCCCACGCCATTTTGCAACACTGTAAAAATAAATTGCTGTACTTGATAAGTGAATGTTAAACTTGTCACTCTAAGCTAACTGCAAACTGTTTTCTGTGTCTTCAGGGTAAATTGGCAGTCTCTGATAGGAACTACACAGAAGGTCAGCTTTCTCCCTTTGAAGCCAAGTTTAGGTTATAGCTAGGGAACCAGAGCAAACACTCCTGCTCACGAACAAGTGAAGGAACATTTCCAACAGTGTCCAAATCTTCCAGGTAAGACTATATCAAGCTAAAAAATCAGGATTACACTAGCACTTGTATTACATCGTGATTCACTTGTAGGACAATGCTATTTAAACATAAAGACAATGTGAAGTGCTTACTTAGAAGGTTGGAGAGGAGGGGAGTCCTGCAAGGAAGAAAAATATGTAGGAAAAGGATCTTTGGTCAATTTTCTCATGTAGTCCAGAGCGCTTGCTCCTGCAAACGCCCGTGATGTGACCTTCTCAGGATTTGTCAACACAAATCGAATGTTCTATCTTCCTTCAAATACAAAACTATCCTCAGAAGCAAGAAAATTATGACATAAACTCAACTTTATTTGGGTGAAATTTAGGACTTAAGTCCCTTATATACACCGCCTGTTTGTCATGCATGACAGCTGAAGTGCGGTGGCCATTTTCTCATTCAGCCTTGTAAATCTGGGAGTCAGTCAGTCAACTTTTCTGTTGGAAAGTCCCACTTCATAAAATCAACATGTCTCTTTGGGAACATGACATTTTGTTAAAATAAAAAATGACTTATTTTCACACAAAAAACCTGAAATACCTTCCTTATTACCTACCTCAGCAGCCTGCACAGAGACAGTTCAGCTGATCAGCAAGTCCAGGCAGGCTGCTGAAAAGAAGGAAGGAAGGAAGGTTCAGGGCTGGAGAAGTCAGCTCCAGCATTCCCTGAGTTGCATCTCCATCAAGATCCTCCGGTAGGATTTGGCTTGGGTCAGAAATGGAGCAAGTGGCTGCTCACATTTGTTGAAGACCCTCGACAGATCGCCAAGTGCATATGGCAATGTTTCGCAGGTCTGGCAAGTATGGGTAAAAAATTGCTCCAATTCTAATTTTAAGGGAAGTTACTAGAAATCTGAAGGAAAATGAAACAAAAGAAAACAAAAGAAAACAAAACAAACCCCAAACATTTCTGTCTACTATTAAAAATTCAATTAAAAAATATCAAATGGTAATTATGAGAGTGAGTTAAGAAAAGAGAAACAAAAGAAGGGTAAGGGTGGGATACTTCTGCTTGAGTTTTGCAGATGGGTTCTTGCTTCTTGGTAAGTCTGTTCTCTAGCGGGAGAAGTGAGAAATTTTTACCTTCTGTAGAAGGCACGAAGAAAAGGAAACATTTCCAACACATGCTTATTATGAGACGATCCAGCTGTGTGACCAGCAGTCTCAAGTGGCCTGAGCGGGTGAGACAGTAGTTTAGAAACTCAGCCTGTGCAGTCTCTGGTCACTCTCTTCCAAGACTGCAGCTACAGATGCTTGCTCCAGCAGTGTCTTTTGCGATAACAGACACCCCTTCTGGGACTTGAATTAAGCCCAAGATTAAGTTACTATAGCAACAAGTTTCACAGAGTCGTTGCCAGTAAATATTATGGCGATTGGTTACTGAAATCTAGGGTAAGTCATTATTCATGGCCTCACTACCAAATATAATGAAGCAGCATACTTAATAGTGACTTTTCCAGGCTGGTCCTTGTAAGTTGCCTCAGGCAGTTCACAACATTTTAAGTACATCATTAAATGCAAACAACAGAGCCCTGTAATACAGTGAAAATGCACACAGTGATTTGACATCATAATGTCACTCCAAGGCATTTTCAGGAATTAAGGTGGAAGACTTCTAGAGCAAAAGAAGGACAAGAGAGGTCCTGAAGCTATAAAATAGATATATCTAAGAAGACAGAGATAATAACAAAATAAATCAGTTGTGGAAGCTGGGTGCATTTGTCTACTGAAGCACCTCTACTCTGTGTATAAAGCATGCTACATTACTTTCTGCCTCACCATGTTTTGCTAAGAACTCACACAACAAAGGCTCAGGACAAAAATCTGCAATTGTCAAGGCAGCTTAACGAATCTTCTCACCCCTCCCTCCATGACCTTCCTTTCCCTTTTTTTCTCCCTCCTTTTTCTCCATTCATCCCATGAGATACTGAGGGATACCATCTCTCAATTCAAGATTACTGCCATTGCAAGTAACTAGAAATGATCAGCAGCAGCTCCTAGAAAATACGTTGCATTTATGATGGAAATGAAGCACCTTTTAAAAGTGTTCTGGTACAACTCTAATTGCTATACTCACTAAATTTCCAATTAATGTTCAATCAAGTGCCTAAATTCATTAATTTCAGATATAATTTCTGAAACATTTTTCTTCATTATATCTGAGCGTTCAGCAGTAAACACTGTGAGCTGTCTTTTGATCACCATTCTCTGCAAGTGCAATACTTTATTACATTCTATAGTAATAAAATGTTAATAACAAAAAAGTGTGTTTGCTTCACTTGCATGATGATAAAGAACTGAAATGAGTATTGCTCAATCTACAGATCAGGATAGCTTAAGAAAGCCCACAGAAATAGTGAGATGTAGAAAAATAAAATTTAAGTAAACATAAATTAATACTTTCTGGGTTCTTTTGCTTTGTCTCCTAGCCTCTGAGCCATAACATTTTACAAAATGTGAAAGATATTAAGAGAAATTTTGATAAAATTAAGGACTCTGGGTACTGGGCATGCTGGAAAATGCAGCAAATTTCATTCTGGCAAAAAAAAAAAAAAAACCAACAAAACCAAGAAGTAGGAAGAAACTTTGATCAAAGACTGAAAGGAAAAGAAAATAAATTTATTGTTCCACTGTGGAAAATCCTTTAGCCCAACTGGGCAGATGAAACCCACTTCATTCCTGTTCCTGCTTATCAGAAACAGCTTTGCTACTTTGCTGATTTTGGACAACAGGACTTGGTTTTCTGTTGCAGCATAGGTGCAGGAATAAATTTTGAGGTGGTTTCACATGCTTTGCTCACTTCCCAGTGACATTTCCCCTGGGTTCTCTTCTACTGGGCAAAGAGGGTTGCTGTTGACTCTGGCCTTGTGCTTCAGAGCCAATCTGCACGAAATCCTGTCAAGTGAACTCAATAACCTGCCTTGCAGGAAACTTTTTTCTTCTAGTAGCTGGGGTCATCTTCATATCTGCGGGATGAATACAGATGAGACAGGGTGTGCATGCTGTGAAAAAAACTATGCCTGAAAACAAACAGAGCTCAAGGTCAGAAAACAGAAATAAAAGCTGGAAAAAAAGTACCATACTTTCTTTTCCTATATGTTTATTCTGTGACTAAAATAAATTCTTTATCTTTTTTCATTTATGATACCCACTTTATAAAAGAAATTATGTCTGTGTAAAGGGAAAGTGTTTCCTTTCTGCATTAAAACTGTTGGTGAGTGAAAGTACATTGACAAATTCCCTGCCCATGGCACGGGGGTTGGAACTAGATGATCTTGAGGTCCTTTCCAACCCTAACTATTCTATGATTCTATGGTTTTCAAACAACTGTGTTTGGTGGTGGTGCAATCCCAGTTCATGTCATATTTGAGATGGCTATTTTTGTGGGATTTATTAATCTGGCCTTGTTTCCAGCAAGAAAAATTCTGATTAACACACTTTTTTTTCTTTTAAAGTGAATATTGAATTAATTAATTCTTTAGTTTCAACCTAAATGCCTCTTCCTCTTTTTATTTGCCTTTGATTTATAGCACTAAATCTGGAAACCCCATAGTGGTTTAGGCATAAAAACCAGGATGTATTTTATGTAGTTTCATAGTGCATAAGACCCTTTTCTACCATCCATGTGTCAAAATCTATTCTTGTCCAAAGATTGTGGCATGAAAATTTGGCCTCCAGAGCTTGCTCAAATACAGAATTTCTTGCTAGACTTACAGGCATAAGACAAAGCTGGAAAAGACAGAATTTTAGAGCAGGCAGAAGTCCAAGCTAAAGTATTGCTAGTGCAGGATATTTCTTAATCCCTTGTTCGGTTATCCAAAAGATAGTCTCTAAAGACAAAAAAACCACCTGTCCTCACCTGCACTGCATTTTGAGGCAGCATTGCATAGCATAAGAAATACGTCAAGTTAACCTTCTTCTTGTCTTGGCGGAACCACACCAGCTTTTGGTGGGTACTGCTGAGCCAGTACAAGAGCAGGCAGCAGAGGTGGGAAAGAATCACATGGAGAACAGAGTGCTCAGGCAGGGCTGCAGCATTAAAAGGCTTCAGAGAAAAGCCACCGTCCAGGGTGGACCCCCATTCTGCTGCCTGCAGCCCTGCTCCATGGATGTGATGAAGGTATGAGTTACTGGGGGTGGGACTGTGGTTACAGCTTATACCACAGCTCAGTTGATGCATGATACTAGTTAAGTAGCAGCAACTTGATTGTGTGTCTAAGCTGTAATTGGTGTGGCTTTGTCTACCGTGGTGCTATCTGATCTGGTAAGGGAGATGACAAATATATAGATTTATTTAATTTCTTCATTTACATTTACAATAATTTAAAAAGATGCCTTTCCAAGGCATCTAGCCTTCCCCCAACATCATTAATAATTCTATAAAATAAAATCACCATTAACGTAATCATTTCCACATGCACTGAGCCAGCCAGCTGCCTTCTGAAACTCCTTTCCACTCCTTTATCATTGTGGGAAGCCTACAATCAGCTCTCTCCAAAAGCTCTATCGAACAAATGTCTGGACAGAGTGATGCTACATACGGAGGCTGTACAATGTCTCTGTGGAAGGCACACAGCTTTTTCAGACCAAAAGTAGATATGAATTTATGCCATTTTCAACCTGTAATCTCCAGCTCTCTTTGAACTGGGTGCCAGAATGACTTCCCGCTGTCTCTTTTCCTCACTTAATAGTTGTTTTTACCAGCATTTTAACTACAGATCTTTCCCACTACCAATAGCTAGTCTGCACTGAGGACTGGGCAGCTCACCACTGGCATGATATAACAAAACCCTTTGCTAAAGATTTCAGAGCAGAGACCTATGATTCTACCAGTTTTTGTAGCAGTATCACCAGTACCACTGATTTTTTCTACGAAGGGCTCATACAAGTCTTGTCTCATATGAATTTGTCTCAAACTATACCAAAGAAAATACGATAGTGATGATTAATTCAAAGTGAGCAGCTCTCAGTTTTTACCTCTATCAACAATGCTGTAGAAGTGTCATCCCCAAAGCCGAACTGTACTGGGGTACCAAAGGAATGGTAGATCCCATTCCAACAGAAAACATTGAATATTACTCATGCAGCTTGATGAATCGAAGGCTGAAAATAAAAATTATATCTGCTTATAAACATCTATGAATGGAAAAACTTACCATAAACAATAATATTTGGATTAAAAAGAAAAAAAGGCTTAAAATTGGCAAAGAATTTAGACTGGTCATTTTCTGAACATCAGAAGAGTTAGTGGATAGCTTATAAGGAGCCATAGTAGGAGCAAAACCCCCTAAGTTTTAGCTAAAGAAAGAGCTTGGGTAAATTTGTGCAACAAGAGGGACCTGTCTATGATCCCCCAATCCAGACCTTATTATAGCCTTACTACAGAGACAAAATACTAAAATGGGAAGTTGGGTTAAAGTGTGCTTGTATGCTATATGCATCCCATGTTATCACTTAGCATTATTCTTTGCAATATCATACTATACAATGGTTCTGAATGCACTAATCACTTATCATACATACTTCTAGATTTTCACACTCTGAAGAGTTTGTAACTGAAGCTCCTCAGCCTGCCCTTGTCTTGGCAGATGCTCTGAAATTCACAAATATTCTTTAGAGATTCCTCCACCCAGCTGCAAGTCAGCCTCTATAATAACAAAAGATGTGCAGAGATTGCATGTGCTTACTGAATGTCCAATGTAGATGTATGACAGCAGTAATAATCAAAAGAACCAAAAATGGTTCAAGAGGTTCCCTAAGAGGCTGTTGCAGTGGGGTGGGTCCTGCTTTGGTTCAGAGAGGAAGAGCAGGTGATGTACAGAGATTTCTTCCCAGCTCAGTCATTCTGCTGCAGCCTTGTGAGCTTTGAACTGTCTTTCAGCAAGCCATGATTTCACTCAAGTTGCATCAGTACTGCCATGTCTGGGGACTAGCAAAGTATCTAGATTTAGGGAAATGTTTTGCCAAAAAAAAAGAATTAAAATTTACTGAATAGGAAATTATCTTTCCTCCTGAAAATCTCAGTGCTAAAAAAGGGAAATGTTCTCTTTTCTACTAGCTCTGTGATTATGATGAATAGGGATAGTAAAAACTCAACATGCAGAGCAAAATCCTTCTTTTTTAGAAAGGGACAAATTACTGTAATCCAAAGTAATTCAAGAAACACAAGCATTTCCTTCAATTTTTCTCCTCAGCAGGGAAGAAAGTTCCTAGGGGAGCTAATGAAGCTCAGCTGAGGTTTGGAGAAGGTCTATAGCAAACTGTCCCTACATTGCACATTTCTCAAGTTCTAATGCTACTAAATTGAAGAATAATTCTACCAAATGGACATCCAGCCTGAAGAGACGTGTTAAAAAGAAACACTTTTAAGTGTTTCTCTCCTCTCTGGTACCTCAAATATGGTTCTCACTTGTACCAAGAAAGAATGAAATTAAACTTTCCTAATTTAAAAAAGACACCTGCCAAGGGACAGAAGGGAATCAGGTCTATATTTACGTGTGTGTGGGGGGTTATTTCATACAAGAAGAAGATTTAATAATAGAGAGAAGCAAGTGATATTTCTCACACCTCCCCAGTTTTTCTTTGGCTCTAGGTACTTCATAGTTCAACTAGGGAGCTCATTTCCCTCACTATCCCCTTCTGGCAAACAGGATCCTATAGGATTGATCTCTATGTTACATTTGCTAACTACCATTTACTAACTTATCTCAAATTGAAGTTTCATGACCTATATATGCTACTTCTTCTCTCATCTCGGTAAGAACTGCAGCCACAGATAGATAGTATACCTGGTATATAAAGTTTTCTCACAGTGACAGTAATAATTCTGTCTATTCTTAACACATTCACCCACTTCAAGTTTTAGCCTGCCTTTGTGATTTTGTGTGCTAGAAAGTCACACAGAGCTAGACGTCACTGAATACCTTCTCTCTTCAGTCTGCTCCCTCATCTCTGGTTAGCACTTCATTACTTTTTTTCGTTTCTCTCAGAGTCTCTTTTAAATTAAACCTGTTAATTCCTTTGGAGACAAAAATATTGTGCTCATCTATGATAGTGATTTTTGTGATGTGGGTAGCCCATTTGTTGTGTCTTCCCCCAACCCCATTCCCTAAATAATAAGTGTGTCTCAGTGCTAAAGAGGTGTCACACAAAGCGCAAGATAATGTGCCCCGTAGCAAGATAATTGCCAGTCCATGCTGGAGTGTGCTAGCTCTGAGCATTGTGAACATCAGCCTTTGCACTTTTACATTAGAGTAACAGTCATTCCCTAAAGCAGAACGGTTATCTTTGCAGAGATTCTCAAACTGGCTAGTTGACCATCTTATACCCACAATTCACAGAAGCTGCAAAAAAGAAACACTTGAAGTGACAGACTACATTTCTTTTTCATGTAACTAAAATACTTATCTTCCCTTACAGTAACTTAGATAAATACTTTTTTTTCCTACTTTTGCATGAGCGTCATTGTGCTTACCTATGCAACTTGCACAACTACCCCATTCTTATGAAACAAGCTAGCATGTCACATTTAACTACCCGGCTTTGTTGGCCTTGCTGTTCACAACTCCTTCATGGACCAAAAGCTACCATAAGGGGCATGGGGAAGAGCAGTGGGTCCATGCTCAGGGAGGGACGAGGACAGAAAGTTGATCAGGGCTCTGCTAAGAAGACACCAGCTCCAGAGAGTATTTGCTGCTGTAATGTAGAATGCCAGTGTCAGTGCAGGACAGTTGCATACTCATTCCATAGCCCGGGGTGATTCAGATGCACCGTAGTAGATATTTTATATAAAGATTTGTGTGTCAGGCATTCTTTTTCCTTTCTTGCTTGATTTTTTGTTTGTTTTGTTTTCCCTGAGTCGTCTCAATACTGAGCTGAACCATCATAATCACCCATTCAACAGGTCCAGACATTGTATTTTGACAGAAGACTAACACAAAAGGTCGATCACAAAATTATATGAAGTTCTCTTTTTCTTTCTGTCTCTCTCTCCCCGCCTAGGAGGAGATCCTTTATGCCTCATTTAGATAAGGCATTCAGTTTTTACAGACTAAGGTTCTGAGAGATGAATCCAGTACTAATGCAGCAACTCCAAGTTTGTTGGGCTGCAGACAGATGGTCACACCAGTGACAAATGCATTGTTGAATGCCACATTGTGCAGTCAGTTTTCTGTCAACACTTTAGATGTTACATTTGGCGCTCATAGGATCTTGCAGGAGTCAATATGTTGTTACTAAGTTTTTATGCCCCAAGTATTTTGGAGTTTATTTGAAGAGCTCTGCAATTTCCTTCTTCTTCTCTATATGTTCAAGATAGGGTGTTACTCAGTTAGATGGCAAGAGGGAGTCATTAAAAGTGACACAAAGAAAATTCTGGGCATTGGGGAAAAAAATATTCACAGGAGGAGTTAAGGGCTGGAACAGGTTGCCCAGAGAGGGAACAGAATCTCCAACCTTAGAGATTTTTAAAGCCTGTTGAGATAAGACCCTTAGAAATGTGATTTGACTTTGAAGTTAACCTACTTTTGAGCAGGAAGTTGGATTTGTGGGCTCCAGAAGTCCCTTCCAACATAACTTTTTCTATGATTGTATGATGAACCTTATTCATGCCATTTAGCTATGCCATCAAGCGTGTTTTGGGCAAGACATTATACTCAAGCTTTTCTTCTTGTCCTCTCAGAGCATGGTTTAGTAACATTCCAGGTATGCTGCAAAGACTGTTTCTTCTCAAAGACTTTTAATAACCTCGGGGATTTGTAGACAGAGGTGCTGTGGTTTGAAGAAGGATTTAGATGAAAGTTTGTGACACAGTCAGGTAGTATTCTAAGAGAGGATATTAAAAAGCACTCAGCATTGGACTAAGTAGTTCCACTGACATCATCAGGTATTTTACCATGGATGTGAATGGAAGCAGTGTTAGAGCAAAGCCAAGAGATTTAGAAAATCCTGTCAATAGTTTTTTTGGGAAAGTTTATGGCTTGGAAAACCCACAATTAGAAACTTAATGAATCAAAGTTTCATAAGTAACATTGTGGATTTCCTAACTAGGCATGTTAAATTTTAGGAGGTGCCTCTAACTTCCGACAGTCACAGAAGAAATCAAAATAATAAATAATTTTCCAAAGTTCCCTTTCCGAAAACCATGGCAACAAGAGGATGAAAGAAGTACAAAATTGTGCTGCAATACTAGATCTACGAAGAAAAAAAAGTGTCAGCAAAAAGAATTTGATACTACTAATGAAAATACAGACTAATTTGAATAATTTTTCAAAATGACATCTGTTTTACTAATGAATCACTAAAATATTTTTCATTCAGTCAAACAATATTTTAGAAATTGTGGTACATAGAAAGGATATCCCTTGCTGTGCAGAGAAACACAATATGTGCTCCGTGGAGTAGGAAACTTTAATGATATATACAGTTTTGTTATTAAAAGTGAGTTATATATTTTGCTGTACATTGGAAAATTGTGACCCAGTGTAACATATCTTCACATTGTTTATAACTTGAGGAAAATCAACATTCTGGATTCTTAGTTCTCACAGTAGGAATTAGATTTATTTTGGCCAAATGTAATTTATATAACTGCAAGTAACAATAAAACATGAACTTTACAGTGTTTTCTTACCTAAAAATAATATAGAGCTTGTAAAAGTGAAGAGATTATTACTGTAAAGAAAAAGACAGTAACTTAAAAGCTGAAGATCATTTTACAGCTATGTAAAACTTATCCCAGCTCAAGTATTAAAGCACCTGTGTCTGCATTTTCATTTGAGCACAGTAATCTCTGATAGTAAATTTTACTTTCTCAGTAACAGCAATCACTGCTGCAGGAAAAAACTTGGTTTATACACCACGTACCTTTTCTTACTAATTAGTAGGCTGGATTCACCCTCCAGCAATATGGGTATGAGTAAACCAATGAGTTGTCCACTAGGCTTCTATCCTATCCTATCCTATCCTATCCTATCCTATCCTATCCTATCCTATCCTATCCTATCCTACCTAATTGATCCTGTCCCATCCCATTCCATCCCATCCCATCCTATCCTTTCTAAAGGATAGGCTTCGTTTATACTAATACATTAAACAGCATCAAAGCACAAGTGCAGTCAGTGGAGCTGGATCTTGGTCATCTACGCTTTTGAATGGCTTCAACAGCCCGAGCAAACTAACTCTCTCCTAAATGACTTGAAGAGTTTACAGTCTAGCCTGTAACAGGAATTACTCCCAATGACGAGTAGGATGCAGTCATCTTGTGTAGGCTAAAATTAAGACTTGTGGGCCAAAATCACTGGTTGGTCCCTGGAGCAGTGACTGATCTTTGACATTGTTTTGACATGTAGTGTAACAATTAGTCTTATATTGGGTTTATCAGAATGCACTTCGGTGACACACAGTAAGAGCAATAAAATCTGTCACAAGTGATTCATTCTTTTTCTTATCCTTTCTGTGAAAGAATATACGTAGGGAGAAGTGCTACTTCGATTTTACTGCCAGGGAAAATATGCTCCTGAGATAAGGAAGTGAATCTTCTAAAATCTCATGCATAGAGGATTGTCCCAGAGCTAGGAGGGATTGACTTGGTGGCTTGTTTTCCAGTCCTTTGCTTTTTTTCATAAGTTCACTTAAATTCTACTTTTACTGAAAGAGGATACTGCACTATAATTAAAGAAACTGCTCTACCGAAAACATGAAAATAGAACAATAAAAGAAAAAGACAATGCCACAAATGACAACATAAACTATAATCTTGCAAAACCATATGTACCACAACTAAGTCATGCATTCAATTAATTTTCCAAATAGTGTTTATGAAACTGTATAATAATATACATAACAATAAGTAGAATAATAACTGTATAATAATATACACAATAATATGTATAATAATAATTTCTAAGGTTGGGGATGGTTGAGTAGCACCTCTCTGAAGAGACTGAAAACAGAAGATGAATGGTCCACAGGCTCATCATTTCCTGCTAGGCTCATCACCTCTGTTCCAACATATCCTGTGCTCACCAGATCTTTTGCTCGTACAGAAATGCTGCATATGCAGCAACCACCAGAGTGGAGATTTTAGTTTCTAATGGGATGAAGCTAGTGGTCCAAAGACCCTGATCTTACTTGCCACTCTGGAGCAAAGGCTGCATTAACTATTAAAGGTCAAGTAAAATTTATGTAGAATATTCTACTCTGGAGTACTAGCAGAATGGCTGATAAAACCTTCTTTTCATAGTTTAGAAACTGTGTTCCTGATATAATATGCATAGATACAGATATTCTGCACACTTAGCTTTAGGTACTTGCAGAAGATACTTGAATTATATATCTAAAGAGAGATATGGAGGTATACAAAGGCTGAATAAGTTTACTTAAAATTGAGCAGTCTTCTAGGGAAGTCCATCCTTTAGACACAAAATGAGCCTTGGTTATTCTTTAAATAGCACAACTGTTTACCTTATTTAAAACTGCTCAAATGCTGTTTTCTTCAAACTAGTAACACCAGGAGCAAGTGAACAATTTAAAAGGTCATTGCTGATTTTCACAAGAAACAAAATTAATTACTAAGGCTTTCCCTTAAAATCCTGTCTTACAGCTATTTGTTCTTTTTCACAGTTTATTCCTTACTGAAAATTGTTCTTCATTTCATACTGATAGAATGAAGCTAGATAGCTGGAAAATGGATTTCAGTCCATAAAAATGGAAACCAATACACATATTTAAATGTATACAATTCTAACATTTTTTAAATTAAAACTTTACTTTTTTTTAGTTAAATACTGTTTTTCAGTTAATTTCCATTTTATGAGAAATTAGTATTATGGAAATACTATGGAAGATGTGTTTAAAGAACATGAAGCTTCTTTTTTTTTCTTCTCACTCTTTCAGACTATTGGGGTTATTCCAATATCCCATGGAGCAGATCTCTCCATGTTGTTGAAGACAGCATGTATTGCTGGCTCACCTGGACGTAAGCCTTTCTGGAAGACTTCAGCCAAGTACTACTAAAGAACAAGAGCAATGTCAAACACCCAGGAAGTCCAGTGGCAATAGACACAACAGTTCCTTTGAAACTGTATTTCAGTTTTCAAAAGTATATTTTTAGGATTTTGTGTATCCTCTTTTTTTAAAAAAATAAAAAATAAAAAATTCCTTAGGAAGCAAATGATGTATTAGCAGAAAAAAAATGCCCAATTTTTCCACAGAAAAATTTAGAAAGTTTTCTAGAAGAAAGTCCTTTCCTCTGCAAAACTGTGTGACATCTGCTTTGGTTCCTTCCATTCTTTTCCTATTGTTAGACATGCAGAGTAATTTTATCACATCTAGAGGACATCATTATTCCAAAATGTGGATTGTCAGTAATAGACTTAATTGCCTTGACCAGGACCAATGAGCACTCTTTTGGCTAAAACAGTTTTCAAACAGATTGCCTTTTTTGTTGTGGTTCTATAATTTCTGTGGTTCACATTTTTCTCATTGTCACTAATGACTGGAAAACCCATCAAAAATTACTGAACTGCAAAGCAGTAATAAAGTGGATAAATGCAATAAAAATGAGGTAAAGAATCACAAAATGTACTTTGTGTATTTATTTGGACAACTATAGGTTAGTTTAATTTTTTAATGATGCACTATTATGTCCAGCAAATAGTTCTAAGACCTGTTTGTGAGAAATAAAACTTTGGTAGCACCAGTTCTCAGGTCATTCTTTGCTAAGACAGGAGACGGATCACACTTTTTGTTATGGCTGTTCTGCTTTATTTTTTTTTTTTTTTTTTTTGCTGTGGAACGAACACAGTGCTTTGCAGAAAAAAAAGTAAACAAAATAAAGGTATGATTTTCATTTACACTGAGTTCTGCATACATTATTCCAGCAGTGTAAAGGGGCTTTAGAAACTAGTTGTAAAGAAAACTTAATGCAATTTAGAGTCAGACTCAGTGTAATTATTATGGTGTTCCTATGAATGAATACAAAACACTGGGAAAGCTGCAGAAAGAGTGGCATTGCATTTGGGGTTGCAGGGAATGGGAGAAACAGCTAGTACAAGGCATGTAAAATTACAGGGACATGGGAAGAAAATTCTCATCAGCTCTGGGTAGAAGTCCTGTTTTGAGGTCAATTCCTACTGTCTTTAATTCCTGAGGCAAAGCAGACTGCTGTTAAGGAGTGCAGGGCTGGCTCCCTTTTGAAGAGCACCATGAAATCTTTAATGTTCACACAGTGCAGCTCTGGCCCCAGGAGAAAAAGGTCTGAAAAAGGGCCAGAAAACTCAGCAGCTTCTTTGAGGTCATCCTGTTCAAGGTGTGGGGTTTCCTGCCAATGCTGTGGGTAGGCAATGAGCCTCTGCATCCATCAGAGAAATCCCCAGAAGAAAGAATTTCATGGATCTGAGAATATCCATAGGGGGGCTCAGTCTTTTAATCTAAACTGTTTTTCTTTTAGTATTTTCCTGTTTTTTCCTGAAGACTGAGGTATTATGGAAAGTACAGTAAACATGTAGGAATGTGAAGTTATGCTTCCCATACGAATGTAATAAAAATATTGAAACTTCTACTAAAATCTTTTTATACCCTTTGAATGTTGCATGTGAGACACACAGCCCTGGAAAACATGATTAAAATGTACTTACTATAGGGTTCTGATAAGATAACAGACAACTTAATATTCATCACAGTGTGGTGCGCATAATTTTGCTACTTAGTCTACTATGTTCTGCCTAATTTTTATACACAATTATATATAGATATATGTACATACCCACATTTACTCACAAATATATGTGCATATATAATATGCATGAATAAAAAAACATGCACTTTGGAATTATGGACAATTCTGACAAGAGTTCCTCACACGTGGACATCCAGGCAGCTATATGAACAGAAGTTATCTTGTTGACTTATGTAAAGCCATGCTCAAACGCATTTACAGCAAAGAACTAGGAGGGCCTGAGAGGAATGCAAAACTGTTTTCTTTTGGTTTATTACATTCATGACATAATGGGAGCATATTTAGAAATAATTTCAAGTTCAAAGAGTAAAAATATCTTTTTCTTTTTTAAATTTAATAAAAGAGGTGTAATCACAATGCTGGTATTTTGGAAAGAAGCATTTGCTGTTAATGGAGAATGTTAGCTCTCTGTTCAAGAGATGTAAACTTTACACTAAATTGTGTTCTTCCTCTGGGAGTGCAGAGGGAACAGGTTTTTCTGCTTTCTGGTTCATGATATTTGCACTGTGCAATACCCACTCCTTTTCTTAACTGGCAATGGTCTTCTTGTGCAGGGTAGGACACATAGGAGAAGCAACGTACCCGCCAGAAAAAGCTGGGAATCATGATGAGCTAAATCCAGTGATTCACCCAAACCACTTGCAGGTTACGGAAGGTTTTCTATATTAAGAGATTATTGAGAGAAAAAATTATTACTTGGAAGCCCACATACCACCTGGGACTGAATCTGGGAGACCACAGCTATATCCTGTTTCATGCTTTGGCTGAGAATCATTTCATCACAGCAGCTCTTAAAAATTTAGTAGCAACTATCATGAAACTACTCTGATCTCTTTTAAACTGTGTGGAACATCTAATGTCCAGACAGAAGGCTAGGAACATGATTGCTGTCCATTAAATTATTTCCTTTTGCTCAAATAGCCAAACCTCTGGTACATATCAAGGAGAAAATGAAACCCTCAAAAAGTGAAGCCACATGAAAACTGTGCTTCTGAGAAAATTTGAGAAAGACAGGAAACGGATACCTGATGAAAACATGCACATGCCTTAGAAATGTATTACAATGCCTCTTTTTTTTTACTGGATGGAATAGCCACATCAATTGAGTCACACGATATGAAAACATGCTATGATGAAAACCGGGCTCACAGTGGTAGCAGAAAACAATTACTCATGTTTAAGAAAAGAGCAACACTACAATTTAAAGGAATTTATATGAAAAGAAACATAGTATGTTTATTTTCTCTGAGAGTGGGATTAGATATTTATGAGACTGGATGATGAAACCTATTGCGCCATCTTGGATTAGTCTCTTTTTTTATCTTTACTGCTGTATTTTTGCAACAGTCTTGAAGTAGTAAATTGATCTTGCAAATGCTCCATTTGATTTTATGTTGGTGCAGTGAACTCCCATACAAAGTTTTTACTTTTTGAAAAAGAATTAGTCCTGTCCTGATTTGTATAAACCTGTGATACTCTAACCTGTTTCTAACATGCCCTGTTTTCTAACCATGCCACTGACACAGGGGTCAAACCTGGGAGCTTACTGACAATAGCAAGACAGCAAGAACCTCACAGTTGTCCCAAAGGCAATAACACATTTGAACAATTTATTCAGTGAGGAGAATTGGTTAGAAAAAAACAATGAACCAAAGAGAGAGTGGAGGGCACGGATCAAATACACACAACCCCCACCCCACCAAGCCTGGAAGATTTCACAGCAACAAATATAAACTAGCAATCTGATTTTGAAAAATTAGACTCGTTCTGAGTGAGGAATAACTGCTGGCAAGAAGAATGGGGCAGAGAAAAGACAAGTATCTGAGAACACAATTAAATCTTGTGGGACTGGCAGTGGAGGAAAGCTTCCACTCTTAGCAAAACATCTTGAGTGAAATCTATGCTTCTTCATTGGGAAACAGGAACATATTGAGCTGTAGAGCTTGGGGGACTCTCCCACCCAAGTCCCCACATTTCAGTGCACCGAAGGCGGAGCTGCGCTTGGGGGGGAGTCTTTCCTGACTACAGCACATCAGGTTCAAAGGGTATGTCTGCAGTGCCTGTTCAGCAAGGATGTCAACCCTTTCTCAGGACACAGACTTATAAACCAAAAGCTGTTAACTTTCAAGTCTGCTCTATAAACACCAACCATCCCAGGACACAAGCTTCATCTGGGTACTCAAGATCGCACAATATGTGCTGATGGCTCCCCAGCTTCTTTGGTCTGCTCACCTTTGTTTAAGCAGTGTGAACATTCTCAGCTCAGGCTGAAGTTGAGGAACCAGTCAAAGGACTAGATTGAAAGTGTAAAAGTCATCTGGCTCAGGATACTCAGATTTGTTTTCAAGATTGCTCTTCACCTTTCAGTGTTTCAACTTGGCTTTTATTTCTTAGGGAGTAGCCTGCATAAGTTCAAATGCCTTCTATTGTCTTACAGAAGTCAGTATAAGAGGGGGATCATAAATATATTTGAAGCTACACTAACGTACCTAGGCCGTTATTAGGTAGTACATTATTGCTTTTTCATTCCCCTTTTCTAAAACCCACTGTTGTTATTTGGATTTATGATGCAAGTAAATATCATAGGAAATAAAAGACTCCCAGTAATGCTGTTAAAACCTAATAAACTGGGGGACATTCACATAGCTTAACTATCCTAAACTAGAGAGCCAATTCCTCTAAATTAATCAAAATAGAACCCCAAGGGACCTCTGCAGGAGCCTAGCTATCTCAGTTGCTATAAGAAGCCTGGACTGGACGCCTGAAGTCAGGCAGTGTGAATAACCTCCTTCTCCGTATCTCACTTCCTCCTCTCTCTCATTCTTTCTCCAGTGCCTCCATCTGATCTTTTAGTTCAGGGAAGCTTCTCAAAGTGTTGATTTTGCTTTGGTTTGGTTTTTTGTGGTTTACTTCTCCATGTACTCCTTTGAATAAGGAGTTCATCTTCCCCTTTGAGATGAACACTGTCTCCTCTCTGAAAAGGGAGGGGGTCTAGCTCATAAGTGATCAGCATGCAGCGTTCTCCTGAAAAACGTGATGTTTTGTTTAAATGTCACTGCTGGACCTCGCACAGCTTGCAAATATTTCCTGCTGTCTCTGTAGCTCAGATTTCATTGTTGTCTTCAGGACTGCTCTTCATGCTGAACCTAATGGAAGCATTTAGACTAGCAGGAAAAAAACAAGCATATATACCAAATATCAGCAAATACACAGCAATGGATAGTATTCCTTTGACTTCTCAGGTGGGAAAAATAGGTGGAATTTCACCTGCATTCAACATGTTGAAAACCTATCTTGAGATACATGTGTGGGATAGATCTGGTTGACTTGATTATCTGTGGCAGTTTTGAAGGGTTTTTTTCTTCAACCTTCTTGCTATATAGGCAAAGTCTGAAACTCTCTTATTGGCATCTGCAAATCCAATGCTGTATGAACTTTGGTCTCCTTGTCCTGCAAATAGCTTTGTTTAGGAAGTGTTTTGGTCAAACATGAAAAATTCATATATAAATGTATATGTGTTTGTTAGTTTGTATTCACAAAGCTTAGAGAGGTTTCAAGTAAAACAGGAGTTCCATTAGTATAGTTACATTGTGCTAGCAAAACCACAGAAAAAGCAAGGCTAAGAGACATTTAAGTGTCTTCACATGAATCAGGAGAGCAGAGGCAATTGCTAACTGTTTTGGCTTTCTCAGGCCTAACTGGTTAGACTAAAAGTCAAAGGTCAGGCAGCGTGCATATGTAATGATTGCAAGATGCTCTGGTGATTTGAAAATAGATATTGTTAAAGTATTATGGCATTGGCATGGATTACTTAGTAAAACTGATTTTTAAAGAAACATTATTTGTATTACAAATAAAAATGTCAACAAAAAAAAGGACAATGCATTAGAAGATGTGAATATACACACTCACTTTATAGAGAATTTATGAGAAGAGATAAATGAGGAGAAAATGGGAGAAAAACACAACACAGATAAAGTGCCTTGCTAGATATTTCAGGGGAAAACATTTATATGTGGAAACCATCCACAGAGCTGGGAACTGACCTCATATCCCTTGAGGTTTAGCCTAGCACCCTCACTGCAGTGTTGTGCACATTGAAGTCAAGGCCATGTACAGTTATGGCTTTTGGCAATTAAAATGTGGACAAAATACTGGCCCAGCTAAAGGCGAGAAGGATTTTACCCCTGACAGCAATGAGGTCAGAGTCCCTCTGACCTGGAGGAGTCTGAAGTGTCAAGGAGGTGTAAAAGTTTGTGGTTGGTGGTCACCACTGTCAGCTGACAGGCTGTTCACATGCTGTTACGGGCTGCCTGTGCGCTGAGATATGATCCTGGGTTAAGGACTCAATTGTCTAGCTCCTTCAGTTCTTCTGTCCTTCACTGAGGAAAAAATAAATAAAAAAAAGCGAGCCAACTGACTTGGTTTGTCTTCTTTTAATTCTTATTTGAAGTGCAAGGGAATAGGAGGTTTTATAGGAAGCATGTTTCAGACACAGAGAAGGACTACATCAGGCTGTTCAGGGAAAACAGACACATCCATGACCTTTGTTCTTTGCAGTTACTACATACAGCTGTGCTTCTTGATCATGCACAGTGATCTCAGCATTCAGTTAGCCTGTGAGAGACGCCATTTCAGCTCTTTCTTTAGTCTTTTGGATATATGAACTCATGGCTCTTGTCTCCTACAAAAAGATTTAAAATAGGGAGGGTGAAAAAGATTACAAATAGATCTGTGGGCCAAGGGAGTTCTCTCATCTTTTCCTTCTCAAGCTTTCCATAAGAAGGGTCATTAGGCAAAAAGAGATTATAGATTTATATACAATCACATAATTTAATGGTTTAAGGGGGCATCTAATTTCCTGCATTCATGCAAAGGATGTGTCTATATTTTACCCAATACTTTAAAGCAAGGACTGGCTTTAAGATCTCCCCTTACCAATGTAAGATCCTTAATCACTAAATTCTGAGTCATGTTTATGCTGTGCCATCCTTACTGAACCCTGAATTATCTCAAACTATCAGAAATACTTTAGGGAGGGTGGAGAAAAATTGTTGAGTAACTTCTGGAATCCCCTAAACATACCATTTCTCAAAAGAAAAGCCTGGTAATGAGCTTTAAAAGTTGTTTAGAGAAACATCCCATGTCAACGCAGAGCTCATGATTCAGTTTTTAAGTTTATTCAGAACTACTAAACTTTCATCTGATAAAGTCAGTGGCTCACAGTATGTGCAAAGCATGCTGCTAGCCTTCAAAGCCGTGGTCAGTTGGCAAGTTAATCTGATCACTGCAGGATAGCCTCATTCTCCTATCAAAGGAGGAATTTTTTATTTTTTTTTAGAACTTTTTCAACTCTTACAGGAATCTGTCTTGCCTAAACATAGGCAGGACTTGCCTCTTAAATAAATATGTCTATTAAATACTGAATTAGAAGGCAGTTACTGATAACAGATTGAAATAGCTGACCCATATTTTCAGGCTTGCATGATCATTTGCCTTAAAAGATCACATGCAACAATTTGAGCATAAGTATATAGCCAGGCCAAGAATTTTATGTCAAAGTAAATGTGCATCTGTTCTGGGTTTTTAGTTGTTCACTGCAAAATAAATACTTCTCTCGCTCCCTTAATTTGAAGATCTGAATTATCCTTTTTAATTCCTCCCACCATAGAGTAACTTTCAGAAGTTTACTGCTGTGCCACTCATAAATAGACTACTTTTAAAATATGCAAGCCATGCTATTGGTGACAAGGTACTGCCTTCAAGAATAAGTCATACATTAATTCTATGGCAGATATCACAGAAAAAAAAAAAAAAGGTCAGTTTACTAGTAAATCTGCATACTTTCTTAAAGTAATTCTTCTAAATTTGGAGCCACACAAATAGCAAGTACTGGAGTAACATATAGGGAAAACAATATTTTGGTTCTACTACTGCTCATTAATGAATACTGAGCTTGACTTGAATGAAGTGATTCTGGTGTTACAAGAGTCATGTTAGGAGCTGTCGAGATCTAGTCCTGATTTATCTGAACTCAATAATCACTGACTTAATTTTGAAACTTATTTTTTTAAACACAGGAGTGGTATAAAAACAGGCGCACCTACATGCACATAAACTCGTCCCACAGTCTCCTAGGCTTACCATACATAGAGATGGCATCTATATTTAGACAGCTAGCTCATTACTGAAAGCTGGTTTGTCAGAATTTTAGATGGACTGATAGAAGACAAGATATGTCAAAAGTCAATAGTGAAATTCTAGACAATGGTATACTAGACAAGAAACAGAGTAATAAGATCTTACAAAGATTAAACTGGTAAAATATAGCTATGAATCTTATGTATCAGGAAGAGGGTAAAAATCAAAAGAAAATTTTAAGGCTTTAAACCTAAATGAGGAAAGACTACTTTGTCAACAGTAAAAGGAAAAAGCTGGGAGTAGAGGGACTGGAAGAAAAGTACAGAAACCAACAACCCAAACAAACCCCTACACTTCACAGAAAAACCTCAATCTTTTCTGTTAGAAAACAAATATGACCAGATTCTTACCGCTCTGAAGCAGTGTCACTCTTCATCTCCTAGCACCATGCTAAAATAATAGTTCAAGGCTTATTTGAGGAAAGTAATGTCACTTTTTGAACTGCTAGACCTAATTTTCAAGTGCACAGATTCCCTTATATAGACACTATGTTCATGCCAATCTGATTCAGCTCCATGCAGCTGTATAGCTCAACATGGTGTTATTCTATGAATCCAAAGCTTCCTTCTTTATACACCAGGAAGACAGCTTCACTAGCAGCAAGAAGTACAAGAATTCATAAAAAAAAAAAAAAGAAAAAAAATAATTCAAGGGAGGTAAAAACTGCACCTATATTTAGTCTTAATGCTTCCCTGGAACTTACAATGTTGTAAAATCTGAAAGCTTAACATTTATTGTTACGAAAGCCCAAGTGTATCAAATTGGAAACAATCACTGGATATTGAACTCCAAGTATGTATAGCATGACTGCCAAATCTAATGACCTTACACCAACTTCAGCTAAGATCATAAAGTTTTATTTTATCCTGTATTTTGGCCACAACCAGTCTTCATTAACAAATGCATGGAAAAAAAATTTGGCTGTAAAACCTTGGAATGAAAATGCAATTTAAGTCTAAAACCAAAGATAAATGTAGTAAATGTTGCTGTAAATGATGCCAGTTTTCCTGATTACTTAATCCTGTGTAGTATACTATTAATTAATAGCCAAACAATTAGAGATGAGAGCTGTGCGAGAACAAAAGCACAGAGTTAGCAAAGAAATACAAATCTCCTGTTGCACATCAGGCAGAAAAGAGTAAATATGTACAGCTGCATGTACATCAAAGGCATGTCAGCTGCATGCTCATTCAGGGAACAAGAGGCCTATAAAGCAGTGTTTCCATAGTTTTACAGAGGCACAATCTAGCTCAACCACCTAGCAGTTACTGATCCTTGGTCCCAGTCAGAGCAGTTACAGATGGAGTTAACCTGCCCCTGGCTCTGGGTTCAACCTGCACATGAGTGCAGCCTTGCATTTCCTCTCCCACCTGTAAGGAAAGGATGGGTAAGCCTGCACCTTCAACATGTTTCTTCATCACTGTGTGAGTTTTATACCTGTGTAACAGCAGTTTCCTGTTTGAAATGTCACTTGTTATTGAGCAGACTAGGCCAGTGCCTTATAGAGTCTTGTAATCCCATCCTTAACCATGGTGCTACAAATAAAATTGCAAAAGGAAGTCTGGGCTCCCTCTTGTTCCACTGCCACAGGACCAAGGGGTAGGATTCAGCTCACCTACTTTTAGACATTGTCAGTTCAGGTACCTGCCTCTGAACAAGTCCCTCTGAACAAGTCATCCAGGTCCTTTTGTAACCAGCAGAGACAAGTGGCTGCGACTGGTAGTCTGAATTATTTTGAAAGCCAGCTGTGCAATGAGTTGAACTGCTCCACATAAATGCTATTTTTTAACTTTCCCTCTCTCCAAAAACCTCTCTTTCTTCAAAAAAAAAAAAAAAAAAAAAAAAAAAATCCATAAATGAAGCAGGGAACAAACACAAGAAAGGAATACTATGAATAAACTTTTATGTGAAATTTTACTTCAGTGTTACTCAGCTTTAATAATGCAATATACAGCAATGTGAGAGCCCGAAGCAAATTGATGAAAACCTTTTGTACGTTATGTAAGGAATATTACATCATTTTTAAAAGAAGTAAAGTATTTTCAAGTAAAAAATTTTGAAACCTGGCATTTTAAGAAGCTTTTTGGTAACAAAAAATGAAAAAAATATTCCCATTCTCATACGACCCTTTCTTGATGCAATTTCAGTATGTCACATTTCAAGAAAGCAAAAGGCGGGGAAAAAGCCGTTCCAACAGTTGTGTCGATTATTTCTTTGGAAAAGGTTTGGAAAGAAGAACAAAAAAAGATTATAATATATCTTTGAATTGCTTTCATTTATGCCATTTTGAGGAACTGAATTTGTACCTGAATATTGAACTTAAGTTGGCTTTTCATAGACATGATTATCCTTGTTCTCCTTATCTGTGTATACTCTAGACCTTCTCTGCCCTTTCTGAGATAACTGATCAGAACTGCATGATGTTATCAAGATCTGGAAATCTAATTATTTTAGACTATCAATTTTTTCTACTTCATTCTCACATAATTTTCTAATAATTTTTCTCTGTGTACTATATTTTTAACCTCTACTGAGGGAAAAGCATGTATCTGCAGAAATAACTTCAATATCTTTTTCTTCAAACCAGCTAGGGGACTCTACTTTGAAAGGGACAGAAGCACTCGTCTGTCGGCCTGACCCCGTCTCAAGGGAGGTGTGCTGCCTACCAGGAGCACGGATCAGGGATGTTACAGACAGGCTGCCTGCTCAGTTCCACGGACTATTACCCGCTCCTGGTGATCCATGTGGGTGGTAGGGATATAGACAGTAGCAGACTGGGGACCATAAAGAAAGACTACAGAGCCCTGGGAGAGGTGGTTAGGGGCTCTGGAGCTCAGACAGTCTTTTCGTCAATTCTCCAGGACACAGGGGAGGACCAAGAAAAAGCTAGGAGGATTAGTCAGGTTAACAAATGGTTAAAAGGGTGGTGTCATAGTCAGGGGTTTGAGTGTCTTGAACACGGGACTGAAGTTAGTAGGCCAGGTCTATTGGGGGCTGGTGGAGCTGGTCTGATAAAGAAGGGGAGGCTTGGTAGGAGGCTTGCCAGACTGGTCAAGGAGGCTTTAAAGTAGATGTGTTGGGGGAGGGGGGCATCATTCCATCCCAGCACACCCAGTCAGTTCCAACACCTATAATAAATGCTCGGAACAATGTACATATTTTCCAGCTGCTCCAGCCAACGAGCCGGCTTCAATTGGAGCTTGGCTCAGATGACTCTATACAAACGCCCATAGCATGGAGAACAAACAAGAGGAATTAGAGATGTGTGCATGTCTACGGGGGTATGATATAATAGGCATCACAGAAACATGGTGGGATGGCTCCTATGACTGGAGTGTTGGAATGGAAGGTTACAGGCTCTTCAGAAAAGACAGGCTCAGCAGCCAGGGAGGGGGAGTTGTCCTTTATGTTAGGGATAGGCTGGAGAGTATGGAACTCTGGGGACAGGTGAGCAGTTAACAGAGAGTTTGTGGGTCAGGGTTAAAGGGAAAACAGCCGTGGGAAACATTTCTGTGGGGATCTGTTACAGGCCGCCTGATCAAGGAGAACCTGTGGATGAAGCACTCTACAGACAGATAAGAAAAGCCTCACGCTCGCAGGCCCTTGTTCTCATAGGGGATTTCAACCACCCTGACATCTCTTGGAACGATGGCACTGCCCGGCACAAGCAATCCAGGAGGTTCCTCAATTGTGTGGAAGACAACTTCCTTCTGCAAGTAATAGAGGAGCCGACAAGGAGAGGTGCCATGCTTGACCTTGTGCTCACCAACAGGGAAGGGCTTGTTGAGAATGTGGTACTCCAGGGCAGCCTTGGATGCAGCGATCACGAGATGGTTGAATTTGAGATCCCCAGGAGAGTGAGAAGAGCATGTAGCAAGCTCACTGCCCTGGACTTCAAAGAGCAGACTTTGGCTTCTTCAGGAACCTGCTTAGTAAGGTTCCATGGGATATAGCCCTGGAGGGCAGGGGGGCCCAAGACTGTTGGTTGATATTCAAAGATCACCTGCTACAAGCTCAGGAGTGTTACATCCCAGCTAGAAGGAAGTGCGGCAGAAGGACCAGGAGACCTCCTTGGATGGATAAGGAGCTGCTGTGGAAAATTCAAAGGAAAAAAGAGGCTTATAAAAAGTGGAAGCAAGGACAGGCGGCCTGGGTAGAGTACAGGGATGTTGTCCGGGAAGCTAGGGACCAGGTTAAGAAGGCTAAGGTCCAGTTAGAATTAAACTTGGCCAGGGATGTTAAGGATAACAGGAAGGGATTCTACAGGTACGTAGCAAACAAAAAACAGACTAGGGACAACATAGGCCCCCTGAGGAAGCTCTCGGGAGAACTGGCTACACAGGATTTGGAGAAGGCTGAGGTTCTGAATGACTTCTTTGCCTCCGTCTTCACTGGAAAAGGCTCTGACTGCACCACCCAAGTCTTAGAAGTTAGACACAGGGACTGTGAGAATGAAGACCTTGGGCCCACTGTAGGAGAGGATCTGGTTCGAGACCATCTTAAAAATCTGAACGCACACAAGTCCATGGGACCTGATGAAATCCATCCGTGGGCCCTGAAGAAGCTAGTGAATGAAGTTGCTAAGCCACTGGCCATCATATTTGAAAACTCATGGTAGTCAGGTGAAGTTCCCGACGACTGGAAAAAGGGAAATATAACCCCCATTTTCAAGAAGGGGAAAATGGAAGACCTGGGGAATTACAGACCAGTCAGTCTCACCTCCGTGCCTGGAAAATCTTGGAGCACATTCTCCTGGACAGCATGCTCAGGCACATGAAAAACAACAAGGTGCTTGGTGACAGCCAGCATGGCTTCACTAAGGGGAAATCCTGCCTGACCAATTTGGTGGCCTTCTATGATGGGGCTACAGAACTGATGGACAAGGGTAAAGCAGTTGATGTCATCTACCTGGACTTGTGCAAAGTGTTTGACACTGTCCCACACGACATCCTTCTCTCTAAATTGGAGAGATATCAATTTGATGGATGGACCACTCGGTGGATAAAGAACTGGCTGGATGGCCGCGCACAAAGAGTTGTGGTCAGTGGCTCAATGTCTGGCTGGAGAGTAGTAATGGGTGGTGTCCCTCAGGGATCGGTGTTGAGACCAGTCTTGTTTAACATCTTTATCGCTGACATGGACAGTGGGATTGAGTGCGCCCTCAGCAAGTTTGCCGATGACACCAAGCTGTGAGGTCCAGTTGATATGCTGGAGGGAAGGGATGCTATCCAGAGTGACCTTGACATGCTAGTAAGGTGGGCTGATGCCAACCTTATGAAGTTTAACCATGCCAAGTGCAAGGTCCTACAGCTGGGTCGAAGCAATCCCAGGCACAGCTGCAGATTGGGCAAAGAAGAGATTCAGAGCAACTCTGTGAAGAAGGACTTGGGGGTGCTGGTTGATGAGAAAATGAACATGAGCCGTCTTCAGTGTGCGCTTGCAGCCCAGAAAGCCAACCGTATCCTGGGCTGCATCAAAAGGAGCGTGACCAGCACGTCGAAAGAGGTGATCCTGCCCCTCTACTATGCTCTTGTGAGACCTCACCTGCAGTATTGTGTGCAGTTCTGGTGTCCTCAACATAAAAAAGATATGGAACTGCTGGAACAAGTCCGGAGGAGGGCCACGAGGATGATCAGGGGACTGGAGCACCTCCTGTATGAAGACAGGCTGAGGAAGTTGGGGCTGTTCAGCCTGGAGAAGAGAAGGCTTCGTGGAGACCTCATAGCAGCCTTCCAGTACCTGAAGGGGGCCTGTAGTGATGCTGGGGAGGGACTCTTTGTCAGGGACTGTAGTGACAGGACAAGGGGTAACGGGTTAAAACTTAAACAGGGAAAGTTTAGATTGGATATAAGGAGGAAATTCTTTCCTGTTAGGGTGGTGAGGCCCTGGAATCAGTTGCCCAGGGAGGTTGTGAGTGCTCCATCCCTGGCAGTGTTCAAGGCCAGGTTGGATGAAGCCTTGTGTGGGATGGTTTAGTGTGAGGTGTCCCTGCCCATGGCAGGGTGGTTGGAACTAGATGATCTTGAGGTCCTTTCCAACCCTAACTATTCTATGATTCTATAACTAGTAATGGCTTGTCTAGAGCATGGTGTAGCATAAATAAAATTAGAGTTGTACAGTTAGGTGCTAAATATTGTCTGCAAGATATACATGTTAACTAGTTCATTTATTCTTAACCAAGTCCATTGTTTTTTTAGCTCTCCTTGTAAAGAAATGCAACTCTAGTAGGCTTTTGGGGGTTTCCTTGTTGTGAAGATGCTAAATAAAAGTTTTAATAAATGTAGCAATTATTATGACAACAAACCACACTCAGTCTCAGATCTGGATCACTCTGTGTTAGTGCTCAGCTCTCTGTATTTAGTATAAAGGTAGATTAGGACAGCTAAAAACCTGGTACAGGAATGTCAGGTAAGAGGTTACAGTTTGAGTAGATGGTTGCAAGACTTTATTCCTTTCCCTGCTTAGAGAAAAAGAGACACCAGCAAAAGAGAAAGACCGTCATTTCACAAAACCAGCAACCAAACTTGACCATCACCAGCAAATGTATCTCTGAATTGATCATCAGTACCTGATTTTAAAGACTTTTAAAAATATTCCCTATAATCTTTCAAATTAATCTTTTCATAAATAGTTGTAATGTATTTCAGGTTTCAATTGAAAAAAAAATAGATTTAAAATTTGTAAACTTTTTTCTAGATTTTTGTGGTTTGAATTATCTATCACTCCCAAAAGAAGCACAAGAGCATCAATAAAAAATCAATAAAAGTGGAGTAGAAAGAACATTCACAATTATTATTTTATTTTTTTCTTTTTTGAAACAGATTTTTTTTCCTGTTTTAGCTTTCTTCAGTTGACAAACCTACAAAACTATGAACACATCTATACATTTCACTCTGAAAATGTGTAGAATTTTCTAAAATTAATAAATTAAGAAACAAACTTTTTTCACACTTTGTCAAAACAAAATGAAAGAAGCAGAGAAGATGGTATTGGGTTGTTTTTTTATTTTTTTTTTTTTTTTTAGTATTTCCTGTGATTCTTCATTTCTTTCTTGAATTATTCCACTTGAAAAAATATAGAAAGGTGGGCAGCTAAGGAGGTACCCAGTTGGATAGGCAAGAAAGAAGCAAAGTAAGAAAACAGGAAGCCATGCAGAAAGGAGAATGTTTGATTTTTTAAGTTAAGGAATTTTGAAATGTCAATGTTTCAGTCTTTTTATAAAAGAGAAAATGTGTTTTTAACTATTTCAATTTCTTATTGGTTTCTCTGAGGGCAACCATCTGGCCTATATTTAATTCTTTCTCACTTTCTATAGAAGCTTCTGTACATACAGAAATGTGCATGTGCATGTGTGTGCATGTAAAGCCACCTGTAGAGAGCTAGTGGATTTACAGAACTTTTATAATTAAGTCCATGCTTCTGCATGCTAAGAAATCACCACATTAAATTTTGCCATGCAAGCAGTAGGTGGGCTTACAGTTTATATTTTCTTCTTTTTTAAAATTTATATATTAATGTTTGAAAATTCCCAGTCAGTGTTCGTAGTGCATTGAGACCAAAGCCAGGAGCATAAAACTACTGCCAACAAAACCTGAATATGTAAAACACATTCAGTTAATTCTACATCAAAGCTGTCTATTGCTTCATAAAACACACCTACAACTATAGCAGGAAATTGTAACAAATATGAAATGGGGGATAGCTTGTAAAACTAATCTCATTCCTGTTTAAATTAATGTATACTGTAACAGCCCATGGGCACTTGCATACAATTAGAGTCATATGTTTCAGAAAATAACTTTCTTACACCCAAAAACAGAAGAAAGGGAAAACAGTCAGGGATACCTGTGGGGAAGCAAGAGAGCCAGCTTTCCCCATCTGCCTTCTCATATCGAAGAACAAGGGCTCATTCTGCAGCATGGAGATTTCCCAGATGACAGCAGGTTTTGCCAGAGGCTAAGTCAAATGATTCTCCAAAGATTGGATTTATTGTGAAAACGTGCTAATTTTGAGGTTATTTGGAAAACCTTGGCTGTCCCAAGACTGAGTTTCATGGTGCAAATGACTTCCAGGTCCTACACCTGGGTCGAAGCAATCCCAGGCACAGCTACAGGTTGGGCAGAGAAGAGATTCAGAGCGGCCCTGCAGAGAAGGACTTGGGGGTGTTGGTCAATGAGAAAATGAACATGAGCCAGCTTCAGTGTGCGCTCGCAGCCCAGAAAGCCAACCATATCCTGGGAAGATGCATCAAAAGGAACGTGACCAGCAGGTCGAAGGAGGTGATCCTGCCCCTCTACTCTTGTGAGACCTCACCTGGAGCATTGTGTGCAGTTCTGGTGTCCTCAACATAAAAAAGACATGGAACTGTTGGAACAAGTCCAGAGGAGGGCCATGAGGATGATCAGGGGGCTGGAGCACCTCCTGTATGAAGACAGGCTGAGAAAGTTGGGGCTGTTCAGCCTGGAGAAGAGAAGGCTGCGTGAAGACCTCATAGCAGCCTTCCAGTATCTGGAGGGGGGCTATAGGGATGCTGGGGATGAACTATTAATTAGGGACTGTAGTGATAGGACAAGGGGTAACGGGTTAAAATTTAAACAGGGGAAGTTTAGACTGTGTATAAGGAGGAAGTTCTTTACTGTGAGGGTGGTGAGGTACTGGAATGGGTTTGCCAAGGAAGTTGTGAATGTTCCATCCCTGGTGGTGTTCAAGGCCATGCTGGACAGAGCCTTGGGTGATATGGTTTAGCGTGAGGTGTCTCTGCCCATGGCAGGAATTTGGAACTAGATGATCTTAAAGTCCTTTCCAACCCTATTTATTCTATGAATCTAAGGAGGAGATTTTACAACTGTGCTCCAGAGCCTTGCTTGCAGCAGCAAGTGATGGAAACACACAGTGTAGCATGCATAGGTGGGGCACAAAATCCTGTTGCCCTGCAGGGAAAGGCTTGCAGAAGCTAGGACACACTGCTCTATTACTGTTAAAGGAAGGCAGTTATCCATTACATTCTCATTTTGCTGGTGATGCTGGTGCTTAATGCAGAATACTTGCCCTAGTGACCTTGCAGTCTTAATGAGATTCATTCTCTTGGGCTGAAAGTGAGGAATTTGCAAAATGTAGGCATTGTTCTATTCTCTTCTTTGAAAAGAATACAGATATCTCAGAGCTTCTCTGAGATAGGACTTCTCTGTCCTATTCCTTACTATTGTTGTGGCTCTATGCCAGCTAAAAATAGTGCTTCAGCCTCTCATTGTGATCCTGTGCCAAGTACAGCAATATGAAGGAAGCATCAACATAATCAGCACAATGTAGCATCTCTGAGCCAGCAGGGATATGTCACAGCTTTATGTAGAATGCCCTATCTTTTTATTTTATTATAGAGACCACAGACTGGGATATTATGGGTCTCTCAAAGGTCATGTTACAAAAAGCAGCTTCCTTTGGGAAAGATGAGCCCCTTTTTAGTGTGCTATTAGATTATTTTCTGTCTCTCAGTTGACTGCATAAAGGTGCAGAATGGATGTTTGTTTTCTGAATTCCTTAAAAATCTTCTTTTCTTCCTGTAATTTTCCCTTTGGCACCTGTTTGGAAAGAGGAACTTTTGCAGTTTAGACAAAAATTTATCTCCCTGGCTCCACAAATATAACAGTCTTAGGCTGCCCTGCTAACTGATGATCCCAGTCAAAAGCAGTAAGACTTGGATTCCTATGTCTAAATTACATGTATATACCATATTTGTGAATCCAAGTCATGTCTGTACATGTGAAATTATCATACTTACTGTAACACTTGCATTCCATTATGAAGCATTCCTATCACAACAGTTCCCTTTTGTTTGTCTCTCCTTGCACACCTCAAGAACCCTTATGCCCTAGGGCTGCATGAAATGGTATGCACATAGTCTCTTTTCTCTATCAAAATCCAGGTGGAATTTTGTTACTGGCATTTCTTGTATTCATCGGATTCTCCATGCAAAATCTGGAGCTAAGGTCATAGGGACTGAACTATTGACCAAGACTGCTGCCTCAGTTACACCGTTTCCAATGAATGTCAGTGGCTTGGACAAGGAAATCTAGACTGTACAAATGGATGGCCATATAGGTGAAAGATTGGTTGAACAACCATGCTCAAGGGATCGTGATGAGCAGAAAGAAGTCCAGCTAGTAATGATTACTAGTGGTGTCCCACAGGGATCAAAATTAGGCCCAAGATTGTTTATTACCTTCAATATTGAGCTGAACACTAAGACGGAGCACACTTTCAGGTAATTTGCAGTCTGTATCAAACTGGGAGGAGCAACTCCACTGGTGAGCAGAGCTGCTAGTCAGAAGGACCTCAACAGACTGGAAAATGCTCTGACTAGACCTTCAAGTTTGAAAAAGGCAAATGAAAGCTCCTGCATCTGGAATGTCTTAACCCCAGGCAACAGTGCAGGCTGAAGGCCAAATGGATAGAAAGCAGCTTTGCAGAAAAGGACATGGTGGTCCTGGTGGACAGGAGGTTGAACATGAGCCAGCAGTGCTCATTGTCTACTGGGAATGGTCTCTGGATCATGCTGACTTCTGAACCATGTCTGGGCATTGCCTGATACAATATTGCTTGGCAAATGCCTGAAACATGGCAAGGACATTTCACAATTTAACAGTATAAATGATTACGTACCAGTGCCTGGGAATGATCTCTGGTAACATTTAATTTATTAGGTTATTATTTACACCTAACATGTAAGCCTGTAAGATAAAAGAGTGTGTCAACATGAGTTTCCTATCCCACAAGTGGAAATGGAAGAGAGGAGCATATTTCAAGGGTTTACCCAAAATCTCATGTTCAAAGTGTTTAATAGTCATGTCCACACTAGCTTCTTTGGCACTGGCGTCATGGAAGATTCAGGCAGCACCACCTAGCACCAATCTGAAGCAGGGGCAGGTCAATGCTTCCTCAGTGTTTCATTTCTGCATCTTTCTCTCTGCTGACCATCAGCATCAAAATCCCCCTTGCCTTCAGTCTGTTTCTGTTCAAGCACATTTTGTGTCACTTTTTGTTCAGCCTACAAATCATGTGTGGGTGGATTTTGAAAAGCTGCTCGGTTTGCCCAAGATTTTGAGACGTATAACATATATTTTGTTAATGAAAGGTCCTGGCATCACCATACAAGCACTTATGTGTGGGTCATGAATCATAGAATCACAGAATAGTTAGGGTTGAAAAGGACCTGAAGATCATCTAGTTCCAAATTCCTGCCATGGGCAGAGACACCTCACGCTAAACCATATCACCCAAGGCTCTGTCCAACATGGCCTTGAACACCACCAGGGATGGAGCATTCACAGCTTCCTTGGGCAACCCATTCCAGTGCCTCACCACCCTCACAGTAAAGAACTTCCTCCTTATACACAATCTAAACTTCCCCTGTTTAAATTTTAACCCGTTACCCCTTGTCCTATCACTACAGTCCCTAATTAATAGTTCATCCCCAGCATCCCTATAGCCCCCCTCCAGATACTGGAAGGCTGCTATGAGGTCTTCACGCAGCCTTCTCTTCTCCAGGCTGAACAGCCCCAACTTTCTCAGCCTGTCTTCATACAGGAGGTGCTCCAGTCCCCTGATCATCCTCATGGCCCTCCTCTGGACTTGTTCCAACAGTTCCATGTCTTTTTTATGTTGAGGACACCAGAACTGCACACAATGCTCCAGGTGAGGTCTCACAAGAGTAGAGGGGCAGGATCACCTCCTTCGACCTGCTGGTCACGTTCCTTTTGATGCATCTTCCCAGGATATGGTTGGCTTTCTGGGCTGCGAGCGCACACTGAAGCTGGCTCATGTTCATTTTCTCATTGACCAACACCCCCAAGTCCTTCCCTGCAGAGCTGCTCTGAATCTCTTCTCTGCCCAACCTGTAGCTGTGCCTGCGATTGCTCCGACCCAGGTGTAGGACCTAGCACTTAGCGTGGTTAAACTTCATGAGGTTGGCATCAGCACACCTCACAAGCGTGTCAAGGTCCCTCTGGATGGCATCCCTTCCCTCCAGCGCATCAACCGAACCACACAGCTTGGTGTCATCAGCAAACTTGCTGAGGGTGCACTCAATCCCACTGTTCATGTCATCAACGAAGATGTTGAACAAAGATGTTTTCTTCTCTCGATATTAATGACTGCCACATACAAAAAACTGCACAATGGTGAATATCAGCTAAACAGGTTATGTTTGTAAGATGAAGTCGACAGTTTTTAGTAAAGTTATACCTGAGTACGAGGAACAACTATTTGAACATTTCAAACATTAGGAACTGTTGCACTGAAAATCATTGGTTCCCTGAGTGATTTGGTTCCTATTCAGAAATGGGTGAACTCACATCAAACTCACAGTGGGAAAATTTATCTTCCCATATCCCTGTGGTTCTTGTACCTTTTGTTTGAAAGAAAATTTAGCAGTATTTTTTACTATAGATTCTCTAGCATGATGTTATTATATAGAATCAGCTGCCTTTCCGGTAATATCAGTGGTAAATTTCCATCTTTTCCTTTATATAAATATTTTTTCCTATAATACTTTTGACAGATTGTCTCTTTGAATTTGGAAGCAACAAGACAGTCTTAAAGGGTACCTTAATCAAGGAATGGTAACATTTCACAGAGGTCTTATTCATTAAAGTTCTTCTTATGTGTCTGCAGAGCAAGGCTCTGTCTTTGGATACTCAGTTTTATAGTTTCTATGACTGATTTGAATTGTTCTAGAGTTGGAGAGCAGCTGAACTGGGCTGTTGCTTGCAACTTCCAATTTAGTGAAAATTTTTGTTTATAAATTTTGACAAAGAGAGGAGAAACTACCAACTTGACAAAAAGCTTTGGGTAGAGAATATGTTTGTAGAAAAATGAAAGCAGGACACCATCTCATCTCCCTCCATGGTTTGGCAGTTTATGAAACAAGTAAAAGGAAGCTGCGTGTGGCCTGAGCCAGGCCATGCTAAAGAAAGCTCTATAAGCAGGCAGTTATGGTTGGTTTCAACATAAAGAGTCAGATGGCTATTCTTAGGACTAGGCTTCTCATTTGTTTTTTAACAAACAAAAACCAAATTAAAATGTCCCAGTTATTAACATTGGAAGAGTTAGCTACTGTGCACATACAGTATATTTCCATTACATTTTAAAATCAATTCATAAAGCTGCAGGCTAACATTCCATAGACGTACTGCTGGCCATGAATGACGTCCTTATTGTGAAATGGGGTGGAAAATGCACTCCTAAATGCACAGTGGACACATTTTGCTAAATGCTAACAACTGGGACATTTTCATTTGTTTTTGCTTATTACAAAAATAAACAAAGTAAACAAAAGGCATGAGTGCAAAGCAAGGGAGTTATTAAAAAGAGCCTTTCACTTAAGTCCTTCTGGCTTAGCCATCTTCTGTACAATTTAATTTCTAGTGGGTATTCTCTCAGCTGGTTCCATTTAGGTTTGACTACCAGATGTGAGCATGGGTCCATTCCTTGGCTTAAAGAGACAGCAATGTAGGCAATTAGAGCAGTCTCAAATCTTTAAAGCATTGTTTTGCCATTGTAAGAAACTCCCTTTTTTTCTTTTTCCTTTTTTTTTTGTTCTTTTTCTTTTCTTTTTTTCTTTTTCCTTTTTTTTTCTTTTATTTTAATTAAGGTGATTTTGGGAACATGATGCCTACTGAAGAACAGGATTCATGGCTGAAGTAGCTATCTCTTACAGGTGTAAGGCAGGCATTTCCCTTCATAAATACTCAGCTCAGGCTGCCAGTTTAAAGGCAGTAACTTTCAGGGTTTAGCTGTGCAAGAGCTGCTAGCTCTATGGGGGCAGAATAGTCTGAGGGCTGGAAGGAGTGGGAAATCTGTAACGTACGGCCTGTCCTATAAGGAATACCAGAGGGAAGAGCAGCTTCCTCCCATCATTTGTAATTACACATGGCAGTCTGGCCATTAGATAGAACAGGGCCTGAATATTTCAGATGTTTAAAGCACAAAGGTATTCATTTACAAAGATATCCAGGTCTCTTTGAGTGACAGAGCACTGGAACAGGTTGCCCAGGGGGGTTGTGGAGTCTCCTACACTGGAGATATTCAAGGCCCGCCTGGACAAGTTCCTGTGTGATGTACTCTAGGTTACCCTGCTCTTGCAGGGGGGTTGGACTAGATGATCTTTTGAGGTCCCTTCCAACCCTTGGGATTCTGTGATTCTGTGATTCTTGTACAGCTGTATAGAAGACAGGAATTTAGAATTGCAAAGGATTTTCAGATTTCCCAATTTGTCCTCAGTCACATTTGGAAAGAAACCTAGTTATTTAAGAGGACTCCATGAAAGACAATGAGAATGGTTTGAGGTCGGTTAAAGCATTGTATTACAGTTTTAAGTTTTGCATTATATAATATACTATATATTAAAAACAAATCAAGCAAAGAGTCATTTGAAAACCAAAACAGCTTGCTCTGGAAAGCTTTGGCTGTGTCCACATCAGCAAATCATGCAGCCCAGGAGTGGGTCTGCAGTGAGAAGCTGTTGGTGTTGAGGACCTGACATCTGTACTATCCACAGTTTGGGGTTTTTGCTGCACACTAGCTTTAGTCTGTTCCCATGGTTTAAACACTCATAACTGTTTGGAGTATATTAGTTGTGCTTCTGGAGCACATCTTCCAGTTGAATTTAATCTGAAAGGAATCCAGTTCTCTCGCTCAGAGACAGCTTCATGATGTGAACCGGAGCGTGGTAAGTGGGAACAAACAGGGGATTTGCTTCAAAAGTGCACTCAAAAGCTGAATGAACATGTTGAAGTAGACTCTCCCTTTTTCTACTTTTCTAAGGCCAAATTTCAGAAGACATTTTTTCCTCCAGCTTTTCAACTCTAACAGAAATACACTTTCTGACAGAAAGCTGTTGGGAGTTCTTTCTGCCAGCTTTATTTAATGCTTCTCCTTTCAACAGGAAATCAAACAAGAAGCAGGCACCCATTTCAATACCCTACCCCACCCAACCCTATCGAGTGCAGGAAGGTTTTTTCAGGCCTTGAATCGCTCTACAGCAATGTCACCAGATCCTGCTGTATCTGGCAAATGCCCAGGGGAAACATATGGGAAGCATGTGCCGTAACTTGGGGAGGGGATTATTATTTTCTTAATCACTGCCACAACTCTGTCGTACGTTGTTTTTTGTTGCTGTTTGGTTTTTTCTTTTTCCCTGAAATGCCACTGGATTCAGTTTGAACACAAGTGTTATTCCTCCTTGTCCCTCTGCTTCTTGCCTTGGAAATTCGAACACACAAAGGCTCTGCCTCACTCAAATGACATAAAAAGAAGATGAATTCACTGAGAGATTGCACTATGTAGGAAGCTAAACTGTTTTGCACTAGCTGTTCCTCATTTGTCTTTTTCCTTAAAAACCAAACCAAACCAAACCAAACCAAATCCCTTACCTCTTCCAGCTGCCAGTAATATTTTAGAGCTTGTATAGCAGCTAATTACAAGCTGACTTCCATTTTCTTTGTCAGGTAAAGCAAACCATCAAACATACAGCCAATATCAAAGTGTCAGGAAAGGAATTTCCCACCATCAGTCTATTTAACTGGATTTTGGTTTCAGACCCCTTCTTTTACATTCTCTAACTAAAATAATAGCTTTTGGTGCAAACGGAAGCTGGATTCTGACTGATTTTCATTATACAAATAGAGATTTTCTGAAGCACTTTTAGGACCAAACCACTAGCAAGATTCTAATAGCAACTTCAGAAGCACATTTTTTCTTGGGGTTGAGCATTTTAAAATGAAATTAGTGTTTAACTAATCAGCAGAAATTAGAATTGCTGCTTACTGAAATCACCAGTAGAATTTTAGCTGGTTTCAAATCAATCAAAACTTTACCCCATGTGGCCATTCAAGAAATAAGATACTATTCTATGAAAATACAGACAGAGGATTCTGATGCCAGCTTCATAGTATGATACAGATTGTGACAGAAGTACCTTGACTATGTGGAAAGCTGCCTAAATATATTTATAATCATTCTTTGTTTCCTGATTTACATTTCTGACTGTCTTTCAGGAGTATTAAGTCCCCATTTTTCATTGCCTGGACAAGCTAGTATTGAAATTGTTGCCTCAAATGCCTGCAAATACTCAAACCTGAAGATAGGGCAATAAAGTTCAAGGTCCTAGGAAACCTAGGGCAATGTCTCCTGAAAACCAGGACAGCTAGAGTGCAAATTTCCACATTTAAGAAAGGATTATGGAGAGCCTGAACACGAGGACCGTGCCTGGAACCGGTACACCCATTGTTCTGGAAAGTTAGAGCAAAATAGCACTAGGACCAGCTGCAAAAGAATTCAGCTGATAGTACAGCAATTATTAAATATTACTATATATTTTTGTCTTTAATTTTTTTTTTCCTCCTAAATATCCTTACTGTTTAAATAAGGGCATTCACTGGATATGGATATTCACTCGTCTTGACCTGAGATAATCCTTTTGGCTATGGATATTAAGATAAAAATAACCATAGCAGCCATATAGAATTTCATAAAACATTTGTTTGCTTCTGTTTAGCTAGAAAGGTCCAAATAAAAAATGTCATATATATCTGGTGTGTGTTATACATTGTGCCATAAATGTCATTTCTTAGTTGTTTCTCTTTTTGTGGTTTGGGAGGAAATTCCAAATGTAGCTGAGGGAATCTGGCTTTAAACATACAGAGAGCCCTCATTCACTATTGAAATGCATTCTGGGAGGACTGCAAGATGTTTTCTGCAAACAAAATTTGCCTGCACATGATAAGAAATACTTTAGAAAAACACAGTAGAATAGCTGAGAAAACATAAAGACTGAGTTTCTGAAAGGGGTGTGTTTATCACAGGAAAAAAAAAAGTTTCAGTTTCACTGGTGTAGTCACAATTGGACAAAATCCTGGTATATCAGAAAGACAGAGATAGCAAAACTTTTTTCTCTAGGATAAATTATTTACAAGGTTTGTCCCCAGAAAGGCTTTGTATAAAGAGATATTCCCCAGAAGACTTCCCACAAGTCCTATTGATATTATCATGTTCTAACCACTATTTGAAGCTACATTTTATCTTGTTTGATTTATGACATGAAACATAAAACAAACATATCAGTGCAGAATAATCCTTGTCTGAGACTGTTTTAATTTACCCCATAGCCAAAAACAATGTAACTAACTGTTCAAACTAGAATTATCTTCAAGCAATGACAGGGCTGTGTTAATGACAATAGCTGGTAAAAGTCTGATTTTGTGTCCCACCTGGAAAACAACATTTGCAGCAGAGTACTGTGGCGTTGCACACTGTGCTGAGTCAGTGAAAGAAAGAGAGATCACCTTAGTGAGTAATCCTGAGCCTTTAAAAAATGCTGTTTTTCTTACAGTCTTTCCTCTAGGTTTGGGAGTTTGGTCAGTCTTGCAGCATTTGTCCAGAGGAGAAGATATTTAAAACGGTAGTGAACTACTGATCTAATTAAGGCGTTCTTCCCTCATTTCATCATGCATTGTGCTCCGGTAAGAGTCTAGGGAGACACCAAATTTAGTTAAAGTCTACTTTTCAAAGTAGAGGTTGATAAGCTTAACAGATCTATAGAGCACAGTGGCTGGCAATAGCCTGCTGATCCAAGAAGTCACTTCAGTGTTATATTTCAGTGCTTGTCATGTGAGAAGAAGTACATTTATGACTGAGATTGGCTCAGGATGTAGCTTCACTCACCTGATAAGGCTTCAGGAAGAAGAGAGGGAGACAGGGTCCTCTGAACCAGAGACTGAGACTGAGACAATTAGGTAAGACATCAAAGGGAGTATCTCTTGACAGGTCAGGCCAAAAGGACATCTTTGACTTAATATCCAGATTTTTTTCTAAAATGCAGGCACAACAAGCACTTTGATTAAGCTAAAAAAAAAATAAACATTAAAGTCAATTTTTAGATTGGATGTTCATACCAGTAGAATCCAGCTGTCCACAAAACCAGCTGATTGCTATAGGTGCAAGTGGCTGTATAAAAGTATAAAGCATGGCCCAGGTACTGGTAACTCACAGTGCAAAATGCAGTCAAAAAAAGAAGCAGGAGTTAATCTCATTCTGGAGATATGCCAAGCACTGCTTAAATCAGGAGCTGAGTCAAAGGAACTGAGGACATTTTGACATCTTGATCCAAGTAGGAAAAAGCCTTCAAAGGCAGCTTAAGGCAAAATTCACTGGCTGCACACATTGGAGTACTATCAAAGAAATCTTTGAGGTAACCCAGCCAGCACAGTGAAGAGAAAACCTCATCTATCTGCACTTCAAGGCTCACTATAAGTCATGCTTGTTTTCAGAATGGCTAATTCCTCACATTATGCACAGCCCAACCATTTCTGCTATATCTTTGATTGTCATAGAGTTGTATGACAGCTCAGTGACCTTCTTAAAAGTGAAAATGTCCAGTGTTGCATGCTGCAGTGTTGTATGGGATGTGAGCCCAGGCTGACCACAGGGTAGTGGAGACAGGTTGGAATGAGTCCTGAATTTGTTTTGGGCTTCAAGTTCTGACAAACACAACCTTTTTCTAATAACGACTGGATACTATGTGCTTACTAGGGAAAAGAATTGTCTCCTCTGGTTTCTTTCTTGGGGGTCATTGCTAATACTGCAGGTGTCAAGAGACTGAATAGTTATGAGTCTCAGAAGTGCAAAAACCCCACCATATGATTAATAAAATCACTGTCATATGATTAACAGTTAGTGAGTATGTGCCTTAATAAAATTAAAACAAAGAACTATGAGGAGCTTTAATAGTGCTAAATGGGTGATAAATAATATATACTAATTCAGAAGAAATAAGGCACTAATTGCAATACAACTGGAAAAGGTTGAAGTACACATAGACTCCACAATACTTTCTGAAAAGGATGAACACATGGTGCTTTTGCAGATATTCATTGTTTTATCTTCAACGGAAATATTTACAGCATAAAATACAAAAGCCATCTCTCAGCTTACATTGCAAAGCCAAGTCCAAGCAGTAAGGCTTTTTTTAAGCTGGGAAAAAAAGCTGAGCTCAACAACTGTTAGCCTTCCTTCAATGTCAGTATCTGGTCTGGGGTTTGTTTTTTTTTGTTTTTTTGTTTTTTTTTTTTGTGGAGATCGGGGAATTTGCTTTCAGTTACTTAAATGCAAGCAATAAAAATAACTTCATGCTGTTAATTATATTCTTTATGTGCTGCTAATAGAAGCTGCAATAGCTTTCAAGTAAACATCATCTTAAACAGTACATTTTTCTGCTACTTTTCAAGTCAAGACCAGCAGCATAAGTAACAGCTATAACCTGTTAACTTCTGTACCTCTGAACTGAGTCTTATTGTCTCCTAAGCTCACACAAGAATTTCAGTTGATTTTTTATGGTCATGAAAGATGAAATGGGAAATGCTGCATACCTTCAGGTTCCTTGGGTGAGCTTGAGGTAAAATTTTACTTGGGTAGAGCTGTTTCATATTATCCACAGATATCTGAAAAGATTCTAGTGGTTCAGTGCATTATAGAATAAATAAACACATTTGCTGCTGAATATTGCATCAGTCCGTATAATTATCTGATGGAAAATGATGTGACATTTATCTCATGCCACTGATTTTAAAGATGTGTCACTAAGTCTGAATATTCCCTGCAAGTTTGTATATTCAAGTGAACAGAAGCAATAGATCATAAATTAGGAACATCAGCATCATCTTGGCTGTTGTAGTATTCAGATTATACAGGTGTTTTTCTTAAAAAAGGAAGACCTGTGACTTTTGCGAGGCTGTAAAATAACCTGGCTCAAGTACCAAGTACCACAGGTTAAGAAATACATGCACTTGAAAAATCCGTTGTCAGACTCAAAGAAATAAACATATCCTTTAACAGCTCATATTTCTGTTTTACTATTCTTTAGAAAGGACTAAATGTTTTAAATGCGCCATAAAGGACTGTGTTTTGCTTCAAGGGGTGACACATTCACTCTACCTTAAATTCAACCATCTAAGTTATTACTGCAAATTCTCCTGGGAGGTACCCTGCTTTCTCCTGTGACCAGACTCTGAATTTACACTCATAAATTTTTGATACTGAACTCAGGTTATATCACTAAAATGAACAGCAGTACCTTTCTACGTTGTTATTTTAACCTTTGAGTTAGTAACATCAGAAAACTATTACCTCCATCATGACACTGCCTAAAACCGGGTTGGCTTCAGTATGTCAGGCAGTTTACATATAAGGTAAATATGAGTATCTCCAGTTTCATGAGGTTGAGACTATTCTCAGCAGACAGCTTAAGTCTTTGTGGAGAAAAGTGACTGCTTTTCTTACCCATTTTCTATGGCTTTGCTGTAAAGTTAAAAGGCAGCCCAGCTGTCCCAGGACTGGATTCTGAGTTAATGTTAGTTTTAACCTGTAGACTCTAACATCTATGATATATTCCTCTGGCTGAAGAAAGGTCCAGTGGTTCACCTGGGGAGGTTATTTAATGCCAAATATAAATCGGTGAAAGGGATGTGGTGATCTAAGATATATATATATATTTTTTTTTTTAAGGGAATGGCGTATCACTGTTATCTTTATGCACGTGTTTGTCTTCTAGCTGTATACACAAAGTATTCAGTAACGTCTGAAGTCTATACTGATGACTACTGGGTAATGCCTAAGGCAGAGATAGATCTCGCGTGAAAGTTCTCTGCTCAAAGAGAAAAAAAACCATTCTATTATGCAAGTTTTATACTGATGTAATTGAATAAAGTTCAGCTTTAAGACATTAGGCACTGAATATCATAGAATTATAGAACAGAATCATAGAATAGTTAGGGTTGGAAAGGACCTCAAGATCATCTAGTTCCAACCACCCTGCCATGGGCAGGGACACCTCACACTAAACCATCCCACACAAGGCTTCATCCAACCTGGCCTTGAACACTCCCAGGGATGGAGCATTCACAACCCCCCTGGGCAACCGATTCCAGGGCCTCACCACCCTAACAGGAAAGAATTTCCTCCTTATATCCAATCTAAACTTTCCCTGTTTAAGTTTTAACCTGTTACCCCTTGTCCTGTTACTACAGTCCCTGACGAAGAGACCCTCCCCAGCATCCCTATAATATAATATAATATAATATAATATAATATAATATAATATAATATAATATAATATAATATAATATAATATAATATAATATAATATAATATAAATAATATAATATATATAATATAATATAATAATATAACATAACATAACATAATATAATATAATATAATATAATATAATATAACATATATAATAAATATAATATAATTCAGTATTTATTGATTTAGATCTTTGATTACATATAGCTGCTATTTCTGTTTGCAATATTGAAAAATATTTTCAAATTAAAAGGGAAATATAACCCCCATTTTCAAGAAGGGGAAAACGGATGACCCAGCGAACTACAGACGAGACAGTCTCACCTCCATGCCTGGCAAAGTCATGGAGCAGATTCTCCTGGAAGGCATGCTAAGGCACGTGAAAAAGAACAAGGTGCTTGGTGACAGCCAGCATGGCTTCACTAAGGGGAAATCCTGCCTGACCAACTTGGTGGTCTTCTATGATGGGGCTATGGAACTGATGGACAGGGGTGGAGCAGCTGATGTCATCTACCTGGACTTGTGCAAAGCATTTGACACTGTCCCACACAACATCCTTGTCTCTAAATTGGAGAGACATCAATTTGACAGATGAACCACTTGGTGGATGAAGAACTGGCTGGATGGCTGCATGCAAAGAGCTGTGGTCAATGGCTCGATGTCTGGCTGGAGACCAGTAACGAGTGGTGTCCCTCAGGGAGCGGTGTTGTGCACCCTCAGCAAATTTGTTGATGTCACCAAGCTGTGTGGTCTGGTTGATATGCTGGAGGGCAGGAATGCCATCCAGAGGGACCTCAACACGCTTGTAAGGTTGGCTGATGCCTACATTATGAAGTTTAACCATGCCAAGTGCAAGGTCCTACACCTGGGTCAGGGCAATCCCAGGCATGGCTACAGGTTGGGCAGAGAAGAGATTCAGAGCAACCCTGCGGAGAAGGACTTGGGGGTGTTGGTCAATGAGAAAATGAACATGAGGCGACTTTAGTGTGCGCTCACAGCCCAGAAAGCCAACCATATCCTGGGCAGCATCAAAAGGAGTGTGACCAGCAGGTCGAAGGAGGTGATCCTGCCCCTCTACTCTGCTCTCATGAGACCTCACCTGGAGTATTGTGTGCAGTTCTGATGTCCTCAACATAAAAAAGACATGGAACTGTTGGAACAATTCCAGAGGAGGGCCACGATGATGATCAGTGGACTGGAGCACCTCCCGTATGAAGACAGGCTGAGGAAGGTGGGGCTGTTGAGCCTGGAGAAGAGAAGGCTTCGTGGAGACCTCATAACAGCCTTCCAGTATCTGAAAGGGGGTTGTAGGGATGCTGGGGATGAACTATTCATTAGGGACTATAGTGATAGGACAAGGGTTAGGGGATTAAAATTTAAACAGGGGAAGTTTAGATTGGGTATAAGGAGGAAATTCTTTCCTGTTAGGGTGGTGAGACACTGGAATGTCAAATTATTTATATATTATTTATTTATATATTTATTTATATATTACCATAATGACAGAGAAATCTGTCAGGGACTGCATGTAAGTCTACCTAGTCCTACTGCTTTCCCTGAGAAGGAGCAACCTGCAGTAACAAGAAACTCACTTTTTTTAAAACTTGTGTTGATAACAGTTTACTATTGAAATCAAAATTAGGGTTACAGTAAATCTTAAAAAATGTAAGGAAACCTGAAAGAGTTTTGGTGAAACAACAGGAACAGTTTTGATTTCTCTTCTTTCCATTGAGGCTATCCCTATAACTTTGAAGTCCTGTTTGCCATCCCTGTATTAACACTACTGAGTCATGAACTCTTTGAAAAGAAGAATATAAAGCTAGGGAATTCACTCGTGTCATACCTGGGGTTATATCTTAGATTTTTTGGCACTGCCCTGAGCAATGCAGGTCTTTTAAGCACACTAATGTAGTGTTTGCATATGAGCCAAAATACTTTTTCTTTCCTCTGGCCTGTCTTTATTTACCTTATAGCTTTGGCATTCTTAAAATGCATTTGTGTTGACAAGCTAGCGCAAAGGAGATTATTAGTGCTTTTAGAGCAATGAAAATAAGCAAGCTAAGCAAAAAACACTTCTGAATTTTTCTAGCTTTACATTGTAGGTTCATGGCTTCTTCCACAATGTGCTGTCAGTGTATTTTACTAGCCTATATCATTTTTATAGATCATGAACAGTAGAGGCCTAAATTTTGACCCCTATTGGGCCCCAATAAATCTAGTTTTCACAATCTAACATAGCTTCTCTGTTTTCTGTTTTTCCATCAGCTCTTTATCCACTCCCATGTACTTCCCTAGATCCTGGCAACTTTTAGCTTAAACAGAGACCAGTAGTATGGAACTTTGTCAAAATGTTCTGAAGATCCAAATAAATTATGGTGTGTTTTATCAGCTTTGTCTGCAGCCTCCTGAAGCATCAAGTTAGCCAAGACCTTTTCTTTCTAAATCATTCTTGTTATCTCTGTTAGTTTAGCACTATGTATTTACTTTATAACATGTCCTTTACTGTATTCTGTATGAAATACCATAATGATGGGACTGAAGTTCCTTGAGAATGCCCTTTTCAACTTTGTGCAGAGCTGTACTATATTATCCATTCATTTCATTTGTGGTATGTTAACTAAATAAAACCTTTCCAGTACTCTACTGGAAAGCAACCCAAAGTGTTTCATGAATCCTTGCACCTTTTTTTCCCTCAGATTTCTATTTAAGGGTCCCCAGTTCTTCAAAGATTTCTGCTGCTGCTCCATAAAGTTTGAACAGATTCATCTTTATAGATTTATACTGAACATTGCAATGCCAATAGTTTTTACAACAGAAGTTTTCAAAATGTGTTCAGAAATACGGAAAACCTTTGAAAGATAGTTGAAATATCGCAGGCTTTTGTTTTGTTGTCAGAGGAAGTCTATGCCATGAGTTAAATCAGTTTCCATTCCAACTTGGATTTCCAAATTTTGTAATCATATTTGATTGCTTATTATTTGTAAAGGAAGTTCTTTCTCAGATAAAAATTATTTTTGTAATGTATAAAACTGGTTGTTTTGTGTATCCCGGCGACGTAACATGAAGCCAAGTTTTGAAGAATATTTGAAGAATTAATTTTTCCAAGTCTATGTTGAAAAATTTCTGTTCCTAAGAGTCCCTTCGCAGAGCTCATTTTTAAGACTTACTTATGAGTTTTTCATGTTTTAACTGTGAAACTCTTAGTTTCTTCAGACTTGATTTTTATATCAAAGCCTGTTCAGCTATGTCTCTGCTTTTTTTTTGAACCATTGGCCCTAATTTCAAATTCAACACTTTTCTTATAATCCAGCTGCAGACATCAGGGTCAGAATAAATGTTCAGTTTGTTAAATCAGCATTATCAGTGACATCAATGTGTGAAGTCAAACTGAACTTGCAACTACACTCCTGTTAGCTCTCAGCTGCCAGTAGAAGATCCTCCATGAAAGGACATTGGCTTTCCTCAGCAAGCCTAATTCAGTTGCTAGACATAGTCTTCCAGAGTCATTTGAGAAGATTCAGGATGCACACCGGTTGACCTCCAGACAAAATCCCCCATAGAAGGATATTGGTCTTTTGTAGATTTTGTGCTGTATGTACTAGCCATTTGCAGATGTCTTAGGCAGTCTGCTGTATCTCAAATGGCATGATATAATTGAATTCACAACGGAGTTCTAAAGACCTGGTTTAGTCACCTTAGACTGTTTCTGCTGTCTGTGGAGAAACAGGCTCTTCTAAGTGTCCAACTCAACCTATTTTAGGAACCATTCAGAAGAAATGTGTCATATCTGGAAGTCCTCTTTTCTCTCCATTAGTTATCTCTTGGAATCCCCATGGATCCTATGGTGAAGGTTTCTCTGGTCTGGGTGTGTAGGATGCTCCTGTTCAGGCAAATGAAATAAATCCATCATCAATGCAGTTAATGCAATATGAAAGACACAATGTAGCTCTTTAGTAGCAATATGACAGTTCTCTAGGTTCTATTTGATTTATTAACTGCAAACCATCTGCTCAATTAATTTGTTCAAGCATCCTGACTGCTTGAGTGTACCTGAAATACCCACATGGGACTGCTAGATATGAGGGAGAACCTCTGGATGATCCACATTTTCTGGAATAGTAGCTGTAGGCCAAGAAAAATACTCTACACATGCCACTGTGTGCCTATATTTAGGAAATTGA